>NC_046618.1:18691698-19013127 GCF_900324465.2 Anabas testudineus
CATCAAATCAAATCTATATGCTTTTAGAAAACGGACAGGTTGTGGGCTTGTTTACACACCGTATCCAAACAAGACTACCTTGAAGTCTTACCTTTCAGTATTGTTCTCTGGATATGGAAGGAGGGGTTTAAAAAGTCGCTGTTTTACTTGACACCTCAAGGCTAACTGACTTCGAACTCCAGCAGGCAGCTCTACTTTTCCTCATCAAGCCCTATCCCAGCATGCAATTGGCAGAAGTCTTGGTCAAAGAGCAAAAAACTAAGACACAGTCAATTTTTAATGTAAAGCATACACGCAGGGAGAGAAATGAACACCTGCCAAGCACTAAAATGTTAATTTTCCGCTTGGCGAGTAGATCTCTGTGGATATAGTCTAGAATATAGTTATCCTGTTATAGTTTCTATATGCCCAGTTAAACAACTGAATATTCACAGCCTCCCTGTACATCTGGTGTATTATTATATTGTATAGAGTGGATTTTTACAGAATAACCTTTATGCTGAAACAGATTTTAACAGTACTGCAGATGCTACTTCTTCCATACACTCTAAATAGCAGGTTTTGAACTAGGCCCAAGTAAGATGGCTTCAATATGGTTCTGTTTGTGTGTGGGAATGTGTTTTGACATTTCCGCACTTTTGTTAAGATCTAAATGAGCTATCCAAATGTTGCCTTTTACTTCAGTAGGAGGCTGTAATTGTCGGATGCCTGGATGAAATGTCAGCTTAGACCCATTTCTTCCACAACCATCTGGACCATTTACCATTTGGCCCATTATTGCCCCTTCCATGCCTGCGCATTTTTGGCCTCACTACACAAGAGAGGAGATAGCAGCTCAGATGACGCCAAAGGTAATCACAGGAACTCGAACAAGTCCCTGCCATTGGTGTGCAGACCAGACTGATAAGTGGGACAAAGTGCACATAGGAAGGTTGTGGAGGAGATTTTATTCCAGGCCAGGCTAATTGCTGCAGATTGCCAGGCAGATTGGTGAGTCGTTGGCCTATCAAGATGCCAACAAATTGATTAAACCCTAGCCAGTCCTTTGAAAGAGGTTCTGCCCCCCCCGCCCCCAACTTAGAGTAAACAACTCTATCAGTGAAAACAATCAGAAAACAAAATGTGTCTCAAGTTCACATACAAAACAGGTTGTTGGTTTGTTTTGTGATAGAACATTTACAAAAAATTGTAGTTAAAATACAACTTTTAACAAACCTTGTGAAGTTCACAAGAAAGGTAAGTGACTGGTCTTAATGTAAACTGATTATCAGAATATTGTTTTATAGCAAACAATGAGTAATTACACTACCAGTGATTAAATAATAATAATAAAATAAGTATGTAGGCTACTTGACAAAAACCTTTAACTTTATCATTTCCAGGAAATTATACACAAAAGCCCTGTTTTTGGCCTCAATGAGCACATAACTGCTAAATAAACACTTCAAATGTAATCTTTCAGATACAGTTTGCCTTACTAAATGCCAATGAATAGACAAAGGTAAATAAGTCTGTAGCTGTAATGACAGCCTATTTTTTCCTGTTTAGAACAGCTTCCTCTGGACATGCACTACGTATGGACAATAGTAATCTGTATAATGAACGGAAGTAAGTAAGGTTCGATTATATGAACCATAATGGGCTTATTGAGTAACATAACGATGACCTCGCCAGCTGCAGGACTGCGGCCAGTTGCAAAAAAAAAATAAAATAAAATAAAACACAAAACATATTCTTGCTGTTCCACTGACACTGCTGGCCAAATTAGGAGCTGTAGTTGAAAAATGGCTGCCAACAAAATTAGCAACCTTTCACAGTTTGTGTAATGTGCAAAGGCAGCTGTGGGGAAGCAGAGGCGAGCTGCAGACATCATAAACCCTCGTCAGTTCCCTTGTTTTCTTAGTGACACCTCTTCAGAGGGTACCCGTCTTCAGTTGAACTCGTTGCCGTCACTAGCAGCAGTTTTTCCAGCTGTTTAAACTCTTTGTATTTTTGGTGAATTTTTCAAATGATGATTAATGGCATGGAGAAGGCGCGGACTCACTATCACTATCAGTTCCCATACAGACCTGATCCCCAGAAAATTTGCCTGGAGAATGTCATGGGCATTATTTCTACTTTCCAACTCATCCAATTCATTTCCTTTGGAGCTTTACTCAAATCAATCTCTTCATTTGCCTCTGGCAGAGGGAATAATGTGTAGTAATGAATGTTTACCACTGCAGATTGCAGCCATTACAGGGAACGATGAGAACTTTCAAACGTGATAATAATAACTTGACACATACTATAAATATAATATAAGTTTTTATCACTGCAGCTTTAACCAAATAAACTGAGCAGAGGATGGTGTGGTGCATGTAAGCTTCAACTTTAAGCAGATACAAAGGCTCTATTATGCTTCTTGCTGATTCAAACACTTTAGTGCAGGACAAAGGGACTGAGAAATGGAGACAGAGCAATGACCCTCTAAATATTACATTTAAATGTCACATTAACAGAGCTGAGCTTTAACCACACTGTTGCCGTTTATTCAGAAAGATTGAACTGAAGCGGTGGATTTCACCATGAAGCCATGTGGTTGTTGACTGAATAAATTCAATAAAGCATCAAGCTGGGATTTGCGTCGGATGAATTTAAATCCACCCTGCCTCTATGTGGGAATGGCTGTCAGAGATACAATCACATCAAAGATCGGGGGGGGGGGAGAGACACCAAACTGTTGTTTATTCTTCCGTTTTCTCCAAGGCACTAAGAAAATGCCAACAAGGTTTCCATTGTAAAAGGAACAGATGTCCTTTGTGTATCCTGCCACTGAGTTCTGTGTTTCCATAGCCCTGTGCTCTCCACCCTCTAAATCATATAATATTTCTGAATTACAATGACATGTGCAGGATAGGGTTTCGCCCCTCTCAGACATTTCTGTCAGAGCGTCTTAAAGTTTTGTCTTGGTCAGGAAACCCGAGCCCCGCTCCACAAGCAGCTCAACACACTGGCTGAAGACAATGGCAGTAATTTATTGGTTTGAAGACGTAAAACACTGAGGTCTAACAGAAGAGGAACAGTTGAGTTTGATTTTAGACTTTGGCATTATTATTATTATTTTTTTTGTGGGAACGGGATTGAATAAAGATTTAGTCAATCAAATTAATAAGACTAACAATCTAGAGTTAGAATTATGGCACAGTGAGGGTTTCACTTACTGTAGGTTCAGCTGTGCTTTATGCTAAATGATATCATCGGCAATGCTGATGTTTAGCAGCTGCAACTTTCACCATGTTCATCATTTTTAGTTTAGCATGTTGTAAATCATAAATGTATGTATTAAATATTATAGGAAACCATCCAATAGTTGTCCTAATATTTCAGTGAAGCAACATCCATGCCACCAGCAAGGCTAAAAATAACCATGAGACTACATAAAGTAATATTTCTGGGAAATGCATGCCCACATGTAAAGGCATGCTTGTGTGTTTGACCAGCCTACAATTCCTGTGCATTAATATTTGGCAGATATACAGTTTCAGCTTCCTCTCTCCTCCTTTTACTTTACTACTTTTTACCTTCCTGCCTCCTGCAGCTCGTCCTTCATTCCCTCCTCTCCTTCTCTCTTATTGGCTGTTGGAGACATGTCTGTGGTTCTGCGGGATCCTCCCATGTAAACAGGCATGTTTTACCGCCAGCAGGCTGCCCAAACCCCTCAATTTGTCACTTCCCCAAGTCAGTTAGTGTTTTGCGGCTTGCAAGGTGCTAGCAAAGGTACTTCAAGGGGAAACCTCAGGCAAAGTGAGGCCAGAGATGGAAGCAATGTGGTCGGCGGCTTGTGCCGTTGTGTAGGTGTGCTGAAAGTACAAACCACCAGACCGCCTCCAACAGAAACCAACACAACCTTCATCTGTTTATACTTCAGACTGTGTTCTAGCTCGACACGTTATTCTTAGCAAATTAGACCATCAGGTAGTCATAATACTTGCAGTGTAACAAATCTCTGTAACCGGTGGTCACTGGCAGGCTCTGCACATCCAGAACCCGGCATATGGCTGATCTGGACCACAAAGCACACAATTCATTAGCGGCACATGGCCAGCAGAAGCTTAATATGCAAAGCAGAAAGAATTTAAACAATTCTAAAGTAAGAAAAGTGCTTAATGCAGCTCTAATCATGATACCCTATAGTCTCACAGCAGAGGGAGGCATGTAGCTGGGCTCGATCAAACCTAATTCGCTGACGGATTCCATGATGGTGTCAGTGGTTTCTACTTGTAACAGCTTGTCAGATAATCCACCTCCACATCTTGATAAACTAGTGTGGGAATGATAGCACTTGAAGTTTCATATGTAAAAGAGATGCCCAAACGTTGACCCTGAACCAGTAAAGCAAAATGCATTACAGCAACTCTTAGATGAGTGCACGCTGCGTGTCTGTCTGCACATTTGAGTGTTCACTGCATAATAAGATTTGTAGCTGGCAGCATTTCAACAACTGGAACAAATGGGGAATCAGCAGTTTTGTATAAATAATGCTGAAAAAAAGACAAGATAATGATGACTTCACAACTTGGTAATGCACTAGGGAGTGTTTAACATTTTATCAATTTCAAATCCAGTATCGAATCTACTTATATAATCCTTTGGAATCCCTTAAAATGTACTTTTAAACATTTGCAATTACAATGCCAAACAGCAGCTACAGTTCTAAAATGTCTAATCCCCTTTACTTTGGCTCGGATCATAGAAATAATATAATTTTTAGTGGCAGACTAAAGTTCACAAGGTAAAAATGATTAAAAACAACAACAAACAAGAAGGGATGAAAGGTTTGGTGTTATTACCTTAATTAGTTACCTTAATTAACTGTAACTACATTAGAATAGTTACAGTGTCACAGGACGTACTCACCAACCACACAGATTTATTTGCCAGCTTTTGAAATGTGGAGTATGTTCATGGCATTAAGATATATTGGTGCATACCGAGACATTTCAGCAGTCCTTGTTGGACAGCTTAGCAAACTCAAGTGTCAGTGGTTTTGTGGGTGTCGATGCAGAACCAAATGCTCACATGAAAAAAAACTTTTGGATGGGATTCGCTTTTGTCATCTGTGCGTATGAGCACACACACATATGCAGATGTGAGTGGCTGCCCCCACAGAGCACACTCGCCCACACACTTCTCCCACTGCTTGTCTGTTGTCTTTCTACAGCTCATGTTTGCCAGATGCACCAAGAAACAGATGAGAGAGTGGTAAAGCCAGACGGGGGGGGGGGGGGGGGGGGGGGGGGGGGAGACAGAGAGAGAGAGAGAGAAAGAGAGAGAGCGAGAGAGAGAGAGAGAAAGAGAGAGAGAGGCCCTGTTTCTGAACAACCGAGGAGTCAGCTGAAGAAGAAAAAAGGAGAAGATGGGGAGATAGAAGGGAGGAGAGAGGTGAGTAGAGGGTGGGGTGTGAATAAAGGTGTGTGTGTGTGTGTGTGTGTGTGTGTGTGTGTGTGTGTGTGTGTGTGTGTGTGTTAATTCATGTTTGCTAGCTGAAGGAGTAGAGGGGTCAAGGGGACAACAAGTGAGAGAGGAAAAGGGAGGGGAGAGGGAAGAAGGACAGGAGGGAGTGCAAACATCCTTTGGCCAAGCTGAAGAAAACACATGCTGGCCTCCTGCTGATAGCTTGGTAGCCTCTCTCTCCCTCACTCTCAGCTACACACACACACACACACACACACACACACACACACACACACACGCACGCCATTTGCCCTTTCTTCTAGCACCTTGCACTGTCCTTTCTCGTAAGCTCCTAACTCTTAGAATTACGCAGCCTTCCTGTCCCCGTCTCAGTCTCTCGTTCTCATGTTTATCATGCTGAAAACTTACATCTAGCGTTGAGCAATGACTGAGTTAGAGCTGAAACTCAAACCATTTACTCAAATAAACATACTGATAATCAGGCACCCGTTAAAGCAATGTTTAATGAAAACAACCGACCAAATGAGTCATGTTTTAGTTTGGTTCGTAGCAGCTACTGCACTCAACAATGAATGCAACCGTTTCCGAGCTGAAACTAACTATTAACTACTTTACGTTCATTGCAGTTGTCTGTTCCAGTCATTTGCATCAAGGTTTTGGATCTAGCTGTACCTAGAAGTGTGTCCTACTTTACCTGCTCTCTACACAACCTCTGACACAAAGGTCAAACCGGAGCACAGAAAAATGCCCAGAAGCCTTCTGGACATATATGGAGAATACCAAGCATGGCCGCCAAATGAAGACACAGCTGTGTCCGTCTGGGGGCTCCCAGTCTCTGAGGAACGCGGCGTTATGAGACCGCTCACACACGACTCTGTTTACTTAGTCTCTGACACGGAAAGACGACCAACACGAGAGATGGGAAGAGAGATTTTATAAAAAGGAGGAAAGAGAAGAAGAGGAATAAGAGGGGTGAGACAGGAGAGGTGAAAGACTAATGGTAAAGGACGGAGATCAAAGTTAGCACAAAGACAGATCCCATAAATAAAGAGTAATACCAGGAAGATATTGGAAGAACATTGCTGTTACTGGAATGCTCAAACACCCTGCAGGCCCCTCAACACATGATCAGCCTGGACTGCTTTCACAACAAGTGGAAGTCAGACTGTACTTGTTAAAGTGATGTGTGCCTTTAGAGGAACAACCTCAGCTGCATTTATCCATTCTAATGTGTGGACTCGCTCGTTTCCCAAAGAATACTGAACAGCAGAGCACAAAAAAACTGCAGTATATACTGTAAATCTCTCTCTTTTTTTGTTTTGTTTTCCACAAATGCCAAAAGGTGAACATTTCCTTTCAGAATGATTTAGCTTCGGTTGAGAAATTAGACAAACTAGAGATGGAAAACTTCCTCTCAGCTGCCATTCACAGACGTTCAGATGTCAGATCTCACACTGCAGCATTTTGTAGATATTATTTTGAGTTTTTCCTGTGGGTGTGACTCACTTGGGGACAAATTGAAGCAGAAATGTGCTTGAATCCCAGCGTTTTATGATATATTTTATAGATTTTTCTACTCCGTTCTGTAATGACAATCCAAACTTGGTTTCTCTGTGAGAAATTGCAGTTTGCCTGTTTTACTCGTTTACACAGCCCATATACTTTACAGAGCCTGTGACCTTGTGCCAAAGTGTGCTATAATATTTTAGGTGACTTTTCTTTTCAAAAAGCTGTTTTAAGTAACAGTTACGTGTGTTGAGTGACACTAGACGACTTTGGAAAACGCTGTGATGTGAATGTACTGTGCGTCACATTGAGCAAATGGACTAGAATGTGAAAGAGCCCTGCTGCGGTGCTTGCATCTTAGAATGGCACACACTCTCACACACCCCACAGCTTTATCCAGAAGGTATCAGTCATTGCTCCTGGTTGGTGGCCCAATGATGTCAATCTTAAGACTAGACACACACACACACACACACAGACGAAACAGCTGGCCAAGCTAAACCTGCATCAGTGACAGCTCTGAGGGCAAAGCAAATTCATTTGAAGACGGGGCTCCTCTTTGAAGTCGTGTCACTCGGCCAGTGAGCCAATGCCATTGTGAGCTGAGGAAGATTTACGACCTCCCCAGCTCACCTCGCCTTTCCCCACAGCTGCTTTAACACTCTGTGCTTGTAACAGTCAGAGAGGGAACTGACACCCGCCAGAATAAAAATATATACACTGCATATCACTCCTTAGCCCAAATGAGCAGGGATTTTTGGACACGTTATTATATAACCTTTTAAAATCATGCATTCAGGAACTGAACTAAGCTTAGTTAGCCAGTAAAAAATACAATAATATGCTTTGCAAGTTTGTTTATTTCAGGTGTCAATTGAATATTAAATCCTATTTTCTTCTGTGTGGAGACTTAAATCCTGATCTGAGGGAGACTGAGGTCCAGTTAACCAGTGAACTAGCTCCCCCTGCTGGTCATAGGTGGGTTTTTATTACAGTCAGCTAGAAATGTTTTGGGACCAGACTGCATACATGTGTTTTCCGTCTCATATTGTTCTCACTTGTTAAACACCGAGCTGTAAGCAGGCTGCTTGTTAGACGTCATTTTTGTTGTATGTATGGACACTGACAATTACAATAGGAGGAAATTTAAGATAATATCAAACGGGGCCACTACAGTTTGAGAAGTCTTCAAATGTCTTCATGTGATCTGATGCAACACAAAATGGGCCTGATGAAACCGACCCATGTTGGAATTTGACATGAAACAGGTTATCAAAACTGTTGCCGCCTGATAAATCGGTCAAGTCGTCTACTTTCTGGAGCTCTACTGTGAGCACATGCTACACAAACTGACACGGTGCACATTACATGGTAACAGAGTACTCCTACAAAATTCACTGAGGCGTCCAATAAATCGCACACAGTTGTATAAATTCACAGGTTGCTGATGAATGCTTCTTCACTGCTGCTCTACTCTCTGCAGCTGCACCGCCTGCCCATGTTTTAAGGCGCTTCAGAGCTGCATCGTGCTTTCGCTGCATTCAGTCTAAATAATTGCAACAAATGGGCTGCACTTAAAGGTCATTATTTGCAGCCAGGTTGAAACTAACACACCTGTCTTACATGGCCGGGAGAGAACTGGTGCATGTCTGCCACATGTCTGCTCCTTATCGAATCCCTGATGGTGAAATAACTGCCCATCAGCAAGTGCTTTTCTAAAATACACCTCTCCACTATCTTGATAATCAGATCCACTTCTGCTTTTCACTCTTCACTCAAACGTTTCCATTTGATGTATTTTTTTTTCCAGTGGAACTTATTTACAGATGTTTACACTGAGCCTGTGGGAATATTTTTAGGTAGATGTTGTCTTCACTATTATGTCTATAGGCTGAGCTCAAATGTCTGTAAGCATATTCCAGATAATCATATCCATAAAGATCCCAGAGCTATTTAGGCTACAGACAGCCTTTGATGTTTGTGTCAGGTGAGAAATATAAGAAATAAACACTTAAAATCAGCAGAACTGATGGAAGCCCACATGTTCTGCACTTCACCCTTTCAGTAATGTACAGCTCTATATGAGAAAATGGACGTGCACCTGTTGGAAACACCTGCTGCATGAGTCATATTGCTTCTAAGTGTTTGTCATTCAGCTGTGTCAGAAGTTTAACTATAAGGTTGGAAATATTACAGGTTTTAGAGACTATCTGTCGACCACAGAGCACAGACATATTCATTTTTCAGCAGTAAAATGCTACACGTGTAATGTATCACAACATAAATCAAGAAACCAGATGCAAATTACACACATTATCAGTATTTACATGTTTTGTCATATTGATCAATTGCAATTCTCCTGCATCGTTATCAGCAGTATGGAAATACACAACCATTAAGAAACACAGAGTTATTGTACACTGGCTGAAATGTTGCCCATTCATACATTTTAGCCAGTATATAAGTATATTCGCATTTTCTGTCCATAGAAACACTAGGATGTGGATACATGATGAGGCTCTATGCGTTGGTACCATGCGAGTACAGCAGCAATGCAGAATATAACCGAGCAGCAGTGTATGACCAGTGGGTTAGGATTATATGAGTCATCAATCCTCCTGCCAACATTCATTACACACCTGTCGTTTTAGATTCATGTGCTTTTTAGACACAAAAGTAACATTTATAAAAAAAAATAAATAAAAAAATCCCACATCCTGCGAAAATTAGAGCTCAGTTTTTAAAAACATGCATAACTTCTCACACAAAAACACAAACAAACAAAGCCAAAGCAAAACTGGGGTCTCACAATTGCTACGTTTGTAACCATGAAATTACAAGGCAACTTCATAGTTTATATAGCTATAAAAACATAATTATGTACCGTGGCTTTATGAATACTGCGGTTTACAAAATTAGGTCTCTTAGAAAAGCTGAATACCTTTCTGTTAATTTGTTCCCTTTTCCAAAGCCTTTGATTCGGCCGCTGTGGTGGGATAAACGTTTAGAAATCACGGGGTTAGAAACCGAAACACTTTCTGCATACACACAAGCGTGTCAGGCCAGAATGGATATGGTTTTAATTTGCAGTGCACGCCAAAGCTCCAGCCAATGCTAATCACCAGGGAAAGCTTGTGAAAACCATGATGGATTTTGCAGACATGGTTTTGGAGCTCAGGGTTTCATCACAAAGCCATTTAAGCTTTTATGTAATTTGGTTAAATATACAGAATCCTTTTTATCTTTTTATGTGTCCATATTTGACCCACTATCCTACTATCCTGGTTGAAAAGTATGAAATAAAAAGGGGAAATTCCCATTGGACGGGCTTATTGTATGAAACTTACACAGAGCAGTCGTGTGTGTGTGTGTGTGTGTGTGTGTGTGTGCACGCGTGCGACTACACACACTACACGAATAAAAAGGTAACGATTGATTGAATGTATATACTACCTGTTTTGTTCTGCTTAGGGAGACAATCGAACCCAAATGTAACTGAAGCTCAGGAAAAATCTAACTAAATATAAATAAATAAATAATTGGAGTAGAAGATTTAAAATAAAAACTAAGTCTAAGTAAAAGCCAGATGATTAAAAAAAGCCACTCTGAGATGACATTTATGAGCAGAGACAGTGTCTCTCCCATGTATGTGTGGAGCCTGTTTCACAAAATCAAACTCATGTGTGCAAGTTTGTTTGAAATGTCATTAGGCCTCATCTGTGCTAAAAGAACTGCAGCTTCCTGGCAGTGAGTTTCCATTAAGAGTCAACACATTAAGACTAGTCGGGGAGATAAAAACTGATATTTTCTCAATGCCTCATGAGATTCCTAATTTAGTTTCCATCTGGGGCATCTGTGGTTAACGTGGCAAAATCCAATAAGGCCATTTAAAAACGCACACAACACAGAGCTGTGCTTAACTTTCTACATGTGTTTTCTAAAATAGTCACACTGTTTGGTTTATTCAATGTCGAACAGCAACAAAAAATCCTCCAAAAATCCTATTAGTCTAGAGATCAAACTCTCTCAAATATTCTTCCATAATTATGATCTTATTTTAGAAGCAGTCAAAAAAAAAAAAACTTTGAGTCTAGCAACATGACAGCAAGGCAGACAGTCAAATCCAGGTTTTAAGTTTAAAATACAGGGAAACACAGGTCGAATACAGTATTAGACATCCAAAATGAATACACAATTAGTATTACCATCTAGTTTGTGAGACAGCAGCAGCCTAAAAACAACAACTTAGAGGAAAACGCACCAAAACCAAACTCACCCATCTACTAAACACTGCACAACAGGACAAACATTCACCTAATTAAACATTTAAACACACACACACACTCCTCAGAGTCTTACCCTGGAGAAGAAAACCCGCTGCTGTGTCTCTGCACATCTCAGGTGAGGACACTGCGGATCACCTGTGCGTGATTCAACCCGCAACAAACGGAGCAGGAAACGTGGTGGAAAATCCACCCGCGGCAAAAACAGGATCAGACGGATCACAAGTGAACCTGCAGATATCATCCTACAGAAGTAAAGTGGAGTTTGAAAAAGGTGAAACAGCGACACGGCGCCGGGAGTTTGTGGTTCAATTAACGCGCCATGCGTCCAGGGGTGCGCTCGATTTAAGTTTCACTGAAAACCGTTTGTCGTGTGTAGCACCGCCTCGGAGTTATCAGGTGAGACAAAGACTGTGGCTTAGAATAAAACTGTTTAACAGTCACTTCACGTCCACATTAGAACAGATATGTTTATCCTGGTTTAAACCAGGTTTAGATCTCAGGTTTACTCAGTTATTTGGCTGTGTTAGTGTTTTGTGCTGCATGCTACTCCACCTGCACTCCAGTTTCCCACGGATTGCGAGGTATCTTATTTTTGGCAATAAACTTAATTAAGTGGCTTTTTTTTTTCTGGCATGTAACTTTTTTCTATATTTTTCAATAGTTTCATATCACAATTACATTGTGACATTTGTAATTTTCTTACATTTTAAGTAATTTGATTTCTGAGTAACTTTAATAAATGTCTTTAATATCCAGAATGAAGCAGTTGGTATAAAAGTAGCCTCCTCATAACTGCATGTTGTAAATAGCCCTTAGTGAACTTTGTACATTGGAATAAAAATGTGAAATGATCACTATAAAAAGTCATTTAATTTAAATGTATTAACCATAAAAACTAACAACACATGAACCACCCGGACAAAAAATGTAGAACATGTCAAATATAAGTATTGAAAGATCATTGGAATTCAATTAAAACTGAAAAGAGACACACACATACACCTACGTACAATACAGCAGTAAAATTATCTAAAGTAATTAATCCATACATATGTTTAGTAGTCTGACCACAGCTTTACACAAGTCACCCACGATGGTTACAAATATTTGCCTGTTTGGAACTGAGACAGTGACTCATTTTCATTTTCATATTAAAAAACTAGATGTTCTTCCTCAGGAATTCATGTTTCCCTCACCTATGTCATGTTACAGTTTTAACATGGTAATAGAAGGCCACTTTTTGAAATTGAAGGACCAAGCCAAAATCCAACATAAAGAATTTGTATACAGATGTGAAATATAAAATGTTTACAGTGCAATTACATAAATGCCCACTAGATGACAGTATGGGGATTTGCTGGATCTGCTGAATGAGACACCAGCAGCAGTTCTTTAGTTATTTTTAACTAAACTACTATTTAAAAATACTGCATACAGGTAACTGATGGCAAGATCACATTTGTCACTAAAGACCCTAAGAAAATTACTCTAAGTCCAACAAAAGAATAAGAATCGGTTTCCACCAGTTGTAATTTTATCACTTTCCTGTCATTGTTTATGTGTCATTATCAGACCTACACAGCATGTGTGGTCCAAGGGTCTGATACCAATTTAGCAGTGATGTGATTTCTGTAGTAGATTTAGTATGGGATAATACCTGTTATATCTGTTCTGTGATGTTTTATCATAGGGTTCAAAAGGATAGTCAGCAATCGCTGCTGGTGGACGATCCTCTTCTCATACACGGGATCTAACAACTGTCACATGATAAAGGTCCTTTATACCATGGTTAGTGTCTCACACACGGTTTATGTTTGGCCAAAAGCTACACTTAGTGCTAACTGCAAACATGAACATAAGCACACAACTCAAGAATGAAAATAAATCTAAATTTATTGTACAGTAATGACAGAAAACATTCAAAACACATTAACGTAGTGTCTTTTGAATCAGAGTCTGCACTTTAAAATCAGGCTTTATGACATTCAAAGTTTCTTTTCCTCCTGTGCCCACTACAATCAATGAAATGGACTCTGATTAATACAACAATAAAATGAGTCAATACATTTTAAATGTCGGCGATTTCTGTACATTTCAACATTGTTCATAAATCCATCTAAGGCACAAAACTGTTGCATCGACTCTCATGTGTGAACCGGTCTCATTTAGTAATCCATAGAGACCAGAGAGTCCTTCCCAGTTTACTTCATGGAAATCCAAACCTCAGTGTTAAAAAAATATTGACAATAATCCTTTTGATAATTTCTCTGTATAAAAATCTAAACCCACTGACACATAAATTGTTTAAGAAAAATAGATCATAGACAAACCTCTAGATTCCTCCAGACATAACTGTGTGCATTATACGTAAGTAAGTAAGTGTGACCACTTTAACACAGAGAAAAGTTATAAAGCGAAGGAAAATATGTCTCTAGTTCTGCTATTATTACTATTTACATGTATCCGACAGTGTCACAAAGGTTGGAATGCTTTCATTCGAGTAAAATTAAAGTTTAGAATATCAGAAGTATACTTTGTGCAATTTGGGTACTTTGATTATAAACATATTATATCAAACACATCCGCTTCTACGTAGTGGAGCTCTCTGCATCACACGAGTTGGCGCGCTTGTGTTTGTTAAGTTTGGACCAGTTGGAGAACTGTTCTCCACAAGTAGCACACTTGTAAGGCTTCTCCCCGGTGTGCAGCCTCATGTGTCCTTTAAGGTCAGTCGTGTGACCGAACATCTTGTCGCACACGTTACACTTGTACGGCTTTTCACCCGTGTGTGTTCTGGTGTGTCTTTTCAACGTGGTGCTCGTGGCAAATTTCCTCTTGCAGTAGGAACACTTGAACGGCCTCTCCCCTGTGTGAACTCGCTGGTGGATTTTGAAAGACGAACAGTCTGCGAACTCCTTCCCGCATTCCCCGCAGGTGTACGGCTTCTCGCCCGTGTGAATCCTCATGTGCTTCTTCATGTTCACACACGAGCTGAAGCTTTTGTCGCAGGTGCTGCACTTGTACGGCTTTTCCCCGGTGTGAACCCTGGCATGCAGGTCCAGGTTGTACCGCCGGTTGAATCCGTTTCCGCAAACGTTGCATTTGAAGGGCTTCTCAACGGAGTGAATGACCATGTGCTTATTTAAATCCCAGCTCTCGCGGAACATTTTCTCGCACACTTCGCATTTGAAAGTCTTTTCGACGGTGTGCGATTTCATATGGAATTTGTAGTTTTTGAAATTGGTCATAACTTTCCCGCACCGCTCACACTTGTAAGGGTTTTCGTTATCGTCAGTGCTGCTTTTATCTTTATTTGATCCCGTCTTCACATTTTTTTGCTTCTCAACTTGTGTTAGCTCTGCACTTGGGGTTGATATTTCATTCTTAAGTCTCTTATATGGTGTTGGCTCTTTATTTCTTGTAGACTCTGTGTTTCCATTGTTCTGTCTCTTATTCAGTGTTGGTTTGGTCCTTGTAGTTGACATTTTTCCATCACTGAGTTTCTTATTTGGAGTTGATTCAGTATTTTCCACAGAAGCTGTTTTTCTCTCAGCGTGTTTCTTATGTGTGGCTGATGTTTTCCCATCACTGCGTTTCTTAGAAAGGGTTGGCTCTGTATCTGTATTTGGTGTTGTGTCGTCACTGGTATCTGGTTTTGGCTTTGTACTTCTATTTGATGCTGTGGTCTCATCTTTACGTTTCTTACTTGGTGATGGTTTAGCAGGTGAAGTAGATGTGGATTTCTCATCGTAAGATTTCTTACGTGTCCTGTGTTCTACTGGAGTTCTATGCTGCGTTGCCTCAGTATTAATGGCTGGTGTGTTGTCATCATTTGGTGTCAGGTCAGGACCTTTAGTCGATGTGGTCGCTTTATTGTTTTTCTTGCTTGGCGTTACCTTGGTACTTCTATTTGCTTTTGTGGTTTCATCACTTGATGTCTCGTTCTTCACTGCCTGTGTGCCTCTAGTTGATGTTCTCTCCTCATCCTTAAGTTTCTTTTTTGGTGTAACCTCAGTACTTTTAGTCGCTGTCATGTTCCCTGTGGTACATTCTTTATTTAGTGGAAGATCAGCGTTTCTGGTTGATTTTGTGTTCTTATTGCTGGATTTCTGATTTGACTTTGGCTCAGCACCCTCAGATGGGAGATCTTGGCTTTTCTTATGTGTAGTTACTTCACAATGTCCTTTTGAAGCTGGGTTCTGATCACTGCTTTTCTCATTCTGTGTTGGCTGAGTGCCCCTAGCCGACGTTGTCTGCTCGTCATCATGCTTCTCGTTGGGTGAAATCTCAGTACTTCTAGTTGATGTTGTGGCCTCCTTAGAGGACTTCTCGCTTGGTGCTGTCTCAACGTGTTCTGTTGGGGGTGGTGTCCCATCTTGGCTGTCTTCATTTGCTGTTTTCTCCCTGTTTTCTTTTGATGTTGGGGTCTTCTCGCTAGGTTTCTCTTGTGGTCTCAGCTCAGTGTCTCCAGCAGACACTGTGGTCTTATTTGGTGTCGGCTCAGTCCTTTTAGTTGATGCTATGTTTTTGTCATCAGGTTTCTTTTGAGGTATTAGGTCAGTACTTTTGGTTGGCGTTTCATCGCAACATCCCTCATTTGGTGTTGGGTCAGTATTTTCCTGTGGTGTTATTTCATTACTTCTTGTGTTCTCATCATTTTGTTTCTTATTTGTTGTTTGCTCACCACTTGCTGCTGGTGCTGTTTTCTCATTATCAATTTTCTTATTTGATGACGGCTCAGTAATTCTAGTTGATCTTCTAGTAGAAGACTCACTGTCACATTTGTCAGCTGGTGTCAGTTCTGTACTGCTGGTAGATGTTGTGCTCCCATTGTTGATTATATTATCTGCTGTTTGGTGAGTTGTTTTAGCTGTTATGTTCTCACTGTTCTTATTTGATGTCAACTCATTATGTAAATGTGTTGTTGCCTTTCCATTTTTGGAAGTTATGAGATCTTGGCTCTCCGCTGAAAGAGAGTTGTGAGACAGGAGCTGCTGGTTATTGAACGGTGCTGATACTGAAGAACTCTCCCTGTCCGACCCCGATGATGTATCCTTGTTAGATGTGCTGGAATGAGAATCTTTATTTGCTGCACTCAAAGTTTTGTTAGGGTGCAAAGGCTGAGACTGATCAGCGCGGAGTCTTTCTTCACAAGTTGGAATTAACTTAGAGGCAGTGACATCCTGGTGTCGTGCAGTCCGCCATTGTTCCCGAGTAACAGTCATTTCCTCATCTTCCTGTTTAACCTGAGAAATATTTGACGGGACCAAACTGGTGCTTGTCTCCTGGTTTGACAGCTGCTGCTCGTTCAAGAAAACTTCCTTATTAACAGAGGTCTGTGGGAGATCTAAATGGCAGGACAAAGAAATTACGATGAAATAATGTACATATATAAGCCTTTTTTTAACACAAGACAAAGTAGAATTACCAGTACAAAATGAAAACACAGCAATCTCTCTTACCAAGGCCTGGAAATAAGATTTTTAGCCACAATTTCTATACCTGGTTGTGTTTCAGCGTTAACTAATCTAAAATAAAATAAATAAATATGCCGTGTGACTCTTTTTTTTTTTATCTATAATATCCATAATAACCTATAATGTAATAAGTCTGTTTGTTGCACAGTCTCCTTTTTTGCTATTTAACAATGAAAATGATTTTTTTTAGACCAAAAAAAAGTATATAAAAGCATATTACTGTGCAAAATGCCTGACATCATTTCATAATGATGATATCTTACCACTAAATGGCCACAATCTACACTGGTTTTCAGATAATGTAAAGAAGAAGCGTTAATAGAAAAAGCTCTGTATGTTATGGTTAGAAAAAAGAAGCAGTTTTATTGACTTTATTGAATCCTTTTGTTGGGTGAAAGGTAGAGCAAGAAAAGTGATTACTGTGAAAACATCCAGCCCCAAGGAAGGAGGAACAGAATATATAGCAAGACAGTTAGAAAAAGCTGTGCGCAAACAGAAAATATCCAGTTCCCAATTTGTAGAACTGCAAAAACAATGACAGACCAGCATCCAAGTTAACAATGCATAGGGAATTTGTAGTTATAAAATAGCAGTTATTTGACCTATAAACACTTGTTTGACTATTAATATTCTATTGATTGATCAACTAGTGCTTGCAGCTCTAGATAAGTAGAAATAGTTAGTAGTTTTAGAGGAGTACTAAACACAATACTGCCCCTGAGCTGTAGTTAAGTAAAAGCATGAAGCACTAAAGCACAACTAGGTAAAAACTCTATTTATAGACAGTACTTTAATAAGTGCATTTAGTTACTTTACACCACTGGTGTCAAAACGTTGTCCGACATAGCAACAGTAAGGAAGCCCTTAGTTAGATTAAGTGTCCGTCGTGTACTGAGCTTCTCCTCAGGGGATATGATCCCAGCACGGTGCTGTACTTCCGCATGAAATCTGGCACCGTCTGTATAATATTGTGTCGTAATAATAATGATATATGAAACATTTCTATATCAGCTTCTAACTAAGCGATGTCCTACGTCTACAGCTGAGCAGTGTAACACCAGTTACACCTGGTGTCAAACCGGTGTGTCTGCCAGGTGAGGCTCGACACAGGCCAAGCAAATAGCGCTAGTGTGAATGGCCCAAACGTGTTAGAAGCATTGTTTAACTGGCTTCATTTGAATTGTTTTGTATTTTTACTAACCTGTCTGGACTAACTTTATCTCAGGCGTCATTACTGACTCCAACACTCTGCGTTGACGCGTGAGTTCAGCCTCGTAGTCCTCCAGTCTCTTTTCAAAGGCTCCTATTATCTCCTGAGCAGCCGCAGTGAGTCGATCACAGACAAACTGTCGCATACTTGGGACTGAACACATCTTTAACTTTAAACAGAGAAACGCCTTGTCCCTAAAACTTCATCAAACTCTTGCAGGAATCGCAACGAAACGTGTCGTTGCGTTGTAAGTTTTCTGTTTACTTCCGCATTAAAACATTCAACGAAATGAACGACGCCTGTGCTCACACCGCCCCCTGCTGTCCGGGAGTGCGCAGGTTCAGGAGTGCACAAGCAGGTTCAACTACAGGTCAGTTTAATCCTCCCCTGCAGGCGCAGTTTTCATTTCAAAATGCTGCCCTGTGTGTTGTTTTAGTATTACACATGAGAGCAGATCATTTTGCCCGTTAGCTATAAAACCTATGTTGCTGTAAAATCAAATTGGCAAAGAAAACTGCATTTACTCAAGGGCTGCACTTAGGTAGATTGCAACCTTAAGTGTTAAAATAGTTAAGAAATGATTATCAATTATTAACCACCAGGCTAGTAGTTCTACTTTACCACCTGCAGCATTAGTGATGTTTAACCAAATAATGCATTATAATCCAGTAATATTCTTAAATGGATCGTTCTGCATAATGGTTAGGCTATTTGTAATAGAGTACTTCTACTTTGTGGCAGTAACACAATTACTTAAGTACAGGAAGAGTACTTGATGAGAACTTATTCCACCAATGCACACTGGTATCAGAGGAATACGAAAGGCCTGCCACTTGCCCCTTACTGTGCAGCTTGTTTCTCACCAACTTATAATAGACACATCTTTGACCCTTACATTTTATTAACTACAAAAAATGTAATTTGCCATATCTTTCACATTTGAAAGTTTGCAGTTTCAAATGCATGCATCTCCTTTTAATATGAGTTCACAATAAATACTTGTCCCTTCTTTAATGTTTTGCTTCACTCGTGAAAAAAATGAAGGTTTCTTGTAAATGTTGTATAATTTAATTAAATGGCAGAAAATGTTGTTTTTGTGACCATTGAATTAAATAAAAAAGTATTCATCATAATGTTCAACTACAACCTGTGTGTTCAAGAAACAAGCTAAATCAAGGTCACGTAACATTTTATTATTTGTAATACTGTAAAAAAACAAAACATGAAAAAGTTAATCTAGCATCACCACTATAAGCCTAAAACTGTCTCTAAGGGAGATATAATGTCTTAAAAAACAGAAAAAAGACCAAACACAGTAAAGAAAAGCTTTTCTAACTTTCCACAGACAAGCTTCTAAAACCCATCATGACCCACTGAGGGAGTGATTTAACTCTTATAATAGCATATAATATTATAATAACACATATTATTATAATAACACACGTGCAGTTTATTAAAACATAGAAAGAGACACAAACTAGTGAGAGTTCCACAAACAGAATTAAAATTCACCTACTCTGTATCTGGGTTCACGTCAATAAAATAAGCTCAGCACCATCTGTAGAGTTAAACGAATATCAGAGTCAGATTAGAATGAACTGACCTTAAACCCACTGGACTGGTTATCATCAAATTATTTAAAACCAACACAGACACACTGACGAAATAAAGAAATAAAAATGACAAAAAAGTGTTTTTTAAAAAGCCCATTCAGCAAATCTGGACAAGTTGTGGTTTACCATTCATTTCAATGTGGCCTGGCAACAGAGCAGCCGTTCAACTGAACTAACTTCATAGATTTTTTTCCACAGCAATAATATGTTTCTGCCACACGTGGGTCTTTGTGTGCATTTTCAGACACTGCAGATCCGGAAACCCCTTCCCACAAATGTCGCACTTACATGGCTTTTCTCCTGTATGAGATGCAGTGTGCCTCTTCAAAGTCACCTTGTCGGCGAGTCCCTTCCCACACCAGGAACACTTATAGGGCTTTTCCCGAGTGTGCACTCTGACGTGCCTTCTCAGACACGAGCGGTCAGAAAACCTCTTGCCGCAGTCGTTGCAGGTGTGCGGCCTCTCACCTGTGTGAATTCTCAAGTGCATTTTTAGTCCAAAGTTCCTGCTGAATCTGTTCCCGCACAGTGTGCATTTGAAGGGCTTCTCGCCAGTGTGAGTCCGGATGTGGAATTTCAACGCGGTTCTGACCTTGAACGTTTTCCCACAGGTGTCACATTTGAACGGCCGGTCGCACCTGTGTTTTATTTTCATGTGAGCTTTTAGCTCTGTGATGAAATGATACTCTCTGCTGCAATAGAGGCACTTGTAAGGTTCGCTGCGTGGTTTTGGTTCAGGCCTTCTAGCTAATTTTGGACTTCCGTGTTTCTCACTATCTGGTTCTACTTTGGGGTCGCCTGTGCCAGATTCTGATTTAATCCAGGTGTAATAGATGTTGTCTGGAGGTTCTTTCTCTGCTATACTCAGAGGGTGGTCGGGATCCGAAGGCTGTGAATGGCTGTGGTTGATTTCCTCACATGTAAGAGTCGTATTCAATTTATCCTCCTGCTTCAGCTCAGGTTGCTCTCCCTCTCGACTCGTGGTCGTGGAGTGTCCGTCCTGCTCCTCTTTCATCCGTGGAGGCTCTGGATCTTCTCGGTGCAGACTGGTTTTTCTCTCCGGGTCACAGAACTGCTGCTCAAGGTGACACTCCTCTCCGTCCTTACAGACAGGCGGCTGTGGGAGCTCTGTGGGCAAGGACACAAAAACGAATGCTGGTGTTTAGTGATAGAAAAACACACAAATCTAACCAATCAATCAAACCAATGCAAGGTTGCAATTTCCAAGGTTCAGAAAACTAATGAGAGACTGCAACACATCGTCTATTATTGGCTAATATGCAAAATACTAAACTACAATTACTGCAAATAATAATAGAAATAGGCCAGTTGGGTTACATAAATCTGTAACTATTAACTTAGTTTTTTTTTTTAAAATTATATTTCAAGGACACTTGAAAAATGTCCATAGTAAACAAGCAAAAAATGAAAAGCTGGCTTCCAGAGGTAAATCTAATTCTAAATATAAAAACAGACATAGACAGTAAATGTGTGGGATAATAAACCATGCACCCAGTTTCACACACCTGTCCTGTGAAGTCGTATTTCAGGTTTCAAAACGACATCCAGCAGTCTGCGTTGACGAGAAACCTCCTCCTCGTACACTGACAGAGTCTCTTCAAACACACCAACTATTTCTTCGGCGGCTGCAGCGAGTCGCTCGCTGACAAACGTCCTCCAGCTCCGGACAGAAGACATCGCTGCTGCGTAAAGGTCCAGAGTGACCTGGTGGATGTCCTGGCTCAGCTGTTCGCCTGCGGGACGTCCCTCTCGTTTCCCCACATATGATGCGTGTTTTGAGTTCACTTTATCTCAGTCTGATTGCACTTTGACCTTTCAGGGACAGGGGTTGACCACCAGCGTCGGGTGCGTTCGTCCACCACGTGACCAGCCTTTTGCACGTCGTGGCGGTCCTTCGAGAGTCTCTTTCCCTTTTTTTAATTTACACCTTACAGGTGGAGTGAAGTCTGACTGCGATGAAAACTGAATTGAATTTAAATTATTCTCCTAACTTATAAATCCCTTAATAATCAGGCTCCATCTTATCTTAAAGACCTCATAGATCCATATCTTCCAAGCAGAACTCTCCGTTCTCAGTTTGCAGGTTTACTTGTGGTTCCTAGAGTTTCCAAATGTAGAATGGGAGGCAGAGCCTTTAGCTACCAAGCCCCTCTCCTGTGGAACCAGCTCCCAGTTCAGGTTCTGGAGGCAGACACCGTCTCTACATTTAAGACTAGACTTAAAACTTTCCTTTTTTATAAAGCTTATAGTTAGAGATGGATCAGGTGACTCTGAACCATCTCTTAGTTATGCTGATATAGGTTATTCTGCTGGGGGACCTCTACTGATAAACTGAGTTCCTCTCCTCTCTCCTTTCTCTTATATCAATGCAAATGCCACCATTGCACGTCATTAACTATCTGTCTTCTCTCTCCTGTAGTTGTGTTTCCTCCTCTCTGTCTCCCTCTCTCTGTACTTTTCTGCAGGTATCCTCGGCCTGGAGCTGTACATCTCCAGAATCCAGTTCATCTGCCCAATGTTCTTGATGCTTGTTGTTGTTTTTTGTTGCCTGCTGTTCTTTTCTCTCTTCTCTTTCCACTCACCCCAACCGGTCGAGGCAGATGGCCGCCCACTATGAGCCTGGTTCTGCTGGAGGTTTCTTCCTCTAAAGGGAGTTTTTCCTCACCACTGTTGCCTAAAGCTTGCTCAAATGGGATTGTTGGGTTTTCTCTATAATTTTTTGTATAAATATTTTCTGTAAGGTCTTAAACCTTAACCACTGTAAAGTGCCTTGAGATAACTTCTGTTGTAAATTGGCGCTATACAAATAAAATTGAATTGAATTGAATTGAATTGAATTGATTCTACACTGGATTCAAAAGAAGATACTTATAGAGAGACATGGATTTGTTCCGCTTGAGACATGCATCTTTTTAGACTGGAGAGTTTAATGAATATAGAAGGAAAATTAATGGATGTTTTCCCCGAAAGATAATTTCAGACAGCTCAGGTGATCAATGTGAAGCATACTTTTCATTACATTTAATTTTCACTAAGATACACATGAAAAGAAAAACTACCAAGGACAAACCAGATGAAAAATATACAAAACTGATACCTTCTACTTCTTCTGTTAATGTTTACTGATGGATTCATGCACATCACCACAATTTACTATATTGGAAAATGAATGTTATTTGAGGTTATTAATAATAACAATCATAATGCTAATTATGTCGTGTGTTTGCTGTTCACTGAATAGAATTTGGTTTAAGCTCAAAAGATGAATATGAGACAAAAGTTCACAATTTCAGCTTTATTTTATATTATTTACACCTAAATACATAAAACAACTTGTGTCAGATAAACCAAGTTTATGTGACATTGGAACAGGCAGTTTTAAAGTAAATAAAATTTAAAAAAAGAGGAAGATTTGGCTCCAAAGGCGTCGTTTTTTTAACAAATGTATTAAGTCTGTAAATCATTTATATCATTAATCGGTTTTCCAGCCTTGTGGTCTTAGTGCTCAGTCAGTTTTTCTTCGACACAAGTTTCAAAAGACTCTGAATGTTTCTTCAGTAGCAGCAGTAAGTCGCTCATTAACAAAAAAAAAAAAAAAAAACACTGAACACAGGACTTACGACACTGTTTTGTACATATTAAATGTTTATCTGTGATATAACTTCATCATGATCGTGCAGCTGAAGCTTCTGCGGTCTGTGTTGTTTACTTCCGGTGGGTGTCACGCTGCGATATTCCGACACGGGAAGTTTCGGGAGGTTTTCGTTCCGCTGTCAGTCGTGATTTTTCTGAGAAGCAGTGTGTTTTAAAAGCATTAAACCCGTCTGAAACCACATTTGCATTTAAATGTAACTAAAATGTTGTGGGGAAAAATGTATTTGTGAAGTGCAGTATTAAAGGTCACTCATCATGCAAAACAGCCCCAATATCTAAGATCGTTTTCTTAAATATTGGATGAATGAAATGTGAATACCATAATATGTGACATGTACAGTGCTTTGTTTTCACAAAAACAAGTATATGTTGTTGCTTGAGAAAATCATACATAATTTAATTATAAGACAGAATTCAGAATGTATGTGCTGTTATCTCATCACTATACACTGTGAAATACAATGTTGAAATAAAAACATGGAAAGAGAACAAGGTTTCCCAGGTCGTCAGAGTTTATAATCCACACATGCAAATGAGGTAGTGTATACAAGTAGTCACAAATATGATTCATTTTAGAGCTCAACCCTTTACACTGGTAGAAACTATGAGCTTAACTCAAACAAGGGTCGAGATTGTCCCAAGATTTGGGAGGTTACAATTGTTTCAAAAAGAAATTTAAACCATGCAGTGATAACTAAAAGAAAAAAATATATATATACGTATTATTATTGCACTATTGCAAAAGCTTTTTAGTCTCGTGTTTACTTATCGTGTGTTCTTCAAGCATAGGACTTATGACTCCCACACAAGCTGCAATTATGTGACTTTACACTTCTTGTGTTTTTTGACCACAGTCCGCTCAAATCGAATCCCTCCTCCAACATATTTTGAAAGTACACGGTCACTTTGCTGTATGAGATTTCGTATGCTTTGCTAGTTGACACACGTCGAAGTAGCTTTTCCCACAGGTTCTGCAGTGATATGGCTTCTCGCCCGTGTGGGCTCTTCCAGTGTGGACGGTCAACTCATTACTGAGTCTGAAAGCTTTCCCACAAATCGTGCAAGTATACGGCTTTTCGCCTGTATGGATCCTAGTGTGCTTTTTATAATTTGACAAGTGACAAAATCTCCTGCCGCAGCTGTTACAAAGGTATGGCTTCTCGCCTGCGTGTGTTCTCATGTGGACCAACAAACCGCTACTAGACGTGAAACTTTTCCCACACGTTTCACAAGAATATGGCTTCTCGCCTGTGTGTGTTCTCATGTGGACCGACAAACCGCCGTTAGATCTGAAACTGTTTCCACATGTTGCGCAAGAGTACGGCTTTTCGCCTGTGTGGATTCTCACGTGGACCAGCAGGCCATTTTTGAATCTGAAATGTTTCCCACACGTTGTGCAAGAGTACGGCTTCTCGCCTGTGTGGATTCTTAAATGCATATTTAACTGGGACAGACACTTAAAGGCTTTCCCACAGGTGTCACACGGGAAGGACTTCTTACCTGTGTAGGGATTCGTGTCAGTGATAGTGTTTGGTTGTGATGCCACTGAGCTTTCAGCAGGTTGCTTTACAGGCTCGTCCTCTGCTCCACACTGACTTTCATCGATCCTCAAATGCAGACTTTGCTCTTCACTGCCCTCATAAGTCTCGGCCTCCTGCTTGAGTACAAGCTGCTCTACGTCCTGACCGGTGCAGAGTCCCTGCTCTTCCTTTTTAATCTGTGGAGACTCTGGATCCTCTTGGTCCAGAATGGAGTCCTGGTCCTGGTGCAGGTCAGTGGGAACCTCTTCTTCCTCCTCCTTACAGTCATGCTGCGGAGGGAGCACTGAAAGACATAAGTTATGAATGTCATAGGGAAAATTACAAATCAATTCAATTCAATGATGTGTTTATAATTAATATAAAGATAATAAAGGTTCCACGGACCAATCCTGTGCAACTTGATTTGAGGTTTCCAGACTTCATCCAGCAGTCTGCGCTGCCGCTCGATCTCATCCTCATACTTCACTATGGTTGTTTCAAAAACTGCGAATATTTCCTCAACAGCAGCTGTTAGTCGCTCGCTGATGACCTTTCTTAACCCTTGGACTGTAGAAGTCTCCATTCCTCCAATTGTTTTTACGCTATATCTTAATGTGTAAAAGTATTTAGGAGCAAATATCCAAACACAGCGAACACTTAGCTCTGTTTGTTGTCTTCCTCTGGGGATTTTACCGGAGCTGATCTCCACAATGCTGCTTCACTGCCTCCCTCTGGTTGTAGTCCACGCCGACGTCCCATTAATCTAGATTCGTTGAATTAATTTACCTATAATTAAATAGGCAAATTGACATGCCCTGTTCTCATCCTGCTGAATCGTACCTGCTCTTCGTTTCCAGTTTTCATCCTCTCCATGTGATGGTCCATTTGCAGCACCTGTTACCTTGAAGTGAGCCTAAAGTGACCCACGTGGTACATGTGGACCAGATGTTAACAAAACATATGTTGTTGTTTTTTAAAAAGCGTGTTTATAGTCTGTAAAATAGTTTCTGGAAAATAGAAAATCTAATCCGTGATTTGCCAACCCCGCAGAAGATGGCGCTAATGCAACGATTGTTGCCACAACCCACCGAAGAGGAAGTAGAGGAAGAAAGGTTCCACATTAACTCATGTTTCCAGGGGGAAACATAACGAGACGGGATTGCTTTCGGTACCATAGCAAACAGTGCTAACCCATGCTAGGTGGAAATTTACAGATTTATTAGGAAAAATACAAACAAAATGCGAAAATAAAAAACCGAGATGTTTATTTGTAGCTTAGACGCAGCGTGAACTCATCTTTAGCATATTTTCGATTTCCTAACACTCAGTATAAATGGGTGCACATTACTGTTCCGTATGTAGGCAAACGACATTCACGGGGAAGGCGCACATCTTTGGGAAAAACCATCAGAGCAGACTTCGAGTGGTTCTTCTGAAATTTCTAGAAAAGGTAAGTAAAGTTAGGTCAATGCAGGAGGATGTGTTACATACGTCTGTGGGTTTTTGTCCTCACATTTTCTCTCTGTAGCTGTAACTTAACTGAGCTAACGAGCGTCACAGTAACATTACAAACCCATCGTCAAATCTAAGTCCTGTAATAATACATCCTCCCTCTATGAACATAATGTTTAGCTTTGGATTAAAAGACACGTGTTGATTCCACTGGGTCACTACTGTTTACTGTAGTTAGCTTAGCTGTGTCAGTGAAGGCATCTCCTCATTAAATCTATGGGGTAATTAAATAGAAATACCCCCAAAATGACCATATAACTACAGTTGTTGGATTAAATGAGGTGAACTAAGCTAACAAACAAACTATTTATTTGTCATCCCTGTATTTTGTTGAATTGCTTGTTTTATTAGATTTGACTTTTGGGTTCAAACGTGAATATTTGATTTACAACACCACTGTTTTTCAGACTTTATTAGTTTTAGTTTTACAGCGTAACCTTTTTCTTTTCTCCTTTTTCATCCACCAGGTGAAGGAAGCTCGCCGAACACTTAAAAAGCCCCTTGTAGAAAAGTTTGATTGCACCCAGCACAGGGAGACGTTCTGGTGCTACTGCTGTGGGCTTGAAATCGAAAGACATAGCACCGATGGCAACATGACTGTGCTGTATGGAGGCTTGATAGAACACATGTCCACGTAGGTTTTGTTAAATTAACATTTATTTATGTGTTTTATTAGTTTCATGCTCTTTTACAGCTGTCCCTGCGCTGTAGGCACCTTCATTTCTACTCATGAGCGTTGAGTCTTGCTGTAAGAGAATCCATCAGCTCCAAATTTGTTAAAACTTTCTCTTTGACAAGCATTACTCTTTACATTATGTTCACTAATTGCTATTTTTCATGTATTTGGTTTTAGGCCAGAGCACAGAAAGAATACGCACAAGTTCTGGTGGGACAATAAGGCCGACCCAAAGTTAAGAGACAAAGTCATCATACCAGAAGAGGAAACAGAAAGGTAGGCCTAGTTAACTAAAAGTCCACATTAATAAAGTTTTATATTAATAAAGATTGTTTGGAAAATCTTTTCTGCATTGGTTGTTCTTTATTTTGCTTCAGGTTTAAAGTTGAAGTGGCCAAAGTGTTGGACTCATTTGTGGAGAAGGAGGATGAATTTATTAAACAGGTAATGCAGATCAACAAACTTTACATTAACCTCAAAGATAACTAAGATTTTAAAGCCAGGCTGCATCTAAGAAGCGTTGTAAGTAATGTTATTTCAACCAGTTTTGACCTCATTTGTCTTTTCATGACTGCAGCAAGCTGATTATATCCGGGCACAAGAGAAGCACCGTCAAGAGGTCCTTCAGTCTCTTTTAGAGGTTTGTTTTCCAAGGATGCAGTGGCAGTATCCAACACTGTGGCCTTGACTGTTGTTTGTCGTGATTGTAACCACTGGAAATCATAAACTCTAAAAGAATCAGTGTAGATGATGACACTTTGTATGTATGTAATTTAACTTTCATCAGGTTATTGTGAAAATTAAAACCTTATTTCAAACCTACATTCACTGATGTTGAAAGGATAAGAAAAGATGTGTTTAGAGACAGGTTTATGCTAACTTTTAGGCGAGTAGAGTGTGAGGATTGTGATGAGATAAAACTGAGATGAAGCATTAGTGGTCAGACTTCTTCTATGAACCACTTGTTGGCTTTTCCTGAATCAATATCAGCGGGATGCAGAGACAGAGTTGTTCAATGGACCCAACGGCACAGATGTGTGTGCAGAGGCTTCTGTCAGGTAAGACTTTTTGCCCTCAATATTATACTTTTTTGCAGCTGTTATTGTGTCCTCAGAAACAGTAGAAATAACTTGTTTGCTTGGGGATTGTCTTGTTTTCTGTGGACTAGCTCTCAGCTTGCATCTCATGGATCAGACCAACATGTGGGGAGCAGCTTTGTTGACACAATGGCAGAAGTAAAGTGGGCTTCAACTGGACAAAACCTGACTTTCATAGGTTATCAGGTAAATATAAGCAATAACAGCTTAAGCAAACAATTAAAGTTTTGTTGCAGAAACACAATCACATCATTTGATCTCTGTTACAGGATTCATCCAGCAGTGGAAATGTTCACACAGGTACAGCAACATATGAAGTTAAATAATGGTTAAGTTGCTTCTCTAAAAGTTATGACCTCAGTTCATTTGTAACATATGATTAAAGCATGTAGACTTTCTGTGTTTTAGGTGCAGTCCCTCCTTGGCTCCAGGATGATCCTCAGGAGGGAACCTCTGGAGCCACAGTACATCCTGAAATTGGCCCATCGCTCCAAGAGTTCCACAAACATAGTAGGAATCACTTTTTTTGTAGTTTATATGCTGTATGTAAGTCTGCATTAATGTTAAACTCAAACTCACATCAACAAATATAAAGTTAGGGGTTCTTGTTGTAAATTTAAATGGCACCTCATGACCTCATCTATCTTTTGCCAGAGGAGCAAGAGAAACTGAGGAAGCTTCCACCCAATAGAGTTGGGGCCAACTTTGATCACAGCTCACATACAGATGCCAACTGGCTTCCCTCGTTTGGCAGAGTGTGGAACAGCGGCAGACGCTGGCAGTCCAGGTGAGACCACAAGTCAACACTAAATCTGAGATTTACATAGAATGAATACAAACTATGACTCCACCCTATAGATTTACATATGCACATGTGCAGGCCATAATGTGTGTGTATGATTCCACCATCCATGAGCTAACTAGTATTTCGATGCAGTCAGTCAAGATATTGGAAACTGAAATAAAACCGTTACCATTATTCTACTGTCTAAAGATAATATTTTACTACTATGACGTTTTAGTGGCCATCATTAAAATGTAATGTATAAATTGTATTATGTAGTAAAAAAAAAAACTGTAGGAATGCATTTTAGTTTGTCATTTGGTTGTTCATGATTATGGCTTGCTCGCACACTGAACATAATAAAGGGCACAATAGCAAAGTAGAGCTTTACTGCATCAACTTGATTGAAAATAAATGAATGAAACCTTATACCTCACATCACAAAAGGTGCTTCTGCAACAGGAGAGAGAGAGGGAGTGTGCTAAACAAAGGACCAGCTTAAATAGATTCAGCCTCACAGTAGGCACAGGTGCTTGCCAATCAGCTGATTCGTTGTTGGCAATCAGCTGATGAAGCTACTTATTAATTAGCTGATCAACTGGGAGCTGTAAACAGAAAACACAGTGGACTGTAGTCTTAGTTGACCTGCTGCAGTCAAAGATGTTTTAATTTAGGTCATTCAAAAGGGAGGATTAATACCATACTTGTAAAAATTGGTGAAGTTGCTCTTCCCCTTTTAATTGTATACCATTAGTGTAGAATCAATGATTTCAGTTGTATCAAATAAATTCACTGGTCTGTGCATGAAAATGTGACTTTTATTGTTCATCAGACGCCAATTCAGACAAGAAGAAGGACAGAAGAACCGACAGAAGAGAAAGAGGGAACATGGCACAAACGGATCAAAGAAAACAAAACCAGCTGAACACCAGACTACATCTGCCAACACTTGAAACTTATTATGCTGTATATGAAGTCATGAGTACGGGGATGTACAGTATAAACAGCAGTGTGGATATATAAATTAGTTGAGTTGAGTGTGTTTTTGAGAAGTTGCATGTTGTTATAATGCTCAAGCAGACTAGACAACATGTTGCAGTAAAGATATTCACTTTACCTTTTCAAAAGTTAATATTTAACTTCTTTTTTGGTCCTTATTCAGATTATTCCAGTATTTAGGAATAATCTTTATTTATTTACTCATTACTAGTTACTGGTTCTGTTCTGCAAATAATCAGCAGGGGGCACTAGTCTAAGCACTAGCAGAGGCTTACTGCTTGATAACAGTTGACATGAAGGTAATCTGGTGAAGCAAACATTTAGATAACAATGTGGTTAAAACCTTAGTGGTGTTATCTGTTTTTGTAATTGTACAGCCCACAGTTTTATTAAACAAAATGGGAGCAGTGGTTCTCAGTGTTTAATAAGCACATCTCTTTTAGCAATGATCTAATGAGTTGTCATTTCCTTTCTCATATCATGTTATGTGATAGATTACTGCAAGAGGCCCAAGAACTTCATATGCAAATATCTGTCACTTTAAGATAACATGATAAACCTTCTATAAACAATGTTAGAAAACGTGATAGTTTGTATTTTATGTACTCTTCAACTAATAAGTTCAACTGGTTTTCTAATCTTTTATTAGAAGAATGCAAATTTATACAGCTGAAGCTTTAAGTATTGTAATCTCTAGTCTGCACATAAATGTTATAGACACGAGGATATAAAACATATTCTGATAATGAGACTTCTCAAACAAATGGAAACTGCATCAGAGGAGATAACCAAGGAGACATCACACATATTCTCAGTTTTGCACTACTGTTAAAATTAAAGGCACACAAAAAAAAAAGACAATCCATTTGTGCACAGGACAGACTTAAAAAAACTTTTTTATTGATTGTGAAGCTTGCTACTGTGGCTTTAACCTTAGAGGAGGAACTATTTTTTGTGGTGCTTAAATTGAGAGGAAATCACTTGTGACCAGTTTTATATGCATACTTGTCTGGTTCTGGTTTCTCACAAGATACCATGCATCATCACAGGTTGAAAATAACAATTTGTGATTTTGCAATAGCTGTGAAATATGCAGCAGTTGCGTTGCCAAGCACAGAGTTAGACAGTAAATGCATCATCTTATAGTCCACTCTCTGAGTTTGCATTGGGTCTTTTATCTCTACAAGGGTCCTCCACCCTACAGCCAAGTGTAATCAGGCCTCCATGTGCTCTGGGTAAATAGGTGTGGGACAGCTGCATGCCAATAAGGAAACCCGACGTGTAGGTGATCCATTTTTAGCCCTATGATAACTTGGCTGTGGCTGATTTAATGTAAATGGAAGAAAACAAAGGGGTTTTTACCATGTGTACATTTCACCCCAATCGCAAATAACAATACCACGTGTTGATGTCATTGAAGTATAAGATGATAAAGTCACTATTTAGCAAATCAGTGTATTTTATGGTGTATTTTTTCTGTTAAATATTGATGAATGTGTTGACAACCGGAACTCCAGCACCCAGCAGTGAAGAAGGGGAGGGGAGAAAAAGCACGTGTATGGGCGTTTCTTTGGGTAATCCATGGTCCAATCACAGGGCGAGAAATTTGAATAAATCTGCATGATTTAAAGAAACAACAATCCCTGAGTGCTGATTGGTCGAGCAGAACAGAAGCGTCCAATCGCTTAAATGACAGGCGCTCAGCTGGCCGTAAAGTCCCGCCCCCTATAAATTCACCAGCAAACCCCGGAAACGTTGTTTAAAGGTACAGAGGAGGAATTTCAGGCAAAGGGTGAAACAACGAAAACAGCTGCGAGTACAAAAAATAAAAAAAGGACAGGCAAGGGGAGGAAGGGACGTAATCATCCAACAAGCAAGCTATGTGGCAAGGCAGAGTGGGAGGACGAGGCTGAGACTGTCCGAGTATTTCACCCATGACTCGTCCAGCTAAGGTGGCTTACGGCTTTTAGCTTCGTTTTTCCGTCCCATGACGTTAGCAACCTGGAATCCAACAAGGCAGCAGCCAGCACGGCAGAGAGATAACAAAAAGGCCAAACTCCCAGACGACAGGGACGCCTCAGTTCAGACTGCAAGGCTGTGTTTTCCCCTTCTGAGCACGCCTCTGTTTTTGTTGGGTGAGTAGGCTTGAAATCTTTACATCTAGCAGGCTAGATGATGAGCTACCTCATCATTGTGTGAACTTTGAAGATAGCTATTTATGGAAATGACACAAAGATTCAGCCTATTTCATCATTTCTGTCTGTTTTCACTTAAATGCTTGCGCCATGGCCGTGCATCCGATCATTTTCTTAATTAATATGTGGGTCTGAAAAAGGAAGAATGACAGGAATCCAGCTTAAGCCAGCTGATGACCTGACAGTAGCTTGCAGGGTGTAGGGGGCGTTCCCTTGCTTTGTCTTTCCTCCCAACTCTTTCTTTATGTATGTGTGTGCATGCAGTCTGCAGTCTGCAGTGCTTAGGGACAAAGTGGCATAAGACCCAATGTATTAATCACCACTATGGCAATATGCCTCTTATTAAAATGCATGTGCAAATGTTTAATTTAGTCATAAATGCACACATGTCCTTTACGTGTTGTGCATTTGGATTTGTGCAACAAAGGGGAATCAGCCAGAACTGGCATATATAGCTCTGTGAGATTATGCCTGTAGCTCAGCAGGTGGAATAATGATGATCACTGTAAAGCTTAGAGGAGAGAGGATAGCACTGAGTGCAGTGGGTGTATTGTTCCCTTGGAATGCACTTGGGAGTTGCATCATGCAGTACAAGGAGCATTGATGTTACCATTAAACTCTTACTGTAGTAGTCTATGTAGAAAATGTATTAAGTGACAGAGTAGAGACAATTACAACACAGTGTTAGAATTTCCAACTGGGATGCACTGCCTTCCTTTGTCCTCACAAGCAGGTCATGATGGCTTTGATATACATTAGGGACACGTGTGTGCAGTCACACTCATTCTATCCCTGCAGCACATGTGCACATGAGACCGACTCAATGCACATTGTCACGTCAGCTCCAGCTGCAGGTCTTCATTTTTCTCTTTCTCTTGCTTGTCCTTGTGTTACGCTAGCAGTCCCCCCCCCCCTGCATCCTACCTCTCTGTCTGGGAGAAACCAGTGGGCTATGTCCTCAGCTGAGTGTGACGTCATGCAGCTTTTTTACTGTAGTCAACCCTAAAGGCGAGGCGCATGTTGTTCGGCGGTGCTGGGTCTAGGTTTGTCCTGAGCACAGTCCCTGTTTGACCCAAGTTATTTAACGCTCAATTACGTTGGGGAAATAAAAGGGGAGAAATGAACTCAGTCTGCTCAGGAGAGACAAAGGCAGAAACAGAGGAATCCTGTCACATCAAAAGAAACAGGAGGGAGAGAGGGATCAAAAACTCAGACAGGATCAGTGTGGAGCATTTTTAGCATGGAAAACTGCACCAGGAATCCCAACTGAAGACTGGCTTGTTTGCTTATATTGTGGATAACTGCCAATACATTTAACCTTAGAGAGATTGTTTGTTGTATTGTTTATATAGTATGTTTATTGCTATGCCAAGTGCATTGACTTAAGCAATGCTGTGGCCGTGAGAAGCCATGTGTTTTCTCATGTGAATATTGCATCTTGTAGGGTTGTTTAGAAGATGTGAAGGGCCTAGGTTATGGTCAACATTATGCTGACTATAAGAGCCCAGTTTTACCTCATTGTGTATTAATATAAGAGGCCCAGACCAATACTCTTACCGCTTATTTCAAACATTGGTTTTTGAGTGGCTCTTCTAACCATGTCTGCAGTTCAGCTACAGTACACATTAATGGCTTGAAGTTAAGGGAAACCATTTAGCCTGTGGTCACCTGTGCTTTCAGCCTATGTTTATGTTTCAGCCCATACCTCTTAGGGCCATCTGACTAAGTGGCTATAGTTCATGGTTGCAATTCTCCTTTTTAGCTTCTGTACCTGGCAGCTCTTTGTGTGTGTGCAAAGTGGGGGTGGCTATTAAACGCTTTGAGCTGATGAAGCCTTGTTGTCAGCCCTACAGTGTGTCTCTGCAGGATTTGATGTCAGAGATTACAGATGATTATGTAGGTTAGACCCAGTACTCAACACAGCTCTACGGCTGTATTGATCTCAATTGTGTGTGTGTGTGCGTGTGTGTGTGTGTGTGAGAGAGAGAGGAACTGAGTATGGATTCACGTATTGTACTTGTATCCTTAAGAGTGGACATTACCTCTCTTAAATGAAGGGCTATTTAAGCATTATGGGTTATGTTTAAGGGTAGGGGAAGGGAATATAATTGTACACGCATGTATGTGTTAATACGTGCTTTAATACATAGCTTTAACCCATCATCAAGAACCACCACTGAGTGGTAGACTGACAGGAACAATGCTTCTCTCTTCTCTTCCTATCTTAAAAGCAGAAATATTACCTCTCATAGTTGCTTCCCTGAAATGTAATGTCCCTTTTTATACATCAGTATGTAAATTTACAAAGTTGTTTGTAAAAATTCCTCTATTCGCATGACCCCTTATGAAGACAGTGACTGAATGGATGCTATATCTTTTGTGGAAGTGGCTGAAAATTGTGTCTTTTCATCAAACCAAATCACTCTACACTTAAAACGCATTAGAGAAAGCTTCTTGAAGGAAGGTATTTAACAAATAATAAGGACTCATTCCTGAGCTCCAGAAATAGCACAGCTTTGTCTGGTGCCACTTCAACCCTGAAACCCTTATTCTGTTAACTCTAGTCTTTACACACACTTCTGTGTACAACCCCGCCACACACACACTAACAGAGCTTCAGGCATACCACCGAACATCAGTTTGTCCATATAACAGTCTGACTATAAGAGTAACTAGTTAGTCCTCTTACAAACCTGCAGCGTCCATGTGTTTCTGACTTGGTTTTCCTCACATTGACCGACAGCAGATAACAGATTAATCTATTTATAGAGCACTGGAGGGAATGCCAATGAATTGACGGATGCTTGGTTTAAGTCTATTGACAATCAGACCAAATAGCAATGTAACACTAGCATAAAGACTCAAAATAACAAATGAGGTACTAGTGTAGTATTTTATTGTAGGTTTTATATGTGAATCTTTTCAGTCCCATCTTGAACAGCTCAAAAAGCTTTCACAGGTGCACCGCTATGTTTCATCTCTCCAACCGGGATTAAATGTTTTTTAGTATATTACCTCTGACTTACCTTGTGAGGAGTGGATACTGCTTGTTAGAGAACATGAGTACAATACTTGCAGAATCAAAATGTTGAGAATTGGCTAAAAACTAATGGTTAAAATTGTATTATATATAAAAGATATTATATATTTAATACAAATGAGGATTGAAAAAGCTCAAAAAAGGAAGAAGGAACTCAGCATCACACCTTATGAGAGACAATCTCTCCTGTTAAGTACTTCATCTTTGTTTTTGTGTTTGGTGGCTATAGTGGCAGTCTTATTTAAACACATCTGACAACAGAGGGCCAGAGAGAGACAGGGATGGCAAGGTGACAGTACCATCTGCTGAATAAATCAACATGGTCTGACATTACACCCAGAGAGGCAAAGCCCCTTAATATCCAGTTCTGTACAGTGTGGGTATGTGTGAGATTTGTCTCCGTTGTCTTCAACTTTAGTAGCAGTGTTTGTGAATTCACATTTAACTCTTTTATTGTTTACTATATAGCTGAAACAATTAGCTAATCTACAAAAAGAAAGACAGGGATTTCCTGCAACCGGATTTTATTTCAGCTTGTATACACATAATATAATGTTAAACTGAATGTCTCCGGGTTTATGGTGGTTAGTGTGGCAAAACGAACCATTTGAAAGTGTTATTTTGGGTTTTTGGAATCTTTGATGGGCAGTTTTCATGACTTTGTGGCATTTTTAAAGGCTAAATTAAGCACCAATATGTACAACTAAGATATCTACAGTAGTTGGAAAGTGGGATTTTATAAAGTGTCTAGGTTGCAATAAGACAATTATCACAGCTCAGACACCACAGTTGGTCAAGGACTATTGTTTGCTAAACTAAATCAGGATTGATTGTATTTGTTGTTTATTTATAGAAAAAGTCTCAGTGGAAAACTAGTGTAATATGTGTTGTTTAAAATGTGCAGTATGTGTGTGTCAGTAGTACTGAGCTATTGAAGGGCTTTTATACTCATAATTAAATATATGGGTACAACCGATGAAACAACAATGTCTAAAAGTCCAGTGGGAGTTTCATACTAAATTCTAATGAATGACTTCAAGGAAATACACACACAGACTAAATATAATTGTGTGTTTGAACTATTCTGCTCCAGGGTTAATTATTTTGAAAGGCAGATGCATTTCTGTGCATTATATAGGGCAACTTAGAGCTTATCAAGCGAAGACCTACTCACTCTCTACCCTTGCCCTTCTCGTCCTTGTGTTGTTCCCTTTGTCCATTACTCTCCAAAATGTTGTCATTTGTCTTGTTCCTCTTGCCTAGCATCAAAGCCCTCCATCACCCGGTGCTGCTTTTATCCCCATCTCTCCATCTTGCAGAGGCTGAGTATAAATGACAGGCCCGAGCGTCTGCATGCATCATTTGTCTCTTAAATTAACTTTTATATAGAATGAAAGAACATTTCCCAGTGGAAAACTATTACATCCGCTCCCAGAAATTAATCAATAATATAATTTTACAGCTTGCAATTGTATGCTGGGTTAAATTAAAATCACCAGTGACTTTCAGATTGAGATCTGAAATGGATAGGAAGTGTTCTGCATTAATGTTTTTAGTGTTTAGAAATTGGAACTAGAAGTATGCTGGGTTCAGCTGATAGGCAGTTGTGTTTTTCCTGGCGAAGAACAAACACAATTGTGTATTTCCTGAAAACACCAGTACTTCTCATGTCCCCAAATATTACAACTGCGATACATAGAAACACATTCAGGCAGTAGGAGTGCATGTGTTTACGTATGTTTGTTTTCAAAGTCAAGTAAAAGGCTAATCACAATGCAGGCTCGTGGAAAGAAATGTAGCCCTGATGCCTTTAGTTTATTAATGGGGGATGCAAGTATCTGTGTCTTTATTTGTGCAGTTGCGGTTGTGGTTCGTGTTTGTGAGTGTTCCTGGATGGTCTTTTAATCAAAACCAGGAAACAGCTGAGTCGGAGTGTTTTTGTCCTGGATCCCGTTGATGTGTTTTTATCCAAACACCTTCACAGACATAGAGAATAAACTTTACTTCTATTCACTTTGTGTTGTTCTACATTTCTCTTCCAGAAACTCATATTATCAAGTAATCTAAGATACAAGATAAAGCTCGGTGAACAAGCCACATTAAAAGGTGTCTGTTGAAACGTGTAAGAAATAATGTAATTTTAAATAAAAAAAAAACCCATCAGTTTAAGGCAATATGCTGTCAGAGGTTTACACGATTGCAATGGCTTGTTTCAGGCTTAAATGAGTAGAATGTGCTTAATTAAAAGAGTATGTTAGACTTACTGAACTGAAGCGGTACTTAGCGAAGCTTGTAGCACATCAGTCATTCATACTACATCTATCTATCTATCTATCTATCTATCTATCTATCTATCTATCTATCTATCTATCTATCTATTTATCTATCTATCTATCTATCTATCTATCTATTTATAAGGTAAATGGAGTTTATACAGCTCTGCCTTAGCTCTAACACAGTAGCAACTCTTCTGGCACTAAAGCTTCTCATTATGAACTGCTGCTTAACTGCTGCAAGTGTGTTTGTGTGTAATGTGTGTCTCTGTTGGACTAGTTCAGGATTAACCCAAGCCAGACCCTCCTCTGCCCTTCAGCCTCTAATGCCCCCAAACCAAAATGGTTAGAAGTGGAGCCTCTCTCTGTCTGTGTTGATGTATGAGGGCGTGCGAGCTTCACTGGTGTTTACCTTTAACACATTAAGGTCATTGTAAAGTTGTGCTTTCCTTGTTGTTAAGTGATCACACACTTTAGCTGGTAACCGATCTTTAGTCAGGTTGTGTGGTTAAATAGTGACAGTGTGGGCTGGTTAGGTATTAGAGAGATAGCAGAGAAAGTTTTTTTTTTCTGTTCCACTCTCTGCCCAGATGGCAGGCTAGACTACATTCACCCACTACATATTTGAGAGGTTTAACACTAACACGCTGTGCGAGTTCACCATGCATGAAAGAGAATAAAGGAATTGATTTTAACTGAATGATTATGCTCAGAAAAAAAAGACCCAAAGGCCAGGAGACGGAGGTGGAAGGAGGTGGGGGGGTGCACGTAGACGCAGAGGTGAAGAGAGACAGAGGCGAAAATACAGGCAGCTGAATTCAGGGGAAAGGAGTGAAGGCTGAGAGGGAGGAGAGGTGGGGAGAGGTGGGGAGCGAGCTTTATTTCCTGTCCTCCATGAATAGGCAACATATTTCTCCACAGCATTCCACCCACTGAGCTGGCCCGGACTGTCACCAAGACTCAGGCTGCCGCACTCCTCCCCATCTATGCATTTTTTCCCATTTCACTGCAACGCTCCCCTGTGAGAGAAGTAACAAAATCATGAGGTTGAAAACAATCTTAGTGGTCAATAGTTATTCTACATTAGATTCAGATAATGAACGGTGGATGAAGAGACATATTTGGTAGCAGAAAAAACAAACAAAGTTATTTTAAGAATGTTTTATTTGAACAGTGTGGTGTTTAAAATCGACTAACTTGTATAAATGTGCAACAATGTCTATTTCCTGCTCTGCCCAATTTAAACCTGACCCCACATCTCCAATTTGACCCTGACCATTTCAGTTGTATTGGTTAAAAATATCTGGCTTGTTTGCATAAATGAGACAAGTACACACACACACTCGTGCGCACATAGATGTTGTCTGGGCAGAAAAAGGTAAATGCTTGTGCTTAAACAGTCCATTTTCAGTTATGTGAGCTAATTTGTCAACACACAGCTGGTCAAACATACCCTTCCAGAGAGAGTTCATCTCAGCAGATTGTTCCAGGACTTTACAAATGTAAATATAAAGAAGCCACTATGGTTAGGGAAACGACCTGCAGGGACTGAGGAGGGTAAAGTTTGTTTGTGGGATTTGCGATTGGATTTAGCAGGTAAGCATTTTATTCAGTTCCACTCTGAAATCTAGCTGCCTAAAAGAGGAAAGTGGGACATACAGGACGCTGGCCTGCAGAGATGTAAAGGCCCAAATGCTAAAAATAAGAAGCAGTTAATGTTATAACCACTTGGACACATATTACTCCAGAGAGTGTCAAAATAATACAGTGTAGAAGATGTGTAATTAAGATGTATTACACTTATTAATCCACCTGAATGTCACAGTAAAATCCCACAAACTGCATGACAAAATTCAAGATTCATGACTTCCGTGCAGATATTAGCCATGAAAATTGCCCTGGCACACCGGAGCTTTCTTGATGTCCACTATTTCAACAGTGTGGTTCGAGCACATCCCCTCTCCGAACACACTTACACACACTTTCCTTTCACACCCTTCCTCCACCTCTCGTTTTCCTCTACTCCTTTTGTTCTCTCACTGTTCACACGGGATGAATCTGACCTTGTTTTCAATATTTAAAACTTCTCATTCAAAACTGTCTGTCTGACTATCAGATTTTCTCTTTAGAGGGTTTGGGTCGGTACAGTCAGATTTGAGCTCTTCAGTTTTTTTAAAGCTGCTGGGTAAACCCCGCACCAATAACCACAGCTGATGCTGCTTCCAGGGGCCTAGAAAAACAAGTTATGTGCCTGTGATTCACGTGCCGTGACAGAAAATCCAACCCCGTCATAGTCAGACAGACATCGAAACAATCACCGCTGTGCTGTCAAGTCAGGATTGCGTCAACGCGTGTGTTTGTGTGATGGAAGGTGAGTGAGTGTGTGTGTGTGTGTGTGTGTGTGTGTGTGTGTGTGTGTGTGTGTGTGTGTGTGTGGTTTTGTTTTTATGCTGCTCTCTCCTCAGCTGGACTCAGAGTGCCCTTGCATGGGGGAGGCTCTTCTTAGAGAAGTCACACCCTCTTTGGCAAATATGGAAGGGAACATGGTCTCTTAAAGGGACAGAGGTGTGTCTGTGTGTGTTTTTTATAAGCTGAAACACAAGATCCTAAATGTAGGGCTGCTTGCAAGAAGAAAGTCCCCCATTATTCATCTTTTCCTTTTTGAAAGCTTTACTGCCAAACGCAGCAGCCGAGCCTGTTTGATGACAGTAACCTCGCCTCACTTCAATCTTCCTGTGTCAGTTTATCTTCCTCTGTCTTTCGAACTGTCACTGTCTCATACACCCTCCACCTCCCCCTTCTCTGATCTCCCCTATCCCCACATCTCTATATTTGGAGGTACGCAGTTGAAGACGTGTCTTGTTTTTCCTGCCTTCTCCCTCCTCACTTTTACTGATCACACACGCACACAAAGAAAAAATTGTGACATCCTCCCACATGTACCACGTCCACCTACGAGCGCAGTACACATGTGTAGAAGCAATTAGTCATAATCAACTAACTAATCAAGGCATATTTAGTTCACTAACCTCAAATCACAAGTTTCACTTTAAGAGACTTAAAACATGTACAATGACAATATATGTGACACTGTCTAAGCTGGTGAAGGAAAACCTCATGAAACATCCAATAGCTCTTCTGTATAACAGAGAATATATCTGCTCAGCAACAACTGTCAAGTGTAAATTTCCCATCAACAGACACGGGGTGTCACAGATGGAAATCGAGCAGGAGGTAGAGCTAGATGAGGAGTCAGTGGAAGACAGTGTCTGAAGCACAAAGAGACAGAGAGCTGATGTGTAAGACATGTCTCGACCAGCTCACATCAGATAACAAGTCAACTCCGATTCCCTAAATAAGGATAAAACATGACCTGGTAGGTGTGTGTTTGTGTCTGGAACTAGTCTGGAACTAGAGGGCCCGGTTAAGTTGTGCACTAAATACGTGTTCTTTCGCAGCTTGTGTGTTTTGTGCACAGTGTCCTGGGTCGTCTCCACCCACAGCGTGTGTGTAAGTTTGAGGTGAGAGGACGCAAATGTGCGACGCACTGTGTGTACTTTAATCTCACCACGCTGTTCAAAACAGCTCTGACCTAGTCAACACGCTGTTCATTATTAGCTAACAGATGACGGCAACACACACACACACACACACAGCTGAGGCTGCTCCTGGTACTCAGCTGATAAACTTTTTTACTTGCACTTGATTCTCTAACTGGACCTTTTTTTTTTGTTGGGGTAAGCTACAGGTGCTGTGTACACTTGGTGCTACACTCGGAGTGGCTTTGTGTTTAAGTTTGTGTGTGTGAGTGAGTGTCGGAGAGAGAATAAGAGAGAAAAGGAAGGGGGATGGTGTATTTGATAGGCGTTTGCATCCTATTTGAGGCATTAAGTCCTGTATTAACAGACACACAACCACATGTGGTTGACCTACTGTGGGAAGTTTAACACTGTACACAAACTGTGTGTACAGTGTGAAGCTGGCAAGGACACACAAACACACACACACACACACACACACACACACACACACACACACACACACACACACACACACACACACACACACACACACACACAGACAGACGCTGTTTGGGGAAAGTGCTCTTTGGTCTTGTTCTCTACTTTTGCAGAACAGGCTTAGCAGGAGCTGGTGGGTGGGGTTTCCAACCTTTACTTCCCCCCCTGGCCAATCAAGAACTCAGCAAGTATAGCTAACCCCCCATTTTCTCTATCCAATCACATAGCAGCAGTAGCTTACCCCCCCACCCCTCGCCTGTATGCCTTCACTGCTGAGTGCGCAGAGCATGCCTCGCTCTATCAGCTGATAGGAAACCAGCAGAAAGAAAACACAGAGAGAGAGAGAGAGAGAGAGAGAGAGAGAGAGGTTAGAGAAAGGGTTGAAAGGAGGGGCCTGAGACTAAATTAAGGAAGAGAGCCTAAAGAAGAGTACGAATGGGAGGAGAGGATAAGGAGAACGCTGGTGTATGAAGTGGCTTTTGTGTTCAGGATATTTTGGAGGGCCATGAATGAGAGAAAGGAAGAAAGAGAGCAGTGGGGAGCTGGAGACAGAAAGGGGGAAGCAGGCAAAGAGCGGCACGGGCGGGGGGTGAGAGTTGCTGGTGGGTTTTTAATTTGTGTATGTGTGTGACTGAGGGTGGAGAGAGGCAGACAGGAAGACAACAAAACACAGAGAGAGAGAGAGAGAGACAGACAGACAGACAGGGACAGAGAGCTAGTGCAGGTTGTTGGGCATCCTGACAGAACGGTACGAGCCGAGGCAGACGGAGCGACTTGACTTTGTCTTTGTGTTTTTCAACACAACCCATTCAGGAGGAAGGAAGCAAAGAGACAGAGAGAAGGCAGCCTGAACCGGTGTAAACAGAAGCACAGAGGAGGTGAAGAGAAAAGAGTCACCCATCGCACCGCCAGCCGAAACAGAGGAAGGAAGAAGCGAAACAGAGAGCGAGATAAACTACATCTTTCTGAGAGGGTGAGTGTCACAACTTGTCCCGCTGTCAAGTCTGGCTGTTGCTCCTGTGGATCGCTGTCATATTGTCAGCTGGACTTGGGTGACTCAACGTCTCCCAAAATGGCTTCACGAGTGGCAGACAGACAGACACACAGGCAAACAGAGGGAGGGAGAGACAGAAAGGGACCCCACGTCAAACAGCATTCTCAGCAACTGTGACACCGAGTCAGCTTAGTTCAGTTCAGAGTGCCGCCGGAGTACAGCATGTGTGTTTGGTGTGAGATTGGGTAACCCTATTTCAACTTTACCTCTCCTCTTCTGTCACGTTCTGTCTGCCTTTGCCACTTCCTGTCTACTGTTTTTGTCTAACACTCACAGTCACACACAGACACGGAGTGGCAGTGTCATTCCCCCCACCTTTGTTCACAGTGATGTCAGATTTCCAAACTTTTCCAAACTGGCTCGTCAACAGGTGACTGATCCGCAGGAGCACTGAGCATCACCTCCCTTTGTTGGAGAATGTTTACATTAGTCGCGAGTTTATCAGCCTCCAGGCGCAGCACAAGCCTGGGGAGTAGCTCGGGCGGAGTTCTGCTAACAGCTGATGAGAAAGTTAGGGCGTTTGGGAGGCGGCTTACTTCATGCTGATAGTATCACACATCTGTTAAAGGTTATACTATATGCAGACACACACAGAATCTGTATAATATATTGTGGACAAAAGGAATTATATGTCAGCTGTGGTCTCGTCCACATCCATACATTTTACAGACAGCTGGCTTTGAGGTCTGAACCATCAGCAAACCTCAAATGACAACTTTGTGTTTACTTTTGACTGTGTGTGTGTGTGTGTGTGTGTGTGTGTGTGTGTGTGTGTGTGTGTGTGTGTGTGTGTGTGTGTGTGTGTGTGTGTGTGTGTGTGTGTGTGTGTGTATATTTTATTCAGAGTGCACAATGTCAGCAAAGCATGTAAACGTACACTGTCTGGTACTGCACATACTGGCACATACTGCCACTCCGGCTGCTTCTTTCTCTATCTAGTGACGGATAGGTGTCTCCGGCTGCTCAGTGGAACTGACAGAGTGTACGTGTGAGTTATTTCCTACACATAGTGAAGAGCCCTGTTTGCCTTCGCAACATTTAACCACCACCCATACCACCACTTATCCCCCCGGGGCTCCTGATGTGCAATAAGTCATCTGACCCAAGACTGCTGGCTTTTGACCTCATGACCACAGTCTTCTTGGGCCCGACTGCTCACACATTTGTATTGACACAAAGTGATGCTTATGTGCTGACCAATATACATTACAAAGATATATGTCCACATAACTCAGTAGCTAAATGTCCCCCTTGATGTGACAACATTTACGACAACCATTACTAAAATCATTTCTGCTGTGCGTCTAGTTATAACTAAATAAATGGACCCCCCCCTCTCCACTGTCTCATTTAAGACTGATAGCTAACAAGTCGCAGAACGGGTGCACTGTAGCCATGAAGCTCTACCTTCTTCCACTGCTTTCCTCAGTGTCTTTAACTGAGCTGTATTCTCTCTCCTCTCCCCCATCCTCTCTCTCCTCTTTCCGTCTCCGTCTCCGTCTGCCTGCTTCATCTCACCATTTCTGTCTGTTTCTGAATCACTGCTTGCTGGTTCACTTCCAGAGGATGCTGCAGATGTTGCATTGAGCTTGCACCTGGCCTGCCAATGATGTGTGAAGTCGTCATGCTTCATGTCAGCAGCATTCAATCTAGACGTTGTAAGATGAATTTAATGGGTGCTGATTGCTTTATTTCATAGTAGTCATAGGAATTAAATGATGGTAAATATAATGATGATATACAAATAAGAAAACAAATATTTTATTTAACCATATTAGGGAAGCAGGTTTATTTATTTGTGAGGAATTATTGCAGTTTGTTTTGCACATTTACAGTCCAGCAAAGAAAGCAAATCACAAGCTGAAATTCCTAAGTAAATTTTTTTACATTGTTTTCATATCCTTGACTGTGTGCGTGGCATGCAGTCAGTGTCAGATCACACTGTATCACATAGATTAGATGTCAATATAAGAAAATTGTCTATGGTGGCAGGTGCAAGTCTGAGTGTATTCTGAACACTACAGTGTTTCATCAGTGCATTAATGGAGTTCTTGAGTTCTCAAAGTGGCACACACATCCAGCAACTTGAAGCCTTTCTTGGGGTGAAGCCAGAGCTATTCCCCCCCTCTCTGCTGGCTCATGCTCTGGATCGAGCTTGCAAAGGGTTGGGCACCGCCTAGTGCAAAATAAGGTCAGAAATCCAGTGGGACCTAGCACAACGCCTTTAGGTGCTCTCACTGAGCTCTGACACATGCATAGATTATAAATAAACATTGCTGACTCCTGTCTCATTCTTCCCCATCCCCCACTCCCTGTTTCCACCCATGGATACTCGCTCTTGAGATCCCACCTGTCCCCAACAAAATGAGACAATTCCTCGTGTTATGTTGATTGAGCTCACACATGAAAGTCACGCTACCTAACTTTTGTCATTTGAACTGGTAAATTAACCAGATATCCCTGTTTGACTGGGAGAGCTGTGGTTTAGCTGTACGCTGTTCCCCACCCTAAGAAATATTTGTAAAAATTTCACATGGCCACATGGTTTACAGCATTTGTCTTGTTGTTTAAGCTTGGGGGCAGCAACCAATCTGTGACTTTTAACTTTTTGTTAGACAATATTAGCATGTTCTAACTTGTTTGTGGTAACGTAATACTCAAGAAACCACCACCAGATTAGTAATTTCGTGGCACTTTTGGTTAATGGGTGATGTTTGTACGTAGGCATACATCTGTGGAACATGGATTTTCTCAAAGGTAAACGCTGTGACTGCATAGGGACTGTATAACGTGTTAATAATTTAAGGTGAGATCATCAAAGTGTGATTCAGTGATCTGAAAGCATGGTTACTTGATGATATCATTATACCTCAGTGTTATTATGTATGTAGGGGGAAGTAGAGGGTCACTCTGTCTGTATGTCTCCCTTAATGTGCCTTTGTCTGGGCCACTCTTATTTATCTGTCCTCTTTGACAGATGATCCCTCCTTTCTTCTTGAAGCTGAAGTCTGTATTGTGTGGAATGAATGGAGAGCCAAATAACCTGAAACACAATACACAGTCATGTTTGTCACTTGATCACTACATGCTGTGTTTGGGTAGCAATTTGGACATTTTATTACTACATTTCGCACAGTGGATGCAATTCGGGCGAGTTTCAATCTAGCAGAAAATACCCTTAAATGAATCTTGTTACTGAAGCTCTTCATGCGTCATCAGAGTTTCAACATGATGACTCCAAAGGAAATGCAGAGAAGTGAAGTAACTAGTTGTTGTAACGTGGGTCTAAATAGAAACCAACTGTATTTCTCTTATTTATGGATTTCTCCACTATGACAACGGGGTAATAGGCAGTTTAACTTCGTGCTTGTGTTGAAGACTACTCCAGTTGTCATGTTACATTTCAAGCTTTGGATGAAATGTGACTAAACTACATGACAACACTTAGGTTAGTTTATTGCGCCTGCTCTAGCTTAATAGAACAAAGGCCTTTAGCACGCTGTGGTAAAATCTTTGGCTGGCCCTACACGCCCCATGGAAGACGACCACTCTGTTGCTTTTCTAGTTATTTTCTTGGAGAAGCATCTTTGCCAGTCTCCCTCTGCCCCTCCAGCACCCATCCAAACCCCCACCCCGCTCCCCACTCTCTTTGTGGCCGAGCACAAAGGAGCCGTTATCCTTGGGCTGCTGGTTGCCATGGCAACAGCTCACGGTGACTCCAGCCCCCACATCCACTACCCCACATTGCCAAGTTCTGGTCCAAGTGGGTCAGGAAACAGCCCGGTTCTCTTGGCCTGGCACCATCTAGTGCCAAGTTAGCAGTGGAAATATCAACTCACTGCTCCAAGATGGCTCCAAATGGGGTATTTAGTATTGGAAAATAAAACTCTATAATATGTATCCCTCTTTTGAGTATTTAAATGATAAGGAGTTAGATTTTTTTTTTATTGATTTGATTTTTATGTTCTCAAGTTCAGTTGTTGTCTTAAATATTGACTTCCTGGCTGTGCCTTTATCTGCAGTGTACATCTGTTGAAATATTGACAGGTGTGTGGGAGTATGTGCTATTCTGTGACATTCATTTTGGTAGGGTGATTTCTAATAGTGTACATTTTGTCATATTCTGTGTATGCATGTTTGTTTCCAGGAGGACCATTACTGGTAAAGCAAAAACAACTGACTGATCGCTAATTTGATTGGTTTCTATGTGTTTCTGTCTCTTCAGGGATTCAGGGAGGAATGATCCTGTCATGATGCCACAACTGTGCCACACCCTGCGCCTAGGAAACCAAAGAGGACGTATCTGGCTATCAGCCAATCATAGAGGGAGCCCCAATAGAGTTAATTTCCCTTGCTGTTCAGAGACATTTCCTTTTATGAGCCTCCTGCATTACTGACACTCAATAGTAAGTTTAGTAGTACTGTAGTAAGTTTTTTTGCCTTGAGGCCGATAATTTGATCCAAGTGACTCAATACAGATTGTTATAGTTAATGTCTTTCTTAAACAAACGTAATGTACTTGACCAGTTTGTTGCTCGACCAAGTTGCTTATAGCTCTCAATGATTATGATGATCTTAGAAATGTATCCCAGATGTTCAGCTACATGCTGTCAAAACACACTGTAGTAACTTGGAATAATAAAGCGTAATACAGGTTACATGATGCTATTTGCTCTGGTCTAACCACCAGTCTTTTTATTTCTCCACAGGTCATAGTTCCTCTGGAGTCCTTATGTTTTCCTGATTACCTGTCTTGGGATGTTGGCATTGTTTTGTGGCAGGTGCCATGGAGATAGACAGGTTCCTTTAGTAGGCCATTTTAGACACAACTTCCAGATGTTGTGCCAGATGCAGCTTGTTCACACGCTAAGATTTAGACAAGGACGGGCACAGAGGTGAGGTCCTAATCTTCCACATTTCCTTCAATGTGTTCTTCAGTTTATGCTAGTTAATGCAATTAAATGGCTGAATTAAAGCTGAAAGTTTCTGAGTAGAGTTTAGACCTTATGTTCCATCGGACGTTATACACTCATATGTATAAATATGTGGACCACATTTCCCTTTGTGAGGCAAAATTACATTCTTGTGACAGAAGACTTTAACCACCTACACCTTGTTCAGACAACACCACAACATAGTGAAACCATGACATCATAGTCATTTAATTTTAAGTGTCAAGTCAGTGTGTCAAAAAGGATGCATGTCATTCCTCTGCTGTCACGATAAAGAAAATCAAAAATAGTGAAACATCTTTGATGATTTAATCTTGATTCGCTTTTTCTTTTTTTAACATGTTTTTTTGTTTTGTTTATGTAAACAAAACAATTGACATGCTTGGCAGCACCAAACAAAGGTGAATGTCGTCACCAAGCATGTACCAGAAGCAAGTGGTGTGAACTGACGCACTGTTTATATATAATAGACATGATTTACGGCTTGGTATGATTCATGCTGTTTATCTGTGGAAGCCAGTCAGGACTCTGCTAAGTGGAGAACTGTTCAGGACAGGAAACCCAGCATACCGTTTGAGCTGACGTGTTAATTGTTTTCAGATATGTAGCAGAAAGTATAATAAAACAAAAGCATTGGTTCAAATCCCTATTTTCAGAAATCGCACATGACGTAACATATTATATATCATTGTTGACGTCCTAGAAAACTGCAAAGCCCTGTTGTCCATTGAAGTTTTTAAGGTATCATCTTGTCATCCCTATGGCTTTATTGAAATAGTGATTCTGTATTTTGTTCCTCTCAGGTGCTGTGCGGCTCAGCTTCCTGTTTCACACGGTTTAACAGTACAGCAGGAACTATAAGACTTCCCATTCCTGTGGAAGATCTTGCTCTGCCTCCTGACAACCCACTTCATCCCGTTGCACAAAAGTTAGTTAAGACTCTTGATCTCCAAAGTAGAAACCATGCGGCACATTCACGTTGAGCTAGCTCACAAAAAGACCCCGTTAGAGCTTCCAGCCCAGGAAGGGGACCTTCCTCCGTCTACATCACAGGACCTAGACCCTGGGGTCACATCGGGAGCACCTAAACACTTTGGCCAGGAGGAGTTGCGGCTCCAAAAGGTCTACCAACTCTCCATTTTCTCCCAGTTGGGGGGATTTTCTACCTCCACAGAATCCCAAACCGATGCTCAACAGAAGCCTGTTCGGTTGGGCGTGAAAAGGGGCCTAGAGGAGCCCCAGTTGACTCATAAGCGCCCTCACCTGGGAGACAGGGATGTGTTGGAGGGAGGAGTGCTGTGTGGGTCATCCCCAGTTCAAGGGATGGGGTTAGCAATGAGCCCCAGTGGGTCTGGTTCTGCATACTCTTGCACACAATTGGAGCACAGAGACTCCGAGGGGGGACTGTCACCTAGGTCTCCACCCCTCTCCCCAACCCACAACCCCTCTAGACGCCCGAGTCAGCACAATCATGATAGGCCCATTCCAGAGGTATTTGCTCCACTCTCACCTAAATCACCCCAAATGTGTGACCCACATGGGCATCCCTGTGACCAGGGCCTTTCTCTCGGAAGCTCAGTCAGAACTGAGCCCCCTAATGGGAGCCGTACACCCACTTACTCAATAGGAAGCCCTGGAAACGAGAGCTGTAGTAATGGGTCATCTGGAGGACAACCCAGTCCCCAGTTATATGAAATGCCCATGTATGACACTCCAAACCCTACCAGCCCAACCAGCCCTCCTGGTCCTTTCTCACCCCCACACCACACAGAGCTTCAGGAACCAGGGGAAGCCACAGAATGGGAAGTTGGACTTGAATCCTCCCCACCTGAGCGGAGTGCCACTCAGGCTGCTGCCTCCACCTCTAATGGTCTGGCTTCTTGGGAGAAAACACCCAGCACTAATGGCCACCGTCTATCCTCTGGAGGCCACTGGCCAGCCAAAAAGAGGCTCCTATCCCCAAGTGACACCGGGGAGTCATGCTCAGAAGATGAGGGACCCTCCACGTCCAAGAGAAGCAGGCTTTCAGTGCTGGCTTCGGGACTTGGTCCAGCCTCATGTCGTAGCACTGATGCTAAAGCTGCCCCTTACTGGAACCACCTGCTGCCCTCTGCGTGGGATCAGCCTAAGGTCAGCACATTAACATATTGTACATACACAAACACACATTATACATCTCTTAGAAATGTGCTTTGAGTTAGACAAAATGCAAAATAACGTTTTAGAGCAAGTGTTTACACATGTAAGGAAATATTATGAAAATCCAGATATTATTCATCATAAAGTCAGTTAGAATTTGCAGCCTAATACATTGCTTTTATTCTAAAATAATACCTAGAACACCATATGTGGAGGCACGTAAAACCTAGAATATAATCAGGAATAGCTGTTGAAAGCCGGTGATTGACGGCAAGATACTGTATGTGTGACCCTTAGCGGTCCTGGAAACTAAGAGAGTGAGATTGAGGCATAAATAAAGAGAACTAAGAGAAAGAGTAAAAGTGACAGAATGAAGTGACGGTCAGCTTATTATCACGACACGCTGGAACAGGCCGAGTAGCTCCAGAATAAAGCCCATTGAGGGAGCGTCCATTGTTCCGCAAACGAGTGTGCTGTGTCTCTCATACACATGCAGAGGGTGTGCTACTGGAGACAATAGAGGTCACTAGTTGGGTTTCGTACAGTGTTAGTTACTAGAGGTGTTAGTCAGAGGAGCACAGGGAGACAGATGGAAGAAAGACGAAAAGAAACAACTTACAGACAACAGACAGAGAGGACAGTAAAAGAAAGAACTGATTTATTTTTTTGTAAGTAAAGGATAGAACTGGATATTAAACAGACAGAATCCTCTAAAATGTCACACGTGGTTTTGATCAAGTGTGATGATGCGGCAACTAGCTGACAAAAAAACTTTGTTAATGTTAAAGCCAATAAGGTAACTATGAGCGAAAGGTTTGCTGCGAGCAAATGGCTACCAGGTAGCTCCGAGTTGGAGTCGTCTGACAGTTGGTTGGCCTTTATGATGAATGGCAGCCTGGAAATGGGGATTGTTTGTGCATGCTCAGTAAGTAAGAGGACACCTGAAATTCAGGGCAACGCAGAAACACTTATTCTTTAATGGAAAACCGTTGTCTTCTGAATGTGTCCTGGACAAATTTACAGTTATTTTCTTTACATTTCATGCTGTTTAAAGTTTGATCATTTCTAATTTTGTCTACTTTTTATTCAGACTTCTACTGAATGCACAAGATCATCGAGACGACTAAAAAGTGGGCTGCGGTTGAAAAGGTGAGTCATGTTTTTGACAGATCTATTTAGAAATATCAATATAAGGAAGATAAGATTACTAAAGTAGTAGATTACGAGTAGAATGTGATGGATGAAATTGGTTTAATATCAATCAGGTTAAATGCAGCAAAAATAAACGGAGGGAAAAGCATGGGATGGGCAGTTAGGGCAGGTTGTATGTTATTCTAAATTAAAGGGTTTTGTGTGTGTGTGGATTTCAATACTCAGACACATTCAGAGCCAAGTGACATTTTGGGTAAGACAAAATTAGTGTAATCTGAACCACTAACCGCTGGTCTGTTTTCTGTGTGTTTGTGGTCATATTCAGTCGGCAGCTGCGCAGCGGCAGACACACAGACTCCGGCCACTCCACACGATCCAGCTGGCCCTCATCTTCCATCAGCAGATCGCTCCTCGGCAACTTTGAGGTACAAGTTTTTAAATATTATTTTAGCAACTTCGGGAGGGAAGTAACTACTTTTCAACAAACACACACTTGATAAGATCCTGGTTATTTCTTGTTGAGTAAAAGTGAAATACCTACTGATTTTCTGTTATTGCCTTGTTTCCTTGAACTGAACTGTAATCATATTCAGAACTATATTTTTAATACATTGTTTAAAAAGTATGTTTTTAGTGAAAAGAACACATTTAGGTATCTGATTCGTGGGATGTATGATAAATACCACTGTAAATGCAGAAAAAGAGTTGGTACCACTATAGCCGGTTTAGTTTAGTCTAAAATATTGTCTTTATTTCATTGTGTGGCTAATTTAAAGACAGGAAATTCTGATATAGTCACATTAAAATTAGTTACATGAGGTAAAAATTACAGGTCACATTATTGCTGGTAAGCTCATGTATATTTTATCATTGTTTCTAACACCACTTTGGTTGTAATTAAAATAAATACATAAACTATGGGTTTTTATGGATTTCACTAAGTAGGGTTTTGATTCTATGGTCAGATCTGACTCGAGACTATAACAATAAACCCCGTTGCTAATAAACCCCATGCTTTTGCAGTATAAAGAGTCTTGAAAGCTTCCCGTTCATGACTGTATCCGCTCTCCTCTTGGTCCTGTGTGTTGCAGGAATCCATACTGAAAGGACGATTCTCCCCGTCTGGTCAGATCGAAGGCTTCACGGCAGAGATTGGTGCCAGCGGCTCCTATTGCCCACAGCATGTCACCCTGCCTGTGCAGGTTACATACTACGACATCTCAGAGCACAGCGCACCCTCACCCTTCCTGGTCAGTCTTTGTGTGTGTGTGTGTGTGTGTTTGTGTGTTTGTCTGTGGTTATGTGCATGCTTGGTCAAGCAAAAACAGTACTCCAAACTGAAAACCAAGACTGTGTATTTTACTGGACAGGGAGTTTGTTTGCTAGTATGAAAGTAAAAAAACAAAAAAACAGGTGTGTTTCCAGAATTCATGTATCACATATATACTCATATAAGATCAGCACGGACTACGGGACCAGCACTACAATGCGAACAGCTTCCACACTGCTTACAAGAAGTCTTAAAATGTGTCTGCTGCTAGATTGGACCATTTGGAAAGCAGCTGTTCTGCTTCACGCCTCATGCTGACTTTGAGTTGTTGTGTATAAAAGCGGTGACTGTCAGACCTCTTTTGATTCAGCTCTTTGAACTGTTAATTACATTTAGTACAACTCCATGCTGTAGTTACAAAGGCTACACCGTGATGGATCTCAGCAGTAGATCAAACCAGATAGGAAAATTACTGTTATACTGCTATCATTCAGCTGCTCCATAAACGCTTTTATCTCAATACATTTAATCAAGATCCTGATGTTTGAGTGCACAGCTATTAAAATTAAAGGAAAAAGCACCATTTCATTATTAAAATGATAGAGGATGTTTACTTAGTGCCATGTCTGTGTGCCTGTCCCTCACAGGGGGTGATATCCCTCGAGCCTCTTGGAAAGAAAGGATACAGCATACCCAAAGCAGGGACCATTCAAGTGGTGGGTTTGCTTTTTCACTCAGCTTTCAACAGTACATGTGTTACCACAATGTTTAAATAGTGATGACGAACACACGTCTTACACTTAAATTGAAACCGTTACTGTGTACTATACAATGTAAAATGCTGACTGTGGCCTGATCTGTCTCGTTAGACCTTATTTAATCCCAACAAAACTGTGGTGAAGATGTTCCTGGTGACCTACAACTTTGGCGACATGCCCGTCAATCACATGACGTTCCTGCGCCACCGTATTTTCCTGGTGCCTGTGGAGGAGGGGGTTGAGGGGAAAGGCGAGGTGTCTCCAGGGAGTGGAGTGTTGGACAGGAAGAAGATCCTCTGCTACCTGATACATCTCAGGTATGACTGAGGTTTCAGCTGTTTGCCCTTTTTTTTTACACCTAATATTTTAAAGTCATTTTACTTATTCATGGTATGTTACTCCACACTATTAGATTTTCTCTAAATGTTAGAAGCTTATTTATGTGCCTGAAATAATTAGTTGTGTTTTTTTGGAACATGTGAAAAAAGTTAGATGAGGGCTTTTACAATATGTACAATATATGAAAACTGCATGCACAAAATTTAATTATACATTTACCAAATACATATTAAAACTATTAATTCAAAGCTTTTCATGAACACATTTAGTAGTTTAATATAATCTTATAAAAGGGTTTTGCTAATATGCTTTGGGTTCTGTCCCTCTCAGATTCCAGAGCTCCAAATCTGGGAAGATCTACTTGCACAACAATATCCGGCTGCTATTCTCCCGCAAATCCATCGAAGTGGACACAGGGATCCCTTATGAGCTGAAATCTTTCACCGAGGTGCCAAGAAACCCTAAATACTCTCCCCGGGTGTGACCCCAGCTTGACACTTTGACCCTTCCCAACGCAGCCCCTCCTGTGCTTCCAAAAGCGGAGGGAGGGAAGCAAACAGACTGCTAGAATGATGGACACAAAACTTGATAAGACTTGATGAGACACGCCACATGCACACAAAACTCACATGCACATATCATATGGTGGTGGTAATTGGAAAAGTCCCCCTTTTTTATGCATTCATTCTCCATTAAAAATGAACTGAGATTGAAAAAACATCACTCAAGCAAACATGGCATTCCTTATATCTTCCAAACTCTGGAGATATTAACAATTAAATAAATATTTCTGTGGTAGCAGTCTAGCATGCATGCAATTAAAAGCAGGACTTTCTCCAGCACCTTCATCTGTAAAAAAAAAAAAGAAAGAGAGGCACAAACGCTGACATACAACAAAATAGACTGACGGAGTCACATGCATCACACACCACATACGTCACAGCTCAAACACTTCTGGTGGCAACTCTCTGAGTTCAGTGTTAACATGCATGCCTTGTGACTTAAAACACCTGAATTTTCCTCTAGTGCCGTATCACACTGTCCTTCACTCTGCCTACAGCTCCAGCCGCCTCATTGGACGCGTCATGTCCACAAGTTTGGATTTGACAAAAAAAAACACTCAGACTGAGTGAGGTTATTCACCTGTTACCCCTCCCAAGATTCACACACACCTGCTGGCGTGCGCAGAGGAGCAGAGACACAAACACTAGTGAAGGTGAAGGCAGAAGCATCATTAGCTCTGTCGATTGGATGTCTCCTTATACTAAAAATAACATCATGATTTGACCAAACTCAGGACCTCTGTTGAATAATAAATTTCTTTTCTTACTCACCATGGTTCATATCACTGTGTAGTCATACCATGGCTTGAATAACAGGGGGATCCTATCATTATATGTAGCCAGACTGAGGGACACTGTGGTGTTTTCTTCTTTTAAAAAAATGTATTCTTTTTAGATTCTGTTCGGAACAGTGTGATGTTGGAGCAGAAAATGGGAGGAAAAAAGAGACAGTTGTCAGACAAGCTGTAGTATTTTTAATTTATGTTTTCGCAAATGTCTTAATAAGCAATATGCTGCACAAAGTAGAGTGTGTTTTTTCAGCCGGACGAGCTTTCTCTCTCGAGGGGGTATAGCGAAAGCAGAGAACTGAGAGTGAGGGGGGGGGGATGGGAGGAGGGAGGGAGGGGTGGTGGGGTATTTAATATGGGGAAAAAGTCTATGTATATTTAAAAGAATAAACTCTGCGACTGGCCTCTGTGTGTGTTGTTTCTCACTGAAAGTCATTACATAAACACACATTTTATTTTATTTTGTTAAAAGTAGAAAAGCCATCATTAGATTACAGCAGACTCCATTCGAGTTTCATGTTACAGTCAGAAGTAGAGTCGGTTAGGTTTGCTTTAAATGACTTTTAATTTGAAAGCAATCTGGGACACTTACTGAGATGGAGTCTTCTTCTTCTTTTTTTTTTTTTTTACCATAATTCAATTCCATTGTGTCACATCTGAGAATTAGCTGCAAACATCAGGACAGTTCACATAGAAAAGTAATGTTCCACCAGCCTTGCATAAGTTGTTTAATTATACTACATTCAGTGTGAACTTTTATAGTTGTGAGTGCATGTGTTATGGTAAATCCATGTTTGATATATAGAGCAGAGCATATTTTGTAATATAAATCTATTTGAGAGCAGCTTTTAAACTGTAAAGTACTTCCTCTTCGGACTTCTTCTTCACTGAAACCGCTCAGACTTTTTTTCTGAATGCATACTGTAAACCCAACAAATTGTGCTAAATGCCATTAATTCCATACGACCAACACTGTCGCAGCATTTGTAATTAAGAACAACCAAGGTCCAGAGGAGCTCTGCTCTGTTTTCGGTTAAAAATAAATGAACCTACCCACCTCTCTCGTCCACCAGCCCACACAAACACAGTTATTCATTAACACATCAGTGCTGCTCCCAAGTTGTGTTTCTTCCGTGGCTCCAAAGGCTCAGATGGATGTGGCTAAACGCTGTAACCTTTACCCAGAAGGGAGGGGGCTGGATAAAACCAGCAGTCCCAGAGAGAGCTGTGTTTATGGGAGAACCTGAGAGGAAAGGTTACGGAGGAAGAAACCCCCATGTTCACAGGGGAATCATTTTCATGCTTCTTCTTACCCATCTCTCTTTGTATAGCTTTTTAAAGTCTTCCCTCACTTTTCTTCATTACTCATAACTGAACATTTATTGAGGTTTAACTTTAGCATCATTGGCAGAACTATCTTGAGACGGGGACTGAGGCTCTGCTGTCACTTCACCTGTGTGACAACAGCACTTGTGATCCCACATGCTGACTTGGTTCAAGGGACTGTCTCCAAACATTTTCTGACCCCTGGTGATGAGTTGTGGTGCTGCAGCTCTACATCCAAGTCTGCAGTAGGACATCCCGTTTTCTCTGTTGCATCAGTCATGCAGTTGAGGCCCAAACAGGTCTTTGTTGCAGATTCACTATTCCGCAATAGGTACATTCCTATAAATAATATTTTTTAGCTTTAATCAAATATTGCAGTGCTGTCAAATGTCCTTAACAGTTGGTAATACATGCGTAATTGTGAACAATTTAATCTAAGCCTTTCCCCTCCCTGTGTCATTACATTGCCCAGTCTGCAACTGTCTTCATCCATTAACGTCTGGGTCATAAACCCAGTTAATTTACACTGCAGCATTCTGCTATAAAATCTCTGCAGTGACTCTCTGCTTTCCTCTGGCTGATGAATACGTTTTATTTAGAACACACCTACTGCGCTCGTCTTACATCCTGCACGTCTCTACTTCATCCTTTCTCATGGATTGCTTGAGGAAAATGTTTACGTGTTTAAAAAATTAAAAACCCTAAAAATGTTGATTAGATCAAATGAGATTAGTGAATTCATGCAGAGATGTTCAGTCACGCTGTTTTAGTGGAGGTACATCCCAATCAGGAGATACAAATATAATTATATGTAACATAAACAGGATCAAAGAGCTGATTATCTGAAGAAATCCCAGTCAGGGTTGTCTTTTACAAGCACATGACAAGATTAGATAAAGTCTTTGTGTGTGTTTTATTGCCACAGTCTTCATCATGTTTGCCTGTTGGTTTTTCATTGCAGCTCCAGTGGTTGTTAGATTTTTCATGTACAAAAAAAAAACATTCAGTTTTAAAATACATGAACACCTAGAGTAGAGTGTTTCATCTTTAATGACGTGTTTTAATAATAATAATAAAAAAGTGATAAAGAGAGAAGACATAATTCATGTTATGGTAGGTCACTGAGCTTTGGTGAGCCCTCACTGAATTTATCCACATATAATTGAATCGTGGATGAAAGTTGCCGGCTTTTTGAAAACCCCTGAGCATGTGTAGTTCTTCACTCCTTCCTCCTCTTAATCTATATGACATCAACTAGTGTCTGAGCAGCACCCTCGATGGCCTGGCTCGCCACTGACAGGTGATAGTGGACCTTGTTCCAGTCGCTGGACTGACCCGATAAGTCAGCGTTGGCAAAGGCATCAGCCAGACCTGGGAAGGTTGGCTGGCCAGCACTACTTGAAGCCCAGATAACATGCCTACAGGGAAATAAAGAACAATATAACAACGACAGGCAGCTAAGCAATTAACAAAGATACACCTTGATACAATGTGATGTATTGATGAAGCCCATTATCACTGACAATAACCCTAACATGCAATAAGAAGAGTGTAAAAGGGTTCTGGGAAGCGGCAACAATGCCAGGTGTGAGAAATACAAGGGTTTATTATATAGAATTCTTACCTGTATGCATATTTATCTGGAAAGGCCAGAGGGTCCAGGAAAGCTCGGTCCAGTAGCATGAGCTGGTCATTGATTGCTCTGACCTTCAGTGGTCTGAGAGAAGACGTACACACAGAGAATGGATTTATACTGCACGTATGTAGATGTCACGATCCTGCTTCACCTCAGTCATTCCTCTCTTTATTTGAGTCCTTATTCTAAAACTTAATGCCTGTACATGCATGTGCACTTACGTTTCATTTGCCAGGTCTGAAGTGCGGATGACATTGTCCAAATGAGAAGCTGCACTGCGAAAGTTGGCCACTGCACGTTTTAGAGGTTCTAAAACAAAACAATTGCAGTTTCTCAGCAATGATTTCTTTCTCTCTAACCCCCTGTGGCTACTAGCTGCTTTCTGCCTGACTACACTATCACATCTCCAGAAGAATTACACATATATATTTCTCTTAATGTGTTTTGTGTACAGAAGTATCCCTCTGCATCGTCGCGTCTCCAGCGCCTCTGTTCTTACCCATGGATATCTTCCTAGACTCTAGTTTCTCTTCATATAGAGATACTGCTGTTTTGAGATAGTCCTCCAGAGTCTCAGCATAGTCACTGCAGTTCAATGGCAGCACCAGGCTGTCAGCCAATTGAATCAGGACGTTTCCTGCTGTCCTGGCAATGGCCTGGTGACTGAGGAACCCTGAGAGGAAAAGGGAGTAGAATGAGATGTTCCATAGAAATGTTGGACAAATGTTTTGTTATTCAGCCGTGAAACTTCACAAAAGATGAGGAATGTGATAACAAGAGAGGCGGCTTTGCTCACCAGGATCAATGAACTTTGAGGCGTAGTTAAAGGTGTCATAAGCTGTGTGGTACGCAGGGTAAATCCGAGCATTTGTTTTACTCTGTATGAGGAAAAATTTTCAAGTTACACAACTGACTAAATGAGTTCAGTTCAATTCGGCCGTGTCGTGATGTGGCAACAGTTTCAATCAAACACAAGGTAAAATGGGATCTCTTAAAAGTAAAACTTGTCTATTATCAGAATATTTTGAATGCAGTAAATGTAATAACTTGTACTATCATGAAAATATTTTACCATACCCAGTATTTACATACTACATACAGCATATATACTCATGTTAGACTGAAAAAGCTCTGATGTAAAGGTTGTGTGTGTGTGTGTGTGTGTGTGTGTGTGTGTGTGTGTGTGTGTGTGTGTGTGTGTGTGTGTGTGTGTGTGTGTGTGTGAATGCATTATTTCATGTACCCTGTCGTATGTGTAAGAAATATCCATGGAAGTGATTCCCAGGTAATGGGCAAAGGCAGCGTAATCACTTCCTGCTCCCGTCAGATATCCAATCCTGTCAAAGGAAGACAGACAACGTGGAACAAACGAAGCACATTTCATTAAGACCAAGGCAAACCTTAATTTTTCAGGGCACTGATTTTAAAATACAATAACCTCTACATCAGGAGTGGCCAACCCTAGTCCTCAAGAGCCACAGCCCTGCATGTTTTCCAACTATCTCTGCATTTCCTGCTTCTGATTGGCTGAACACACCTGATCCATGTAATCAGCAGAGGGTAGGGCAGAGACAGTTGGAAAACATGCAGGGCTGTGGCTCTTGAGGACTAGGGTTGGCCACCCCTGCTCTACATGATAAGAGGTTATCCTGTAAAAATTAAATTTAGCCTATTACATTATTAATTATATAACTAATACTGTGAAAGACGTCGTGCAGACTTTCTACTGCATGCTCTCATTGACGTGTTTAATTACCTTCTGTGCCACAGCAGGCATTTTGACATGTCAGGAAAAGACTGATGTAATTGAAAGGTGTAACTGCAGCTCATTACCTGGGAATGACTCCATGTGCTGGACTTGTCCTGTTGGAGTATTTTATCCAGTTGTCATAAACAGATGTTGAGACCAGTCCAGGTGCGTCAACCTGAACAATAAACACGCGTCATAAGCTCCTATTAGTGTGTGGACATTACGGTAGTTTTATTACTAAAGTTAAAATGCTGGAGAGAAACACGTGAGCTCACCTGTTTTGCAGCTGTGAAGATGATGTTCTGCACTGATGGCATCCCAGAAGCACTGAGGGTGGCATTGGCTGAGGAATAGAAGATAAATGAATGCTGACACGACTACTAACTTGTTAAAAATGTAATGTCATGATTACATGGTGGAGCACTTACCGAAAACAGCTATATCCACGTTGATGTAAGCAACGGTGCGTTCACTGAGCTTGGCGAAGTATTGCTGAAGAAAAGACAAAAAGTTGCTTCAAAACAGTCAGTTTAGATGTGGATTTACATCACCATAACAATTGCTTGGTGTTATGTCTAATGGATAAATTGAAAATCACCTCTGTATATTCTGCAGATCCAATAAGGCCAAACTCCTCTGCTCCCCAGCTTCCAAAGATAATGGACCGGCGAGGCCTCCATTGACCTGGCACATAGAGGAACAGAGATGAACTCTTTGTTCAGACCCACGTAACATACTGTATGTCTGTGAGCCATTACTCTCCTTACCCTGCTTGACCATCCTGCCCAGCACCCTGGTCAGTTCCAGCATGACTGATGTCCCACTGCTCGGGTCGATGGCACCATGAACCCAACTGTCCCTATGGTTTCCATAGATCACATACCTGTCTGTAGCCGTAAATACACACAGGACACGCAGCAGACAAAGATTAATCACAAATATAAAGAAGATAATTTGCTTTGACTTGCTTTGAGTTTCACCTGGCTCAACACTTCCTCTGATAATTCCCATCACATTGGAGGAGTTCTTCACCTCTTCGTAGTTGAAGATGTCCAGTTTAACGTCACTGGAACAGACGCACAGCTTCAGAAATATGAAGCAACAAGATTTCAGTGCAGTTAATGGGTGACTTTTGTCTGGCACTTGAGTACCTGCCATTGAAAGCAGATGTAGGTTTGAATCCTGGGCCTCCATACTTGTAGGTACAGTTAAATGCTCCCTGCCAATCTTGTGGAGCGTTTTCTCCATCCAGTGCACTGAAATGGCCAAATGGAAAATGGTACATGTTTTTCATGACAAATTATTTTGGGCTGTATCAATTCCACAAGAAAATGCGTCTAGTTACAGACCAGATTAATATATAAGCATCCTCAAATCCAATTGGTTGAATTGGAATGGGAGGAATCCCTGTGATGTCCTCAGCTGGAATCCTGTAGGTGTCCTCTGCAACATAACAAATCACGTTTCTGTTTCTGAGGCATTAACAAAAAAGTTAAATATTGTAGTAAAATGACTTGTTTTTATCTTTATGTTTAAATGACCCTCTCATGGTGTTGAGGCCAAAGTGCAACAGTACTGAACGCACAATAAAAATGAAAAAACCTGTGTGATACCATGTGTATCTTGTATAAGAAAAAAGTCACTGGTTACCTTTTGCAGCCAGGTAGGGTGTGAGCATGTCTCCAAATTGAACGTTAAAGGAACCTCTCTCCACACCAGAAGGGGGCAGATACCAGGAGTGAGGATAAGTCTCATTGATGTCTGACATGAGTCCATCATTGATATCCAAGGGGTCTGTGTAGACCAGCACGCCGATGACGCCGTAGGGTGCTGCATTGATAGCCTGGATGAGACACACACACACACGTGTCTTCTTAATAAACTCTGTGTAAACAGCATCTTGGTAGCTTTCCAGCAGAACCACAGTTTTACTGACAGTGATTAACCTGTGACACTGCTCTTAGGATGCAGTCTTTCTGAAACGGTTTTAATTGACTGCTAAAACTAGAATGATAAAATGTGATTGTTAGCCTTTCACACCTTTAATATCTCCATGAAAGACCAGAAGTGTGTCGTAACAAATCAAAGCTCTAAGTGCTACTTTTAGAAACAGTCCAGATGTCGGTAACGTATGAATGCAGTGTCAAACTCACTTTAGCTCCTCGTCCTGCTCCTCCGTATCTGGTGATAGCGATGGTTCCTCTGAGATCCACTGTCTGGTTCAAAACCTGGTAGTCGCTCGGTTTCCCCTGGTTGGCGTAAACTAGTTTCCCCTTAAAGCACCAGAAAAGTCACACCGTCAGCAGGCGTAATTCAAGAAGTAATCCAGTAAACAAATACTAGGATTTAGTGATTGAATGTTTTTAGAAAGCCACATCATCACACTCCCATCTGAGAATCCTTTCACCATAGACCACCCTGTGTTTCTTTGATTTCATGTAAGATGCAGACTAATACAACCCTGCACATCTTCCCTGTTTTCCTTATCACAGCCTCTGCTGTTGTTACAACTCTTATCACGGCCTCCTCGTCCTTGAAATAGATGTTCACAGATAATAACATTACATATCAGATAGTAGTGAATCTTTTGTTGGTTTATTAACTCAGTCAACATCATCACTTGTAGATAATTTATCGATAAGTGATAAGACATTTAAAAAGGTTTTAACCTCAAAGATGAGTTATGAAATGCAACAGCAGCTAAGATGAAAAACATCGATTGATCAGATACATTTCTCTTATCTCTCCTGAGACAGAAGTTTAAAAAGGAACCTCAAAGGTTATGACAGGCAGGCATGTGGTAGTTTATGATTTTTATAGCACCTCCTAGAAATAATGCATGTTCCGTCTAACGTAGAAGCCCCGTAAACACAATCTATCTTTATTGGTGACCAGTTATCTAACCAGATATATATAAATTAGTGTAAGGTGACACTGCATTATTTAAATTAGGCAAGAGTTATGTTTTGGGTTCCACTTATTCCTGTTTAAAATATTAGTATAGTATAATTTTCATTTGTCAATACATATTTGACAATAATTCTCGACAGACTCATACAGAGGGGAGTGAAGGGAGTATCTCAGCTTTTAACCTTTGGGTGTCCAGCAGGAGAGTATGCAGCATACGGCTGAACCACAGCAGGATCGTCTTCTTCTGGATTATAAGTCTTCTCTTTTTCTCGGATGGCGTGCAGCACAGTATCAGACGGGCTCACTGAAATGATGAACTCACGGTGACTGGGCTGTTAGCAACTTTCCTCCCCAATATTAGACAGAACGAAAAGGTCAAATCTACCTTTTGGCACTTTTTGCTTAGTTATGTTTTTTCTAGTTATGGTTTTTCTGACATAATCCGGGAGATGTTATAGATAATTAAAATCCAGCTTCCACTGCAGAATACAAGAACCTGTGGACTCACCTACTGTGACCTTATTGGGGTTCTTGGGGTCAGGGAAGGACAGGTAGACCAAGTACTCCTCCCTCCAGGCGTCGTCCAGACCAGTTTCAGCGTCCTGCCATCTCTTTAGCATAAACTGCACTGTCTGCTCATCGCCAGCCGTAGTGGCCATATGGGGCACTTTGGTCAACTCTCTGTGGAGCAACACATGGATAAAAAAAGTGTTTGAGTCAGTGATGAATTGAACATTGTATTGTCTAAAACTGAGAAATAGGTTCCCAGAGTTAACCACAAAAGACTGTGAATCCTGATGAAGCTTTTGTAACTCATTTTTCAAGAAACCTGTGTTGCCAGCTGGGAAAATGGTGATGAAACAATCCCTGTGAACTTCATAAGAATACAGATTAGCCTCAAATATTTCCTGAATAAAACCCCACTCTTTACTCACACAGTGGTTTTACTTGTGTGAACACGTGTGGTTTTCTGTTTTCACTTATTTATTTATTTTTGTTGAGAAAGTAAAATGATATCAGGGATTATTGAGTGGTTGACAGAATATTGTTTCAATAATTTATCAACTCACCTTAGGTTTTCCTGAATCTGGATGTTGTCCACCTCAGAAAGGAACTTCTCAATAAGACTCTGGTCCACATCTTTTGCCACATCCTCCACCCAGGATGGTCCCGAGCTGCCGCCTTTAGTGATACCAAAGTGGCCGATTAGTATGCCGACGGTGAGTACGGCAGCCCCACATACGATGCCAATCAACACCTTTTTTATCATTGTCTTTCCTTGGTGAAATCGTTCTCTTGTCTGATCTGATTCAATCCAATTGATCACTGCAACACGAGTGCAGCTGCTAACACAGCCTCCCATAAAAAAGAGACATGCTCATTGTAGTTTACTCATTAATGTTTGCAGATGAGATGGACTTTAGCCCTGTTTGCGTAACAAAGTTGTAAATTGATTTATTCTTAATGCTATACATTTTTTGGATTTCAGATGTTATTCAGGATTGCCCAATTCTTTCGTTTGACACTTTGAACTGCCAGCAGTTTTTTTTTTTTAATGAAGATTTGGGAAACAATTTCTTAAAAGGAGGTTCGGGATGCAAAATTGTCCTCCAGTGCAGGGTGAAGACGAGAACTGAAGTACATTTAAAGGAATTCATAACTTCAAATCTAACTTGCCTTTTTAAGGTTACCTCTTTGTCATATAACAAACAAACAGAAAACCTATTAACAAGGTAATATCCAAACATTTTAAGGCAATAGTATAATAATTGTAGATCTAGTGATTCGAGCTGTGTTAAAAAATAACGTGAATCTTTTTTCTGTCATGCATTTCAAGTTCCTACTTAGGTCTTTTACTAATTTCCTTTATGTTTGTGTTAATTACTATACATCTTTTATTGTTATACTTGAAGTTTGTTTGCTGTTCACAGTACAAATGTGAATTGAGTACAAAATGTACATTTTCTCCTTAAGTTTCACCGCTGTGCCCTCACCGTTAACGTACATGAAGCTTGTTGAAGTCGTCCTCTCTCTCAGACATAATTTAACTGAATTGATTGATCTAGATTTCTGCACAAACACAACCTCACTGCAGTACTTTTTCCTTTATCCTGGTCAGTAGTGGACTGGGATCTGCTCTGACATTAAGGACAGTGAAGCAACAGCGAACTCTAGCGGTCAAATGTGTTACTGCAGCTCATCGACAACACGGAACTTCCTGTTCGAGGTGGATGTTTCCTCGTATTTCTATTTACTTTTTTACACCCTCCATGCTGAGGTTATGAGAAGTAAAGTGTCGTCGCTGTGTGCGGAGCTGCAGACGCTCAGCTGAGCATGTTGCAGCAGCCTGGCTGACGTCTCCTCTGTTTTCTCCCAGCATGCACTTCACCATCCTCCGGCTGCTGTTTCACTTTCACTCTTGAGTTACTGGTTTTTAATCTGTCCGCACAAGACGACACGGTAAGTAATAAATAAATATTACAAGGTTAAGTTAAGCACTGAAGTAAAAATAAAAGCCTTACGACGTCTTCGTTTATGGACATTACGAGTCCTTGTTTTTTTTTTCTGTAAAGCTTTTGGACAATGAACTTATTCAAATGCAACAGAGATCGAAAGTAGCTTTACCAGATCTCCTCATGTGTTGTTTGTGCGGTCATTGTCTCACTTCCTGTCATTTCTTCGATACAGACATTGAAAAAACAAAGGCACAGACACTGTAAAGGTGTAATGCAAATGTTTTTTCAGAGGACTGTGAAGCTGTAGTATTTGTGGGCCCAGTCATTCACCTGTGTGGTGTTTGTTTTACAGGTGAAGAGAGGACTTCCTGTTTCCACTGGCACCATGTCAGCACTTCCTGTCCTGCTGCTGCTTCTCGTTTCCACTCCTCTCACTTCAGGAGCACAGCTTCCAAACCAAGGCCAGGACAAAGACCTTCCCATAGCCACCAACGGGGAGCCCTTCCCATGGGGCCGCATGCGGCTTCCCACAACCGTCTTCCCCCTCCATTATGACCTGACCATCCACCCCAACTTGACCACCCTGGACTTCACCGGTGTCGTTCGCATCCAGCTTGACGTGCGTGAAGACACCAGCGCCATCATCCTCCACGCCAAGCACATGCAGATATCCAACGTGCTCCTCCTGGCACCTGAAGGTGTGAGGCCTCTTCGCTTGTTGGAGTACCCCCGTTTCCACCAGCTCGGCCTTCTGTCAGACTCGGTGCTGATTAAAGGTAGGAAGTATGAGGTTCAGCTGGAGTTCGCTGCCAACTTGTCAGACAGCTTCCACGGTTTCTACAAGAGCAGCTATCGCACCAGCAGCGGGGAAGTTCGGTAAGAATATGAAGCTTATTATTACATTTATTTTAACTTGCTGTGGGTGTATAGGAGTTTACCATCATCGAATCATTGACACAATAATTCTGAGACAGCAGAATAATTGTATGAAAAGACTGTCAACACCAAAAGAATGAAACTGTAATCTCCAACAAGGATGTTCAATTAATCGTTTAGGCTTCTTACAGCATCGTATGTAATCTCACTTTTATTCCACTGTCGTTGATTTCCAATATTAGGGTCCTGGCATCCACGCAGTTTGAAGCGACCTTTGCTCGAGGAGCCTTTCCCTGTTTTGACGAACCCGCTTTTAAAGCCAACTTCACCATACAGATTATACGAGAGCCGCGACACATAGCCATATCCAACATGCCTAAGGTACACACGAACGCAGGAGTCTCACTTTAAGCAGTTTAAGTTGGGCTTTTGAAGTGAGATCTCACAAATAAACACCTATTGACCTCTTTTTTCTTTGTTCCTCAGCTGAAAACAGTGGAGTTGCCAGGCGGCCTGCTTGAGGATCACTTTGACACCACTGTAAAGATGAGTACTTACCTGGTGGCCTATATCGTGTCTGATTTCTTGTCTGTGAGCAGGACCACGCAGCATGGTGTCAAGGTGAGGCGGTGTCATCATTTTGAAACTGTTTCTAAAGAGATGCTGTGTTTGAATCTTTTTTTAAAACCTAGTATTTTGGAAAGACATCTTTGACTACGTACAGAATTGCTATAACGTTATTGCTGAATGTTCAATGTTTGTTCCCAACAGATTTCAATCTACGCCGTACCTGAGAAGATCGACCAGACAGCCTTCGCACTGGATGCTGCTGTGAAGCTGCTGGATTTCTATGACGACTATTTTGATATTCCTTACCCACTTCCCAAACAGGGTTAGTAGAAGTGCATGTTAGTGTTATATTATTGCACCTAAATCTCAGCAGATGTGTTTTCTAAATGTGGTCAGTCTTTTTAGATTTGACCTAAAATGAGATTCATATTGTAGCTTACAGAATTTGACATGAATACATGCCTTAGGGAATAGTTAGAAACATGTATAGGTATTGGACGAGAAGGTGATGTGCTCTGTGTTGGCGTCTGCAGACCTGGCTGCTATTCCTGACTTCCAGTCAGGTGCGATGGAGAACTGGGGGTTGACCACCTACAGAGAGACAGGCCTCCTTTTTGACCCTGACAAGTCCTCAGCTTCAGACAAACTGGGCATCACCAAGGTCATCGCACATGAACTTGCACATCAGGTAGGTAGATCTGCATCTGTTCTATTATTAACAGCAGATGAAAAACTATTTTTGATGTTGAACAATGTTGCCAACGTCAGGAAGCAATGACACAGAAATGTGTCACTTATATGTGTAGATGATCGAGGCTGGGAGTTTACAGAGTCGACAGTGCAGCTTAACGAGTCTCGATTTATTAAATTTCTTTGTGTAGCATTTGGCAGTTACATCTGTTCTTAAATGTTTTCTTGTTTGTTCAGTGGTTTGGGAACCTGGTGACGATGGAGTGGTGGAACGACCTGTGGCTCAATGAGGGTTTCGCCAAGTTTATGGAGTTTATTTCTCTCGACATCACCTATCCAGAGCTGCATGTGGTGAGAGCTGATCACAGGGAACAGACTTTGCTCTAATGAGTTCAGCCTGATGATCTAATTAAAATAAACTAACTGGAACTTGGACCAACTCTGATGTTGATAATAGGTTTTACTGCGAATTTGGTCTTTTATTCAAAACCTCTTCTCCACTTCTCCACTCTCACATTTTCTTCTTCCCCTCTCTTTCTAACAGGATGACTTCTTCTTGGAAAAATGTTTTGAGGCCATGGAGGTAGACTCTCTCAGCTCCTCGCATCCAGTTTCCACCCCGGTGGAAAACCCCACCCAGATTCAGGAGATGTTTGACGATGTGTCATATGATAAGGTCAGCCTTGTTCGGTTGGACTTGACGCATTTGGCTATTAGAGCTGTGCAGTTATATCAACACTTAGTAAAAAGTCATTTCCAGGAATCTGTTATAGGCACATCAAAACCTTTAGATACATGTAAAAGAAGAAATAACAAAATAATTGCATTTAGATTGTTAATTTTCAGCATGTAGAAGTTATTTTTTCTTTTTCTTTCAGGGAGCATGTATTCTGAATATGCTGCGGGACTTCCTGACTCCAGAGGCTTTTGAGATCGGCATTATCCGATACCTCAAGCGCTACAGCTACCAAAACACTGTCAACAGCCACCTGTGGGAGAGTCTGACTAATGTAAGTTTGAAAATCAAAGTCATCAAATTTACTGTTTACCGTGTACTAGATGTTATTTTTCTATCATGATCATAAGTATCATCAGTACCAGTAATGAAACAGGTCATATAATTTGATGTGTTTGAGATTGTATCCTAAATTCGTAAGCACCAGTGGTGACACGGTTTTGTGTGCCTCTCCTTCAGGTCTGCAGTTCTGATGACCTGGACGAAGGACGAATGGAACACAAAGAATTCTGCTCCAAACGTGACCTCGACTCTGGAGCCTCTGTAGGTTTTCAAACAGCTTCGTCAAAGCACTGTGTTTCAATAATAATATCTTTACGATGTTAAATCATTAAATCTATGTGCAAATGTGTGATGTTTGTGTCCACACATAGAAGTGGTACTCGGGTGATGAGCTGGATGTCAAAGCCATCATGGACACTTGGACACTGCAGGAGGGTTTTCCACTGGTCACTGTGGAGGTCAGAGGTCGGGAGGTCAGGCTCAGTCAGGAGCGTTACCTGAAGACAGATGACCCCTCCCTCACTGAAGGGTAAAATATCAGATAATATCTTCTTCACTCCAAAAAGTTTGTTTCTTTTCCTACATATTAAGTAAATTTTAAACCCACACTACTGATTTTTAAATACTACCACTAAGAAAGTAGCTTTTGCATACTACTATACCTTCTGTACATGCTCTATAATAAACTTTATTAAGGTTTTATGCAAAAATCTACAAAGTTGCATACATATTCAATAATTTATTTTTATTTTATTTATTTAATTTTTTGAATTAAATTGTAGATTCCTGTGGCAGATTCCACTGACCTACATGACGAGTGCCTCCAACACCATCCACCGCTTTCTGCTTAAGACAAAAACTGGTGAGTGTGATGCAGTAGCAGCATGTACAGTAGCTTAGTGTGATGAAGCTGTTCTTTGATGCATTTGTACCGATTATCCACATACATGAATTTCTTCAATTCATCATAATTTACACATATCTCTCTTTTCTCATGCTCCATCCAGATGTCCTGTACCTGCCAGAGGATGTGGACTGGGTGAAGTTCAATGTGGACATGAGTGGCTTCTACATGGTGCACTACGCAGGCGAGGGGTGGAACTCCATTATCAAAGTGCTGCAACACAACCACACAGCCCTGACCAGCAATGATCGCGCCAGCCTCATCCACAACGTCTTCCAGCTGGTCAGGTCTGTGTTTAGACTGAATAAATGAAATGATTGTCAAAATGCAAAAAGGTTGCAGCATGATGCTGATTTAAAGTCCGTCTTGTGTGTTGCAGTATAGGGAAGGTGAAACTAGACACGGCCCTCGAGCTGTCTCTTTACCTGTCCAGAGAGACTGAGATTATGGCTGTGACCCAGGGCTTTGGAGAGCTTGTACCTCTCTACAAGCTGATGGAGAAGAGAGACATGGCTGCTCTGGAGAACCAGATGAAGGTTAGTAAAGACATACAAGCAGGAAACAGACGGAGTTGCAATTAATAATTACATCAAATGAATATTGTAAAAAAGAAAACCTTTGAGAACGGGTTTATTAAACAGCTGCTTGGTTTCATAGGGTTATATTGTGGATCTGTTCCGGGGGCTGATTGATAAGCAGGAGTGGTCTGACTCTGGATCAGTGTCTGAGCGAGTGCTGAGGAGTTACCTGCTGCTGTTCGGCTCTGTCAGGAACTATCCTCCTTGTTTGACCAAAGCCACCCAGCTCTTTAAGCAGTGGAAGGACTCTGATGGCAACATGAGGTATTCTGAGGCTGACAGTGCTTCACAGCCCATCAACAATGAACCCACTCTTGTCAATAACAGTTTTTGAACTGAAAATCTCTGTTTTTAGCCTTCCCGTCGATGTCACGATGGCTGTGTTTATGATCGGAGCACGAACACCAGAGGGGTGGGACTTCCTGTTTGAAAAGTACCGCAGTTCACTGCAAATGTCTCTCAAGAGCCGCTTCAAGGCTGCCATGGCTTACAGCCCACTGCAGGACAAGCTCAAGTGGTGTGTGCATTGTGTTTAGTAGGACAGCTAGAAGGAAAGACAATGGCCATTTTCCTTGTCACTCTACACTTCCTTTCTCTGTGTTTCTGCAGGATGATGGAGCAGAGCCTCCATGGTGAGGTGATGAAGACACAGGATCTACCAGGCGTGGTCGTGTCTGTCAGCAAAAACCCACATGGCTATAAACTGGGCTGGGACTTTCTCCGAGCCAACTGGAACACCCTCATCAAGAAGTCAGTTACTATACCACTAATGATAGTCCTGTACTCATGCACTTTTTTTGATCAGGGAGCGAGAGAATGAGTCGAGCTTGTACAATTTTATTGAATGGTCTTAAATATATTTTGGATTTAGTCTACCTCACAGTTGTCATGGTTAGAGCTCAGGGGGAGAAAGCTATTTCAAATTGATGATCATTAAATCTGACAACCAGTCTTGTGTGATTATGTATCGGCCACAATTGATTAGTAAAGTGCTTCCTAATCTACAAGCTCTTAACTTATAAGACTTAGAGGTTCTTAACATGTTTAAAATGTGTCTTAACAGGTTTGACCTTGGCTCCAGCACTATATCACACATGGTGACTGGAGTGACCAACCAGTATTCTACAAAGGAAATGCTAGATGAGGTGAGCAAACCTCAGTCCACCACTCTACTATATGGGCTTTGTTTTCACTTAAATATGTGGTCACTTGATACCTGACCAGAGTGTTTAGTTTTATTGCACCACTGTGTTCCCATGATGAATATTTTTTTATTCTCATGTCAAGAGTAATATGTTAACTCTTTCTTCTGTTTGTGTGCTTAGGTACGAAGCTTTTTCGGCTCCCTGACCGAGGAGACGGGCTCAGGGATGAGGTGTATCCAACAGGCCTACGAGACCATCGAGGATAACATCCGCTGGATGGACAACAATCTTCCTCTGCTGCAGGCCTGGCTGGACAAACACAGCCGCAGGACCATTCATGAAGATTTATAGCTCATGGGGACAATAACAGTCTAGCTGATAAATGACTAGAGGTGCAGATTGGTTGGCTTCACAAAATAACACATTAGACTACTGTATACTTGATAAATAGTACAAGTTGATTTTGATTATGACACCAGCGACTCCTGGTTTGACAATTTGGGTTCTGTGTCTTCCCAGTGCTTATTATTATTTTCCACACACCTAACTGACCTGACAAAGCAATGACTTTGGGCCACCTCTGTAAACTACAGCATAAAAACTGAGCAATTTTCTTTCTTGGAGATGGTACATATGGAATCATATTACTGTGCAAACAAGGGGTTCCTCATCATGATCCATGGAACCCATAAAGTATTTTTAAAAGTTTTTAGTTTTCTAAAGAAAACACAGCAGGAGTCATGGTGGCTGAACATGTGTGATTAAAGCTGTATTTCCTTTATGTGTTTATATATGTTTGCTGTGTGTGTGGGTTTTTGTGAGCTTTTATGTGAGATTTCAAAATGTTTGGGGATGAGTGAAATGAGCCTGTTTGAAGTCTAACTGAAGTTTTTGTGAAGTTTTTATTTATGCTGCGTTGTTTAACACAGGCAGGAATAATATGAATATTGTACAGTACAGTATAAATAATACATACTGAACAGAAAATGTGTCAGACATCAGATATTTAGATACCAGACTACTCCTTGTCACCTAACATGAAAGACAAAATAAAATAAATACTTATTTTGATACTTCTGTAAGATTCTCTTTTCAAATGAGAGTTTGTTGAATTAAATATTGTACCAATAAAATCCACATGAACTAAATTTCCATTAGTATTTTATTCTATTATATTCTATTCTTCTCTCAGTAGGGATTTATTGCACTTTTCAGGTTTAGGCCTGGGAGTTGCAGTACATGAATATTACCTTTGTACCTTTTCACGTGTCCAATCAGCAGATTATAATGTTGTAAGAAGTAACAGCAGTATTTCCAGGTTTGGGCGGTGGGGTCTATTACACATCAGCTCTGTAAAACCCTACGCCAGAGGTTCTTTTTCTGAGTTTCTTCTGCATTATTTGCTTTAGAGGTCTCCTGTTTGACTCATGACTACAGTTGCATAATGTTTTATGTGACTCAGGAGGAGATTTGTCAATTCTTTGAAAATATGTCAGTGATGTCAGGGGTTATCTCTGCTTGAATTTGAAGACTGCAAATTGTTAAGAGAGAGCCCCTTGTTTAACATGATAGTGTGTGGAATTGAAAAGACCTTTGTGTCTTTTATGACGTTGCATTATGGGAGATGTAGTATTCAATATGTCTGGTGCTTGACCCATACTGGGGACTAAAGTTCAGCCTATCTCAGCCTTTGCTGAAGCACTTTGACCACTTTCTTTCTAATCTCTATTTTCCAAACGTTCTAACCTTACGCAAGTGCAAGATTAAACATTAAATCTCTGGGGTACCCTATTATGTTATCCAGACTCTGATGGCCTCCTCCAAACACCAGCACAGGCCCACAACCAATTTCACCTGTGGCTCCACACGTAAACATGCTTCAAACTCCTCAGGCTTCTAGGAGGAAATACATGATGGAAGAATACTGCTTTGACTCTGGAGCAGCAGTAATGACTCTGTTCTTAGGAGAACACGGAAGAACCCTGAGATTTTATTACTCCTGACTTGAATTAACAGGAAACATGTTGTTGCTCTTCTAAAACTTCTAATGTTGCTATGAAATTTTAGTTGGACCTTCAAGCACATACTATTCCAGCTGATTCATGGGAACATAGACTCATCCTGTGGACATAACACTGGCGTATAAACTAGGTACAAGCTTTAACGTTGCTGATAAAACAAAGTAAACTTCAATTTCAAGGGTTTGTGCATATGCAGTGTATATGGGCTTCATGGATTTTGCACTTACTCCTGTGCATGTCCACGCTCACATACGCTCCACCGCCCTCTCTTCCCCACACACCCACAATAGAAAGTGTACTCTGATCCAGTGATTTTGCCCTCCCGCTCACTGCAGCACACCTTAGGAGAGCTGTTTCTGAACTAAAGGTAGGTGTCTGAAGTTAGTCTTTCTACTTCTGCTTCCTGTCTATGAAACTTACTGCTCATTTACTAGGAACTGATCATACTGATTGTCATTATTGAGAATCTCAAATGGAACATATTAGGATCTGTGTATTTGTTCAGTCAGTATTTACAGACCTGGCCCCTGTTCCATGTGCTCGCTGACCGTGTGTTGTGAATTTTGACCTAATTTATACCTCTAGTGTCTTTTGCTTGATCTCGGGCTTGTTTGCTTTTGAGTAATAGTTCATTTAATTTATAAAAAGAGGCAAAGTTAAAAGTCTTCAAAAACAAATTCAGTCCTTATTTTCATTTTAGCGAAAATATAAAGTCTGTGTTAAACGCTGATCACACAGTCACTTGTAGTTTAATGAGACATGAAATAAAGCAAAAAGAGTACCAGGAGTTTCAACTTGATAACCGTGACTTGGTTGTATTGAACAGTTGGTCGACTTCTGAAGCTATGATTCAAATGACATCAGCAGGAATTTACTTATGGTTCAAGGAAGTTGTTCAGTGCTGTAATGCAATGACTAATAGCTTCTGATAATGTAAGGGGAACGACAAGGAGACTATGAACCACCGATAATCAATCTAATTAATATATTATAATATATAATATAATATACTTCAGCTGCTGTCCTAGAGCCAATCCAAGCTGTGTGACAATGCATTTCTCAGATTATCCAGTTAAGTACTTTTTATTACTTTTATTGTATCTTTTTCAACTGTCCTAATTTCAGCTTGTAATACAGTGTATTCAGTTGAAGAAATAACTTCACATTAAAATTTTCTGTGTTTTGCTACAGTAGTTATTTGGTTTTACATTTAAAACCAGACCTACTTGTCGGTCTTGTGCTGCAGTTGTTCTCATTTAAATCCAGTGATCCAGGAACTTGTAATTAGATTCAGATGGATATGTGATTATTTACTCCACATGAAATCACATGATTTTGACAACACACGGGAGGAATCATACAGCTCGCCTCACCTCTGAATTGTGTGGCAGCAGCTCAAAGATAAATAAGTTACATATCATTTATGGGTTTCAAAATGTTACTTGTTCCTTTTTGAATAACCTAACCGTAGTTTTATGCTAAATATCATTTAGACCACATGCCGTGTTGTGGCTCTCATGTCAGTGCCTCTGACCTCTTTGTACACTTTACCTCGATTCCTGTTTACTACCTGACAGGTTTAGAAGCAACACCTGTGATCATGTTTGCATAATAACACGAACAAGTGCAGGTAGATTGAATGATGGTAATCCGCATGTGGCCAGAAAACCACAAGCTGTTCTTTTGTAGGAAATGATCTTTTATAAGTATATTATCTTCCCACCAGCCAGTACAGGTAAGCAATAAAATGCTCTTGGGTTATAGAGACTAGAACAAAACCTTTATGGGTCTCAAGTTCAAAGTTTATTTTCCTGTTGGACCAGGAAGAGAAAGTAAAATGTGCTCTCTTATATTAGAGGACATCACCATGAACTTGCTGTCCTACGATACAAGTGTGTCAGCGTCTATCAAGTTAAGCAGCTACAGATGAAGAGGAAATGTTAAATAATACATTTAATTGAAGTGTTCTGCTTGTTTTACCTTCAGGTTCGTGCTCTGGTTTTTGACTTCACTTCTATCGGGTCCATTAAGAGTTTATCCAAACAGCTCCAAAGATGATGGACTACTTCCCCATTTTGGAGTAAGAAGTATTTCATTTCCTCCATTCATCACATTTTACTTGTAATTGTGTTACTGTGTGTTCATTTTGTTTTGATTTTATTAAACCTATAAAGGAAGTATCAACCCGTATTGCACAGTTGACAAAATATGGAAATGAACGCTGAGGATTTATTATTATTTATGGAATATGGGACTCTGAGATCCTAAACAGTGTCTGTAGTGAACTGAAATATCTCATTAGTTTAAAACCAGTCACCTTCATTACCCTGTTCTTTTTATAGCAATCATCCTCTGTCTCTCGCCCTCTATCTTCCTTTGTTTTGTACCCATCACCTTCCTTCTTCTCCTCCCCTCTCCAAGGATTTTCCTGGGCATCCTGGGCTGTGCTCTCTCCATCTTGTTCTGCACCACCTTCTGCAGGGCGTGCAGTCGCTTAAGGGAGCAGCACATGGAGAGGGAGGCATGGCGACGCAACGAGCATGGCGGGCGCCCACCTTCGATATACTTTGTCCCCTTCCCTAGAAGCCTGTCACAGCACGATGGCGAAGACCACCACAGGGTGTCTCAGGGCAACCAGGAGCTCCACACACCTCCACGATACAGCACCACTGTCTACTGTGGGCCCCCGCCTACTTATAATGAGGTGATTCAACAACAACACCTCTCGCTGACAGATACAAAACAAAAACTAGACCAGGATACATCAGGTCATTTTGATTGGTATTTCACTTTTGCTTTGTGTGTGTGTTTCTTTGTGTTTCAGCTGGGATGTAAGCCTGACGATCTCCCTCCTCCTTACACAGAATATAACATTCCTGTGTATCCAAGAGCACCCCCACCTCACACAGACATGGTACAACCACAAACACAGTCTCAGCCGTAAGCAAGGACCATCACACTGTGTGTGTATTGACAGATTTGATCATTGCACTGCCTCGTGGGTACGAGTGAACCGGTTTATAATGCTCTATGAATTCTTTTTATTGTGGTTATGAATGCTGGTGACAGAGAGGTTGAAAACTCCAGAGATGGAACCACGTTAAAAATTACAACCCTCCAAGGCAGTCAACCACTCATGACCCCGAACAGACACTGTCCCCACGTATGATGATTGTTATAAAGGGTTCGGTGTGCAGTTGGATTTGCTGCGTCCCCCATGTTTTTTCCTGTTTGTCTGTTTTTCAGATCAATCTTAAAGACTTAAAGTCTCCTCAATCATAAGGATTGGGTGCCACTTGGTGGTACGTTATGTGTTAGTGTCCTAACGTCTGAGACCACATCAGTATTTTTTTAAACTTGTAAATAATCACAAGGTTTGTCTAGTTATGATTTGACACTGAAACATAATTGGTTGACGCCTGACACACTTACTGTAGCTCTGATGCCATGATTTCCACTGTCACGATGTTTGACAGTAAGTAATGTGGATGTTTGTCCAGATTCATGGCAGCCATCAAAGTTGGTTTTTACATGTGGCAGTTGTTTCAAATGATGTATTGATGTTGAATTCAAATCAAACAATCTGACTTTACTTTGTCTGTTTCTTCTACGTCTTCATTTTGTTTTTGACGACTTTGGCCCAACCCACCACTAAATGACAGCAGATTTCTGAAGACTTGATCTAAGACTTGTTAATGATTAAGAATTCACTGACGTCAGAGTAAATGATTAAGGATTCTTTCCACTGTAAATGAGCATTAACCTTACTTACATTAAATTAATTGTATGAAAGAACTGTTCAAAGCTCAGGACAAAATGTGAGAGAAATACTGTATACAGTAGCTGGTCTACTAGAACAACTTTAAATAGAAAGACTAAATGTTTTGTGTCACTCCAACAACATGTACAGTAAATAATATCACACGAGTTCTCACAGTCAAGATGCCAATAAAATTAGAGATGTAGACTAAATGTAGAAGTCTGACTTTTATACCATATGTCCATATAGATAAAATGTCCAGTCTCCATAATTATATGTACATAGAATTCAACTGTAATAGTAATTATGTTTTATGTTCTGTATATTAATATTTAGACACAAGCTTGTTTCTTAAAACGCGTTAATAAGAATAATGAAAAAAAAAAGATTTCAAATTGAAAATGTATTTGAACAAGAGTGGAATAAAAGTTGTGTTTTGCAAACAGTGTTGTTGTGACTTCTACCTGGTTGACTTATCATCTCACTGGGCTGTTTATATTGATATGTCTGATAACAGCTTTATCATGTGACACATGTGGACTGACGTAGACTGGACTTTTTTTGTTCTGGATTTATGGGTCAGAAATTACCTGAAATCACCCCGAGACCTGCCGCTGATGAAGGAGCTTTATGTGAATACATTTGGTATTTGGTTGTGTGAGACGTCCAGTTTGAATTAGTTTTCATTTAATCATTTTTCTTCAGGCCACCAGAGTCCACTCTTGCACCAAAAACATGACGTGCACACACACACACACACACACACACACACACACACACACACACACACACATATACACACTCTGTGGTTTGCATCTGTATTTTGTTCTATATCTGTATTATTATTACAATTATTATTTTTTTTTTTTTTATTATTATTATTGTGTCTTCTTTTCTCCACCTTTTTCTTTTTCACTCACAAGCTCACATGATTTTCTTTGTGAGGAGGAAATCCTGCTAGAATATATACAAGTCTTCATCTTCAGCACAGTGATATTGCAGCTGGTGTGTCAGTTCCTTTGCCTTGGGACAGATTGATAATAGATTTTAAATAAAGAAAGAACATTCAACATCGAACAGTTATTTAGGTATACTGTCATACATAACAAACAGGAATCAATCTTTCCAGAGCACATTTATGCACTTTATATTACAGGGATCATAACTTCCTGTTTGACGCACTGATTTTCCAAACATGTAAAGTGTTATCAGTGGAAGATATGATTCATGAAGTTGATAGTATAAATAAGTAATAGATTTTTTAATGATGGGAGGAGGTTCAAGGTTCTTTTGAATCAGAAGACCAGCTACACTTTCACCTGTTTTTTAAAACGTTTTTTTTAAATTAGCTAAAATATTCAAGTCTCTTTTCACCATCTTAAATTAATAAATAAATTAATATGGAAACATATGAGAAACAATAACAGACTTTATCAAATGTAAGTGTGTCATTGAGCTATTTCCTCTACTCCTCTCCCACTTCTACTCTCGTTCTTCACTTGAATAAACAGCTTTTCCTTATTTTGTCACCTCTCTCTACTAGTCTGTTTTTGAACCTCGTACATTCATCCTCCCCCTCGTGCCTCCCTCACTTCACCCCCTTTAGACTGAAGTAGCACAAAGCAGTAAAGGCTCTACCTCTAATCATTTTCTGACCCGCTGGATTTCTGCTCCACAATAATATTTCATTCACTTAATCTCACTTTGAACAAACTTGTTAAAGCTCGGAAAGAATATACAGAGTTGATTTAAGTCATCACTTTGATGCTTTAATGACTTCAGTCTTTAACTGTATTTAAATCAATGACTTTTGGTTGTAAATTTTCATTAGGACTATTGGAAAGTGTTAGGTTAAATAAATCTTGTAAACAAATCTCACTGTAATTACTACAGAGCTTTGTTTAAGTGTAGGTGTACAGTATGGCCTTTGGTGAATGTGTAATTGTGACGATATTTAAGGAGATAACATGTGTTCCTACACATTTCTGCTTTGTTACCCTGGTGATGAAAGGAAGAAAGGTTTAGCAATCGTTTTAAGAAATCACCACTACATTCACTTTGATAAAGTTAATGACACATAGTGCAAAAAAATTATGCATGCCCCAATACACAAGTGGAAAATAGATGGAAATATTTTGAATATATATAAACCGTTTTACCCACCCTGAGGTCAGCACAGACAGAGAGGAGACCAGATGAGATGAAAGCGTAATGATGGGTTGTGCTTGTGTTTTTTTTTATTTGAGCATGTCTCTCACTGTAAAATCAAACTGTCAGATTTGTAAGTGGACCCAATTAAAATACCATAAAATGTTAGATAAAGATAAAAACTTTCACAAAAACTCACAATGGTGGCAAAGCCAGCAGGGATCGTGATAAAACCAGTTGAAGGCATATGTGCATTTCTGACCTGAGTGTCTGTTCTCTTGAGTGACTGCTGAACACAGTTGCTCTTCATACCACGATGACTCATCTCTCTCTCTTTCTTCCATTCTCTTTATCTTACTTTACCCCCCCACCGCTCCTCTGTGATATAAATACACACTGGAGAGTCCCTGGCATTTCACTGTTGCTGCCGTTCCCCGTGCTGCTTATTTTGTCTGGACCTCATCACTGGGGGGTGTGACTCGTTATTTATATCCTCTGTGTTGGATGATCTGCTCTACTGCCCCAGAGTGGCAGTGCCGTGAACGTCTCCCAGGACGAACCAGCCCGTAGTAACTTTATGTAAGGTTCGTTTTTGGATCTGTTTCTTCTGTGTCTACAGGTGCAGTTGTTGTGTTAGCAGCTGGACGACATTAAAAATTAGACTTGAGTGTCAATTTTGTCTGTACGTTCTGAACCCTTTGAGCCTGTGAGCCCGTCTGGTCGTCCTGCCAGCTCTCCCAGCTGATTGCACACTAGTCTGTACAGATCAGATTTGCTCAGTCAGGTGATGAACTGAACCATAAGGTGGTAAAACTTCTTTCCTGTCTCAACCAAGACAAGTTCATGTCTATGGGGTACATGTTTATATTGACACGTCGATTTTCAAAATTACACGAAGCACTGATATTTTTTCTTCTTAAAATACTTCCTGGTAACTTCCTGCTTTAAAGAGTCCTGTATGAATTCAATTTGCTTACTGATGTTACTTACTTTGACAGAGGCAGTTTGTCTTTGTAGTTGCTTCCAAAAATACCACTTGAGAATTAAAGAAAACCACAAAAAGATGCAACACATGAGCAACAATACTACACAAAAATGCTGATAAGTGTTTGTGTGTGTGTGTGTGTGTGTGTGTGTGTGTGTGTGATTGATGGAACATGAATTGTAACCATGGAGCTGACCTTGTGAGGGGTGTTGACAAACAACATCCCAGTGTGTGCTGAAATGACGTGTCTGTCCATGTGTGTGTGTGAGAGAGAGAGAGACAGAGAAAGCGAGATAGAGAGCTAGAGGGAGAGAGCCCAGTTTGGCACAGGCAGGCATCATGCATCTATTTAAAGACAGTGATTCTTCTCTGACCAGCTGACCAGCATCCACTGAACCATTGTTTCTCTCATCACCCCAAAAATAAAATCTGATAGTTGCTCCTATTCAATTCTGGTACACATGAAGTGTCACACATATTTAAACACACTTAGCTGGGCTGCACTTTGTCGTTCAGTGACAACGCTTTGCTTTGCATTTCATTTTAGAGCCACAGTAGATTGTGATGTGGAAAAAAAACTACCAGTGTGACCTAAAGGCTGCACATGTCTGTTTGATGACCTGATAAACCTGTTTAGCTGACTCACCAGCACTGGCAATATTTTTGTGTCACAAACGTAAAAATGCGTCTCCTGACAACATTCTTTTAATGTTCACTCACATTCTGAGAGCTTCATTTGGATGAAACCTGTTAAAAAAAACACCCCAATGTAACTTCACCTCATTTATTAACTAAATTGCTAAAAACTAGTCATGTCTGAACCATTACTGCCATAGTGGCTTATTTTGGCCAATGACTTCATTTACAATAAATCAGAGATGAGTATTGGAAAGGTTTGAGTGATTGTCTTCAGCAACTAGTCTTTGTCTCAATAAGTAAACCTATTATATAGTACAGAAACATATTTATGGAAATTCAGTGCTTTCTCTACATCATTCGGACAATAAATGTTCAAATAAAACACGTTTCTACTTTGTGTAATCATGCAGAAGTATGGCTACCCAAGGAGCAGGAGACAATGGTTGCACTGGTGTGGAACTTGCATGATCTTCTCCTGCCTGCGTTTTTTTAACGGTGCGTAAAAGACTGGCACACATGTAGAAAACCAGACCGGAGCAAGTTGCAATTGATCCTAAAGGTGGTGTTTCTGTCTGTCTCTCTCTGCATTGATGGGGTGATTACATAACATCCATCATTTAGTCGGTAGGTCGCCAAACTCTATCACAATCACCCCTCTGAGCTTGCATGTGTTAGACATTAGAAGGGGGTGTGTGTGTGTCTCTGCCTGTCTCTCCACGCCCCCCTGCTTTCATCCCAGTTCTGCCATAGGTTCGGTGGAAAGGTAACAGAAAGACTGGGGGCTTTATAAGGATCCACTTTGTTCCCGCTGCCTTTGCTCATTTTGTTTTTGTCGGTCTTTATTATTCCCATCAGTACGAACTACAATGCCCAGCAAGAGGAAGAAGAACAAGCGTCGCATGCGCAGGGTGGTAAGTGGGGACAGGCGCACTTCTTTCTAACATCACGACCTTATCCAAAGTGTTGGACCTGAGCTGTAGCCACCTTCTCTTGGTTAAACTTAGTGAAATGACCTTTTTGACAGTTTGCGATGATGGTTGCTTCAACTGCATGTGTTCTCAGTCAACATTGTTTTTGGTGATTGCTGATGCGTAAAAAATCAAACGGTGGATTCTGCTGCAAAATATGCGTTTTGAAGATGAACATTCAAAACACATGTATATGACAAGATGTTTTTAATGCCACTTCGATTTGTGTTATTTCCAAAGTAGGTCATTAATCATTGGACTGTACATATTCTTTATTTATCGTTGCTTTTCTTTTCACTCAACTACGACGAACGCGCCAAACTCTGTGCGTAAAAACTTGGCAGCGCGGAACCTGCCAACCTGAGAATAGATGGAATTTTTGCAATAATTTAATCAACTGCAAGATTTATATTAGCACGACACATGAGATGATTTTGGCTGTGTTATTAGGTACAACAATCAAATAAGATTTGAACGATGTATTGTCATTAATCTGAATGTGCCGGATTCAAAAGGTTATAAAACAGGTTTTCTGGTCTCAAGCAAAGTAGAACATAGGCCTGTATTGTAATTGCACACACACAATAACAATACAGTACCTACTCTCTCCACTTAATGATAGCTGCATCTGCTGTGTGTGTATAATCAGCAGCATCAGTGACATGATAATTGGTCTACTGTATGTGACTCCGGGCCTCCTGCCTACTTCTCTTAGGTAACTAGGAGAAATTTTACTTCTGAACATTTACTGCCCAAAGTGAAGCTGTGGGTGTGGTAACGAAGGGAGGGTTGTTTAATAAATGAGAAAGTTACACAGGAGCTGGAGATTTTCAAAGAGCACACAGGACTCCATCAGCAAACACTGTTCTCTCTCACTTCTGTTTAAAACATGATCGATTGTTGTTTCAATTAATTCCCTGTTTTCCTGTTTCAATCTACACACTGAACACTTGCTTCACCACTACTCACTCACTCAAAGCCCAGTCCTCCACCACTACCAAGACTTCTTGGTATGGAGCTCCTCTCTTTCTCCCTCAGCTCTCTTCCCGCTAAGCGTCTTGCTGGCTGGTCAGTCTGCGACACTCAACATCACACAACTGTATTTGGTAGTGTGGTGACTAAAGGAATGTCTTGGATTAGTTCTGCCAGATTGGCGTCTGCACAATCTCTCTGATTCTCTCACTGTCTACCAGTGACACTCGGATATAAATGGCCCCTGAAGTCACTTTCAGCTCAGTGTTATCACCAATTCCCTCAGAGATATGAGAGGAAGGGAAGGTGCTACTGGACTCTTGAAGACGTCAAGTTGAGTGCTACACTTTGGCCACACATGCCTTGTTAGCACACCGTGGGAAACACATTTAAAACCTTTAATGAATTAAACATTTTTTGTCACTCGGTGGGAGTGAGACCTCCTTTCTAGACAGCGAGTCAGGGAGGGAGGGGTTGTTTTGACGGTGGCGGGCTGCACAGGCATAGACACAGCGCTCTTACGCACATATGCTCTGTTGGCTTACAGCACTGGTCGAACACTGTGAACGTCTAACTGGCTGTCAGCCTAACAAAAGCGTTTTTGGGGAGTGATTGTAACCTGATTATAACCTGATTATGATGTGATTAGGTCCACTGTCTGGCCTGCGGGGCATCTATCGGTGCTGCTGACTCGCACAGTTTCTGTTCCCGCTTCACCAGACCTGTCAGGACTGCTCTGATTCAACTAATTAGCTCCCATTATCTAACTAGCTTTGCTGGGCCTACTCCCAGTTACCCAGCCCCTCCCTCCAGTGGTCTGCGATCCTCAAATCTCCACTAAAGCCTGAAGGGCTTTTTGTGCTGAACTGAAAAACATGTTGGACCTGAGTGGGATGGCATGTCTGGTATTCCTGCAGACAGAAATCTGCTAGAATGAACCTCACACCAACAACATTACTCTCTGAACATGATGGCTGCAGTAGCTCTCAGACCCCCCAAGCCCCCCGTTTGCCTTCATCTTCATCCATTAGCTATTTGCTTTACCTTCTCAACTCCTTCTTGAAACCTCTAATTTACAGTAATTCACTCTGCACCAATGGGCTCCAGAGAAACCATTGGATTTTTTTCAGCTTTCAGCAGATCAAAATTTACAAAGACACCACATGGATTAACATGTGCATGCACAACATTGAACCACGCACTGAACAATGCACATTTAATAAGTTTCTTCGATCTTCCTCCCTTGCAGCAGGCCCAGAGGAGAGCCCTTGAAGAGCAGCATGCAGCCAGCCCGCCAGTCAAAGCCAGTCCTGGGATTGCAGCGAGTATGCCTCCTGCAGCAACTCCAAAGAAAGCAGCGAAACCTCAAGCACCAGCTCCAGCAAAGATCCCAGAGGCCGTTCCCATTGCTGTTCCCATTGCTGTTCCCATGGCTGTTCCCATTGCTGTTCCCATTGCGGTTCCCACTGAGGTCCCCACCGTGGAGTTTCCCAAAGTAGAACCACAACCAGTTGTAAATGAACCTGTTGCAGAACCTGTCCTAGTTGAACCAGAGGCATCTGAGCCTGAAGCTGCGCTGTTGGAACAGACTCCAGTAGAAGCTGAGGTTGAAGTCTCAGCACAGGTCGCTGAAGAAGTACAAGCTGTCGAAGTGGCACCAGTGGCACCTTCAACAGTTGAAGCTAATGTAGTACAGGAGGTTGAACCTATCATTCCAGTAACTGAGGTAAGAAGGTTTTTATACAGATGTGTATGAGTAAAAAGTACTTTTCCAATATCAAAACATTTTCTCTGCTTGTTGGTGAAATGTAGGAAAAGTTTCCCAGTAGATTGGTGAGTTTGGTTTCTGTAAATTACCAGTTTTATGTGCTGTTATTTGGTCCTTATAGGAAGAGGGAGGTGGAATTGTTGGGGGGGTGGGATACAGAGGGAACAACATGTTCCATTTAGCAAAGAGGTGGAGAGTAGAAGAGAGACTGTTGGCTAAATGAGTAGGAGACAGGGTAGAGTTTTTTCAGCATACAATGATAAGAAAAAGTATGTGAATAACTCTAACACACTTCTCTAATCTCGTTTCATTCACAGTTAAACTGCAGTAACTTTCAGGACTGCGTTAGTACTGCACATATTTCAAAAAGCCTATAATAAAACAATAATGTTTCCCAAATCTCCACATTTCCTACTACAGATAGAAAAGTGAAGCCACATAACCTTTGTTGTTTCGTGCAGTCATGTTGCAAACATTTTGAGAACAGAATGTTCTGTTTCAGCCAGTAGACTGCAGGCTATGTGGAGGCACACACACTAGCTGCACGCTGCACATACTGTTCATCTACATCTGTGTGCATAACTCCAACAGCTCGTAAGTGTGAGCGGAGTGTACAATGCTGGCCAGGCCTGGTGAGAGTGGCAATAATATAGTAACAATAATTGAGCTGGCTTAAAGGGCTGAAAGAGACAGATAAACCGATGTCACCACAGACACTCAGGTGAGTCCCCCACCCAATCCAAGCACCTGCCTGGTGTGTTTCATTTTTCATTGGGTGTGGCTGGAGACTCGAGGGGTGATGCGGTGGCAATCAGCGATGCCATATGGTACCTTAGCATCACTCTGAGTGGAAAGCGTCATAATGTGACGCTGTGAGATGAGAATGTGTTGGAATATAGTACCAGCTTGCTCTCTCTGTGCTCCTGCAGAACTCCACTTCACGTCCCTTCTTTCCCCTCTTTCCCATGCAATCGCTCTTCCTTACCTATAGCTACCTATGGCCTAATCTGCACATGCACATGTTAATCAATGTGCCCTCTTTTATTATTGGTTCTTTGCATTGTGGGGGGGGGGGGGGGGGGGGGGGGGGGGGGTGCTGGGAATAAGGGAAGTGGGATATTGAGTTCTATTTTGGGACATGGGAGACTCGTGTGTGTCTGCATATGTAGTTTAGCCCTTGGTATCTGTGGCTGTCACAACCTTTAAAAAGTCTGTGAGAGTTTAGTGAAGGGATGACTGAGGGTTTGTTCACAATGAAATAGCTTCTAGCATAATTCTTGAAAATGATTAGTAGTGATAGTGATTGGTGACTTTTTTTTGTGCATTTGTTTTGCTTAATTTGATGTTGGCAGTTAAGACAAAAAGCCAAGTTTAGTCATGGTAAGATTGGAGAATTCTTTCCTTTAACCCTCATCAGAGATTCTGAAAAAGCCAAATTGGGAAAGTAAGTTGGAGCACAGAGATCACTGCTTTTAGGGACACCATGTTCTATTTTTAGAGGTAAATAGCCTGTGTATTACAGCCAGTGAGGAGGACTGGTGAGGCAGGATCACTTTGTGGGTCAGTTTGTGTATTGGTGCTGGGACATGCTGGAGAGGGTGTGCATACTGTACAGTTTAAAGCCACATGTGCATATATGTGTGTGTTTTACCATTAAGCAGAGAAAGTCCTGGAGTCAGTTTGTCTTCCCTCCTCCTTTTCCCCAAATTAAACATTCTCAATTATATGTGTATTTTTGCCCACTTGACATTTGTTTTTAAAAACCCCACAGGACCCGATTTCTTCTTCTAGTAGTTGTTGAACAGCAGACTGCAACACAGGACTTGTCCTAGTTTGATGAAGAGCTGGTACAAGACAATCTAAATAATTTACTCTCAGTCTGTGAAGACACACTACAATATTTATGTGTTGCTCCCCATGAATGCCACTGTGGCTAAACACACTCGGCTGCACGGTGGGTGCTGCCAGTGCCAGTTTGAGTGACTTAATGGAAAGGCTGCAGAAAGGAAACATGGGTGACGTCTTTCATTATCTGGGACTTTGGGGGCATCTAAGATCGGATAATATACATCTCTTATGATATTATAACCTGAGTAGTCGTAAAATGGGCCTGAGTTTGTAGAGTAAGGGGGAAGAATCACGTTTTCTGAAGGTGGATTATACAAAAGGGGCGAGGCGATGGCGTAACAGCTTCTTATTATGCAATTGGTTGTAACATTCCTGTATTATGTATAATGTTCCTCCCCATCTCCCCAACTACAGCTACAGTCTCTCATAAAACCTACTCTAAAGAGTGCGCTTGGGTAGGTGCCCGGTAGTAGTTTAACAAATGTTTCCTTTTTTGGACTGTCACTTGGTTTTCACTGTTAAGTACCTCAAGGCATCACAGCACAGTTTGGCTTTGTAGAACATTGTTATGCTCTGGGCACATTTTTAGGACCTGCTGTGTGTGTGTTTGTGTGTGTGTGTGTGTGTGTGTGCGCCCCTCTCAATGCTGTTAAAACATTATAAAAACAGAGCAGCCTAACATGAGGCACATATTTGTAATAATATTGATTTAATAAATGTTTCTTCATGTGTCCCAGGGTGCGTTTTTTTTTTTTCCCCCACAGTTTTATTAGAAAGATTAAATACATGTTATCTTTATGATTGTTTTTGCTGATTTACGAATAAACACTCATTCCTCTTTCCGTCATAGGCCCCACCCCCCGCTGAGGCTCCAGCGGCGGCTCCTGCTGAGGCTGAAGTAAATCAAACACACACATATACACACACGTAAACACACACGTTTTTTCTCAGGCAGAATATTTTTGTGGTACAGGCCCAGAGCAAATTACACAGGTGTGAACGACTGTGAGCATGAACATAACTCAACATATCAGGGTTCGAGTGAGACCGGCTTTCATTTTAAACAGCACATTATGAAGACAGCTTCAAAAAAAGCCTTGAAGGGGTGCAGCAGAGCAACATATGTTCCACCCAAAAGAAAGCAGCAGTAGGGAAAAGTTAAATCACACCACCGCAAAAACGATTAGATTTACAAATAAATACAAACAACAATCGCAGATCTCCATAATTAATTCACTTGAATTTGGCCTGTTAAGAAAAGCACAATAGAATTCATTCATGTCAACCTTAGCGTAAAACGTATTAACGCATGGGCTGGACTCGCTCTCATTCATCACACCCAGATGGTAGTGGTGGAAATGACAGCACAGGTTGAGACAGGGGTAAGTCAATGCTTCCATTCATGTTTTATAGTTTTATAGCAGCAGCAGCAGGACAAGGAACAACTCTTTCAATGGAAAAGTGTTGAAAGGTTTTGTGTGACTTAAGCTTCACACCTTTTGAATAACAACAACACATGACTTTGTCTTGGTGACATAAGTGCTGCACTTAGGCTACCAGTCCTAACTTTGATCGGTATAAGATTATTAAATATTACTTTAAGCTCCGCGCTCTATGAAGTTCAAAAAACTGGCGCCAGTAAAATGTTGGTTTCCAGTAAACGTGAACTTTTGTTTGCTCTTCCTTTCATCTGTGGGTCATTTTATCTACCCAGACATGTTCTCATCAATACAAAGTTTGACATACTGTGTTTCTATAATTCTCATTTAACAGATTCAGACAGTTGTTAGTACAGTGACAACGGAGACTGAACAGGTGAAAGCTGAGACCTTGGCAGAGGAAGACAGAGTCCCTGAGGTGGAGGTGGAAGCGTCTGTCACAGAGGACGTCTCCATAGCAGAACCTGCCACTGAAGAACCGCCGATAGAAACACTTCATATCGAGCAAGTTTCTGCTGAAGCAGAAGCTGCTGCAGACAAAGTGGTTGCAGAAACGCTTGAGGAGACAGTGGAGACAGAGGTGCCCGAGTCTGAACAGGTGCGTGAAGCAGTTGCCAGTCCTGCCGCTCCAACTGAAGCCGGTGAACCTGAAGTAGAAGCGTTGGCTGAAGAAGATGCAGCTGAAGAAGTTCCTGCTGAGCCTGTTACAATTGCAGAGGTGCAACATTTGTGTGTTTATGTCTTTCCATGAAAACACAGTGATATAATGATGTTTATTTTTTTTATTTAATGCATTATTGTATAATAATTTATTGCCTGCATGCAGCTTGTATCTTAAACGGGTGTGGTTAGATTTGATGTTTTAGTAGATTTTGTTTAAAAGCTGATCTTCTTAAATGGCTACATCATTTATTTCAACATAACACTAATGTCCTACTGTGTCTTCTGCACTAGGTCGCTCCTGCCCAATCTGTGGAAATCCCACTGGTGAGCTGTGTTTCCTTTCCCATAATAAATACACATTGCTCTAAACAACAATTTTATCACATATTATCAAGTACTTAGGATTGTCCAGTAACCTTTTTATAAGTAGAGATAGAAAGAAACCAATATATATACATATATTTCTTTTTACTTCTGTGTCTGTGCCAAATGATGATGTGGCAGTTTTGTTTCACCAGGTGCCAGACAGCGTCCCTGAGGCTCCAGTAGAAAAGGCTGAAGCCCTCACGACTGAAGTCAAAGAAGTAAAGTATTTAGGCATTTCATCCTTAAAGTTATGTGTCCATTTTGTTGACTGTGCTTTGGCAGTCAAACGCATGCAGATCATCCCCAAATCATCAATGTGTGGGTTGTACTACTCACTTTTCAGTAGAGACAGTACTGTGTTCTTACAGTGTGGAACATTTTCCAGGCTCCTGCCACCCAGGATGCTTCTGACACACTCGTTGAGGACTTTGTTGTCACAGAATCTGTCTCAGCAGTGGAGGTAGTCATTCATCAGGAATTTATTGTATGACTTTATAGTTACAGTTACAGGTGACGCATTTCAGTGTCACTGTAAAAGTAGTCCACTGTCAGATTTAATCTTTCTCAGTCAGAACTTTTCTAATTTACTCCTCCTGGTGCCTCATGTAGGAAACTGTGGCCACAAGTGACACACAGTCTGTGGACGCTGTCCCTGCTAAACCTGAGCCTGCTGCTGCCCCTGCTGACGAAATGCTTATTGTAAGTTATTGTCTTAAGAATATAATTTTGTTTTTTATGGTACAGTGTAAAGTGGGTAGCATGGGTTTTAAAACAAATGTAGTATTAAAGAACAGATAAAAAAAATTCTGCTCATTAAGCAATACAACCGTCTTCCTTCCTTTTGTTCACTGCTACTCTCCGTCTCCTTACTGCCTCTGCTCTGCTTTCCAGGATGCTGAACAGACGTGCCTGGATGTGCTGTCAGAAGAGCCCAAGTCAGAAAACTCTGACATGCCATGTCAGACACAGCTCACTGTGGAGTCTGCTCAGCTCAGCTCACTGGTAAAGGAATTTCATTTCAAGACAAGAGGTATAGTCAAGAAAGGGTTTGATTTACTGTGTACTCACCTGTTTTTGCTGTTCAGGAGGTGGCGGTGGAAACAACACTGAATGGACACATTGTTCCCGAGGTCTCCATTGAGGGCTAGATCAACACCAAACAGCTCAAAAGACTTTTTTTATAGGTTTGTCGCCATACTACAGAACATTATCACATACATAGGACATCATTTTAAAAATGAAGTTGATACTACTTCAAGCAGCCACTAACCAAGAGCCTGTCTTCTTCTCTGCCTCTTTCAGATTCTCCTTCAGTCGACTGGAGGACTCAGACATTTATTTTTTATTTTTCTAGGGCTTACGACAGAACCGCCAGGAAATCAAAGGGACATCCTCACTTTGAAGTGCCTTTCCTGTCCTGGTTCCTGTCAAAACACTAAACCAGATGTGAACATGCCAAATCAGCTGCATTCGAGGCAGCAGAACAGACTGTTGTCACAAGTGTGCCGAAATGGAAATGTGGCTCTTTTTAATTTGTATTTTCTCCCTGAAGGTATGTACAGTGAATTGCATTAGCAGTGGAAGAAGAGGTTATTGAGAGATGGAGAACAAAGAAGAATGCAGTGCCCGGTATTTCTTACTTAATTCCTGATCTCCATAACATCCTTCCTCCACATCGTATACACTCAATGTGCATGTGAATACTGTAGCATCACTGTATGTGGCTCTAGTTTGTACTTGGGCCTGTATGTTCATATGCAAGAATGCAAAGGTCAACTTCTTCTGCTGTTTTTTTTTTAAATTTTTTTATTCACATCTCAAAATCACTTTTTCCGTTTCAAACTTCACCCTAGACTCTGTTTTTGCCCATTATCCTTTTTTTAAATTCATTTTGTACGAACCACATGATGTGCTACAGTCTTTTGTTCAGAGTCTGCATCCTGGAGGGGGGTACGTGATGATCTGGTCACAAGGAAAGTCAGGGGGGCTGATTGTCTGTCTGAAATAAAGCTGTAACTCATTGTGATGCTGAGGAATGCGTATCACTTTTCATACACTGATTCACTCAAAACGATAATAACAATTTGTCTAAATCTAAATCATCTTCAAAATAAAAACAATGAAACGCCAAAATATTTGCCTCAGATCAAAAGATTTGTTTTATTACATTCATATTAGTATGATGTCATTTGGTACAGTTAACACTGCCAATGTGTGGTTTTGCAATCCTCCCTCATACTGTGATTATTCCAATTGAATTTTTAAGCATCTATATATATATATTTTATTTTTTTTACCTATGATTGCTGGCCCCTCATGTTGGAATTTCAACAAAGTGTCAAAACACGAAACAGAAGCGACATCTTCTGTTCTGTATTAAGAGGAAACAAAAAAGTAAAAAACTGAACAGACAAATGATAAACACTTATCACATAACAACAGAGAGGATTTTGGAAAAGCACATTTGTATTAATAATAGCTTTGGAATGAAAACAGCAACAAAGAGGCTCACTGTGATCATATGTCCCACTTTCACTCATCACATTCCACTTATATATATTATCTGAAGTATTGTACTGGTTCCACTAATATGCATGAATAGATGTCATAAGAACCCCCATCTCTGCCCAAAAAAACAAAAAACCCTAATAAATAAGAAAACAGGTGATTTGATTGGTCCATGAGGTAAAGTGTGAAATAATAACAAAAAACAAAAAAGCAAAAGTTGGAATGATTTGAGACTAAAGTGTGAGAGAGGCTGAAAAATTAAACTAAAAAAAGGAAAATTGTGTTTGCAGACAAAACAGCATGATGCCCAACGAGGTTTCGTTAAGTGGCCGCAGAAAAAAACTCACGCTCACACACTCGCACACATTCACATATAGACGCAATCACACTACCATTAATGCAGTTTAGCATGACCCTCAGTAACAATCAACTCTTCATGCCGTCAATTTAAAGCAGCCTGATGACTGATATTTTTTATATTTACACAGAAGTGGTGATTAACTGACAAGAAGTTTTATACAAACACATAATGAACCCAAAAGAATACAAGAGAGAGCATAAAACCATAACAATCAAATTAAATCAACATATTCTCTTTTCATTCCTTCACTTTGATAACCTCCTATGCACTGACATAAAATAACCACTGAAGTGGAAAGCAGGCGCTGCCGGGGCGGGGGGACAAGAGAGACCAACAGAGGGGTTGATATTGACAGTGACTGTAGAGACGCTATAATGCAATGAGCAGTGCGAGTGCCGGGAAAAGCATGTACTCAGCCACTCAAGCGTCATCAGGAAGGTAGACTCTTCTGTTTCTGCTACAAGAACAAGAGCACTTCAATAAGAATCACCGCCCCTTTGGACTACCCTGGTTTGAAATCAAACCCTCTCCTTCGTTTCAGAGGTCTGATGTGAGAGAGAGCATGCGGTTAGCTACACAGTGTATCTGAGTGGCTGAAATTCAAAGAGCACTTCAAGTACAACAGCCTGCCCATTTGAGATTTTATGCAGCACTGAAACAGTTTCACCTTCACTGTTAGAAGCTTAGGATGCAGGATGAAACGACAATCTGAGTGTGTGGAGCAATTACTGTGATGGTAGAAGTAGCACTGGTAGTGTTCAGTCTTCCTGGAGAGGAGATGGCTCCAGAACAAACCCAACCAAATGTTGACACCCAGCAGCAGCAGCAGCAGTACTTCGACGTGTTAGTGGGCATTATCTGTCCATTGGTTACTGTGGCTGGTACGTTCCAAGACTCATTGCTTTGTGTTTTTCTTTTGTTTTTTTTTAGAGAAATAAGCTTAAAATGTAACCTTTGAATGGTGGTTGATGTTCTGTAAACTTTCTTGTAGGCTGGCATGCTGAAAAACAAACAGCTGTGTTGAGTTTATTCTTTTTCTTTCAACCAGTCAACTAAATGACTAGTTGTTTGCTAAAGTGCCAGGCACAAAAAAACCCAAACTTACCAACCACAGCCCAAATTTACCAGCATTTTATTTTCTCCGAATACCGCTGTCATAATAATCGTCATGGGAATCTTCTTCTTCACGTGATTGTCACTTATTCCTCCCTCCTCGTGTTTGCAGCACCACTCAGGCAATCGTAAAGGTAGGCAGTGAGTTTAAGAATGATCATGATGTTTGTTTCACTGGCTAAATACGAACCAGTGAAGAGATTTTCACTACAGCCCGACATGAAGCAACAAGTCTTTGTCCACGACTGTAGAAACGGAATAAAAGTAAATGAGGCAGGCGGGAGTGAAGGGAATGGTAGAGAGGACACCTCTCAGAGGCTCTGCGCTCCCTAAGGCCCAATGTGGGCTCAGTCCTGTCTAATCTGGCCCAGTCTAACCCTTGTTTGATGTGGCCAAATCCAGCCCAGTCTGGTCTGGTCTGGTCTAGCTGGGATCCAGACTAAGATTTTAGAAGAGTGCTTTGGATCCCTGGTTCTCAAATTCGGACCAGGCGTCGTTCAGCTCCATAAAGATCATCTTAGCATACTGTTCATAAGGCTGGCCTGTTGCCTGTGGAGAGACACAGAGCAAAAATAAAATAGTTTAATTTTTGAAAATACTGTTGAAAATGTCTTTTATGATAAGAGCATCAGTTCGTGTCTAGTTATTCATGACCCTCCTTTATATAAATGCAGCATGTTATGGCCTACCTTATCTGGATGGACAACCAGCGCAGCCTTCCTGTAATACTTCTTCACCTGGTCAGGTGTCACCAGGTCAGCCATACCCACAGGCTTCCAGCGAGTTTCACCTTCCCACAACACCGTGTGCAGAGTCGACAGCAGCGCTCGGATGTTTCGCTCCTTCCCCTCAATCCAGTCCAGGATCTGTAGCATGACAATAAAACAAACTTTTATTAAGTTCAGCGTAGAAAAAAAATGTATAATCACTGATTCTATTTCATTCTGTCGAGAAGTGCTTCACATATGTAATTAGCTTATTACCTGTAATTTAAGCGGATCCATCTCCTTTGTCATCTCCTGTCTTCTCATTTCAGCGATGGTCCTTGGTCCTTTCTTATCAGGCCTGGAGGCAAAACCTTGAGTTGACAGCAGGTCCTCAAAATCATCCACTTTGACCTTGGGTCTGGGGCCTGTGTTCCAGTACAGTACAGAGTAATTAGGATTAGAGGTGGACATTGTTGGCATTCTACTGAGTTTTACTAATCACATTTATCAAATTCGATGAGATGAGTTACATGAGTGCTAATTGTGTTACTGTGTGACTGTTACCAAATCCAGGCGCTCGCACTCCTCTCTCCTCTCTCCCACCGATGACACTCGAAAAGTTAAGGTTGTAATTTGGTTTGGTGGGCTGTGGGGCTGCAGGTTGAGATGCTGAAGATGCTGAAGATGCTTTCTGTGCAGACCCAGATCCAGGTCCAGACACCCAAGGTTTATTCTGGGCTGAGGTGGGTCTTCCAGACTGCCAGGGCTGGGCTTGAGGCTTAGCAGAGGAGGATGTAGAGGAAGAGGGAGCTTTTGTGCTAAAGGAAAAATTACTGCTGGAGGAACCTGCAAAAAAAAAAGTTTGATTATTGTTGTTGTTGCTGTTGTTTACTTGAGATAAATGTAAACGCTTATAAGCAAAATGTTCTCCTTTTTGGATGACCATTAGCATCATTACAGACAACCTGATATCTGACTACTTACCTGGTAAATTGGAGCCCAGGTTTCCAAGATCAGCAAATGGATCAAAGGTCTGAGATTTGGCCTTCGACATAGATGAAACACCAGAAGCTACAGACACAGCAACAATTACATTTTATTGGATTTATATTTTCTAACATAGTTTACCAAACTGACTCCTCATGTTATGCAATACATTTCAGTCAGCCACAGACCCAACATAATGTTCCTCCACCTACCTGTGTTGGTATAGTTAGGTTTGCTGCTTGTGGAACTCATGCCACTGGTGGTGCTAGTTGCCCAGCTGTCCCATCCACCTAACAGGTCTGGTTGGCTGGCTGATGATGTCATCTTAGGAACATCATTCACTAGCTTATCTGATAAGATAAAGTGTGACTGAGTAAATTTCTTTTTCTTTTGTCTGCATTCCATTGCTTGTGGCAACAAATCAAGATCTGAGGTATCGGAGAGGAAAAGCTGTCTGCTTGTACTTACTGAGGTTGAAGAGGCTGCTGTTCGAAGCAGGAGTGGGGTTACTGGGAGCTGAACTGAAGCCGCTGGTGGCTGAACTATCAGAACCCAACAAGTCTCCAAACAGGTCTGGTCCGGAGGCCTGTCGAGATGAACCCACGCTGGAGCCAACACCTGAGCCAGACCCCATCCCAAATGGATCAAACAGATCACCTGTGGCTACACAGACATAGTGAGGTAGAAATAAATGCGCAAAGAATATAAGAAAGATCTTTATAACAACGCAGTCTGTACATATTATCATAGTCAGTCCTTACGTTTTGAGTCTGGTGTAGCTCCACTGCTTTGTCCACTGAAGAACAAGTCATCCTGCACTGCACCTGACTGACCAGCAGGGGGCGCAAACAAGTCATTGAGGAGGTCACTGTTGCTGGAAGCAGCTTTGAGTCCTCCCTGGACTTCCTGATGAGGAGCAGAGGAGGCTGAAGACATGGAAGGAGGTTCAGGATCAGTGTTCAAGCCCAAGAGGTCTGCTGTGTCATTGATAGATGATTCCTCAGCTGCAGGAGGATACGTCTGAGGTGGGGAGACGGGTAAAAAAGACAGAAATAAATGGAATAAGTTAATGAAAGAGAGTCACACTGTACTCATAACATCATATGATATCAAGAATGTCCCCACCTGGAAGTCAGCATCAAACAGGGGTTCACTGGGATCACGTGACAGTGGCTCCCCACTGGGGGCAGAGTAAGAGCAAGACTCTCCTTCTGACTGATCGCTCAGGTCCTCATGGTCATTCATGGATCCCCCTCCTTGACTGTCTGAGGCATCGTGGGGGCTACCAACTTCTGCAGACACAAAAAGCTGGTCAGTGAAAAGGCATTCTGTGAAATGCGATGAAATCCAGCAGTGGTTAGAAAATTGAGACAGTACGCAAAATCAATAGTACTCTTCTTTAAACAGGTGAACATTATCCAAAATATTATCATGAGAACACTTTACCTTCCCAATCCAGAGTCTGGAAGAAGTTGTTGGCGTTAGTGTCTGTGCTCACAGGAGATTCTGGTTCTGTTGCATTGGAGCTCTCTGGGGTTTGAGCTGGCTGGGGTGCCTCCGAGTCATAAAAAGCTGAGGAACCTGGCTGACGAGGCAACTCGGGCTTACCTGTAGTGATTAAGGGTTAATATATAGACCAAGAAACAAACAAACAAACAAACAAACAAAAAAAAAACTTCTTCAATGAGGTTTAAGGGCAGAAAAAAAGGAAAGCGTCACTTCTAAACCTAGAATCTGGCATTTCCACCTACCAAATTTGCTGAGGATCTCCTGCTGTTCATCACGAGAGGAGAAAAGGATTTTGGGGTTGAGGCCCTTGGTTTGGAAGCCCTCCCATGGAGGGGTCTTGGTGCTTGGGGGTCTGTCCCTTGATTCCACCTCAATGTCCAAGTTGACCTGGAACAGGTCTGGGTACTTCTCCTGGATGTCACAAGCATCTAAGTCATATCTGATAGAAGCACAGGTAGGTGGGAAGTACATCCTTATTAACAGGGCACATCAAATATGTTCTGACTTGACAGTACGTTTTACTACTGACGTTATAGTAGAGACATCAGCAAATAAGACCTTTGCAGCTGCAAACAGATGTGCACTTAAATTTATTGCAAGGCTCGGGGAAACATACTTGGCAAACTTGACAGTGGTCGCATTTCTGGGCACAAAGCCTGTGTGGAACTGGATCTGAAACATTTTCATGGATGCCATCTGAAATCGAACAGAATCAGCCTTATAATGTGACTTTCAAGAAGTAAGACAGAACAGCAGCATGTCCACAGAGATGATTTATGTGATAATGTTCATGTCTCTGGCATTTTCTTAGGATCACTTGCTCTCAAGCTTGTGTGTGTGTACCTTGGCCTGTAAACGTCCTCCCAGCGTAGATCTTGCATGATAGATCACCACTAGTACATCTCCTTGCACTGTCACATTGAGGGGAATCTCCGCTTTCCCATCCTCCATCTTAAAATCCCTGCACGAGCACAAGTGAGGAAGAATTTATGAAAAAGTGATAGTTTTCATACGTTACATTATGGAATCTAACAGGCATCCCTGTGTGCAAGAAAGCCTACCTCATCCTGTCGTACTCCTGTGATGTGGTGAGGACCCTCTCTTCTCCAACATAAACTTCGCAGAAGGGCCTGCACCCATTACGCTGCTTGTTGAACAGCGGCACAGGTGTCATGACGATGGAGCGAATGATTATGGGCTTGCTGTGGGGGATGATTGGCTCCTCTGCCATCATGTCACACATATATTCTATATACCTGACAGAGGAAAAAAACAAACATCAAATTCCTGCCAAGGTAAATAAAGCACGAATTAAAAACCCTTCTCTACATTTCATTGTGTCTTTTTATACCTCTTGTGTGAGGGTGCTATGCCAGGTGGGCAGCGTTTCATTGAGAACATGTAGACGGCAGCCTCAGCTGTGGTGAAGAGGCGACAGAAGCACAGGAAGGAGCAAACAGCTACTGCTGACGCTGCTCTGCCATCCTACACAGATAAGGTGAAGCAAATAAACAAATTCAAGGTGTCAACGTTTTTTCTTGCTAAGTCTGCACTTCCTCTTCCTCCTCTACTCGTGTCAGTCACTCACCAGACAGTGTACTATACAGATGTTCCTCTGGTCCTGTTTGAGCCATAGATGCATGTTCTTACAAACACTGTAGAGACTACGGAGGTTGGGGGCACGGCGCACTTGCCAGTTACACTCTGAAACCTAAAGGAATACAAAGGTACACACTTAAATATAACAAGGAAGGGAGAGTTTTTATTTTCCCACTGACACAAACAAACACACACTTCATACCCTGTTGTGGAATCGAGAAGGCCTGTAGGATCGCTTGGAGAGGTTGTAGACAGCGTAGTGGCCCGCATGACGAGAATCCAGGAAGAGACGGACATCTTCAATGTTGTTTTTTATCGCCGACTCCACCCCTTCTGCTGGGAAGGACATGACTACAAATGCACACAAATACAGAGAAGTGTGTAACTATTACATCCAATGTTTATCTTTCTGCAAATGTAAACAGTAACTTGGATATTATGTCGCATCGCTTTCAGTTAAGGGATGTCTGAGTGCGATCACTGTGATTTACTTTCAGCTTGTGACACTGAATAATGACAAAATCATACAGTAAAATATTATTATTATAGTGTTAGGAGTAATTTTTAAGAAGTAATGTGCCCACCTGCTATTCTTGAGGTAATGTATGAAATATCCAGATCCCCTTTGGCATAGCTGTAAGATAAGTTACAAGTGCAATTTACAAAGAGTATGTACACAATGTACAAATGACTACAAGTTACAAATAGGAAAATAAAACTACGATCTGGGAGACGGCACAAATAAAGCCATTAACAAACAGCTAAGTGATGAATGTTGTCACACAAAATATACAAATTAAACAAAGACAATCCTCAGCTCATCTTTCCTTTGAGCTGCTAAGACAGCGTATGCATCTGAGAGATGCTTTTTTCACATGGGAAAAAAATAAGGAATTATTCATGTCAAATGCTCGTGGATGTGTCTTAGTGGCATGATTACTACTGCATATTAATATTTTGTATGAACAAACTGTAGGACAAGCAGAGACATTGATCTATCTACAGTATGCTGATGATGCCCAATGTCCTCTGTATTGCGTTAGAACACACAGTCGATGCAAGTTAGGACACACATGTTGCTGAAATGCTGGATTATAAGGTAGTGGATCCTTATTAGAACTGTTTAACGACCATTCATTCAGCCATTCATATAGGCCAGTGATTCCCAAGGTGGGTGGGTTGGAGAAATGATTGTAGCTCAAGCAATTTGAAAAAACAAAAACCAAACAGCAGCACATTAATATCATTGCTATACCACCAGTTTTTAATTTCTGACATTATTTTCTGGTACCACATACAGAAAATATGTTTCATGTGTTGTTATGTTGATGTCATTTTCCAATTATTTGACCCTTCCACTCAGCCCTACAATGATACTCCATTCACATCACAGTCTGCATTCATTCAACTTAATATATTGAATGTGTGATGTTAGCATCAGCAAGCTGTGATTACAGACACGACACATGAAAGCCTTAGTAGGTTTTCCCCCTCTAAATCAAACAAATTGTGGAACACACAGAGCGACGCATGAGTTGACGCACTTCACTGACCCATATTTACCTTGGGTTGCTACGTGATGGACACAGAGTGGACATGAGGGATTAGGACAGAGAAAAGAAACAACAAAAAGTGAACAAATGGAACAAACTTATGAGAGAATAACCAAATGAAACATCAAATTTTAATGAATGTGAAAGGAGTAGCTATTAGAGGAACATTTTGCTCTTTTCCAGGCTTTTTATACATTACAAGCACAGAGGCTACAACATCTACAAGCACTATCAATAACTTCTGCAGGAGGCAGACAAGATCATGCTCGTGTCGATGGTCGGTCAAAGAGCTGCTGACTGAAAACTTAAATTATAAAGTTTGGTAGTAAATATGGTTTTGTGTTCACTGATCACAGCTACCATCAGCAAGACTGAAAAATGCTCCTTTCGATGTGAGTATGATTAATTACATAGACTTTGCAAGTGTATAGTAATCACCTACATTTAAATCAGGTTGCAACATATTCTTTTAAAAATATGTTATAATATTGAACAGACGCCTGAAGTACAGGATGACTACTGCACCAAGATACCTGAAGATCGAATCAGCAGCCACTTAAAAAAGGAATATGAACAAATACAACAGAGCATCCTACCTGGCTACTGACTGGATGACTTTAGAGGAGGTGTCTTTTATGTTGGTCAGGAAGCGCTCGGTTCCTCCCCTTAAGATATCGAGAAGGCCACCGCCTGGCTGATCAGGATCGTACATACCTGCAGAGAACACTAAACATGAAACATTTCCACTGACAGTCAACTAGAGAATTCAGGGTCACAGTTGAACACATAATGACAACACAAGCATTTTTTTAAACAACAAACATTATTAATTTGCAGTTTCAAAAGGAAATAACCTAAATATATGAGAAAAGATCAGTTTTACAAAGATTCATGACTAATTAGAAAATCTTATTTGAGTAGAATAGAAGTATGACTCAGACTGACTCAATACCATTTATTGCCTAGGTTGGACAGTGTGCAGCGCCAGGAGCCACACCTTAAGGGGAAGAGAGTATTGTACCTATCGACAGATGGTTGACTGGCCGTGGAGAAATCCTCTTAATGGACATTACACACCCTGCACGAGTATGCTGTGTGTGGATGTGTGTATAGATGGGATAATTATCTACTACATAAGTACTTTAATCTTGTGCAGTTAATATTTAAAATTTTAATATCTACTATTTTGCATTAGACCAGACACTCGTGTTTGGCTTTAATGTCAAATGCCACTGTTTGGTCTGTAGCTGAATATTTATATATATATATAGTTTGTTTTTTATCTTGAGCAAAGGGGCCTCTCATGTTTTACGAGACTAAGTTCTATTTCATCTACACCAGTGACAGAGGGTAACCGAGTGATTTGAATAATGTTGTGCTGAAGCATCATATTTATCATGACTCTATAAATAAACTTTCAGGGATAGTCACAGTAATTTCTCTGACATATGAGGATCTGGACATAAAAACTACTAAGCTAATGACTGTTCCTCAGAGAAGACTTTGTAGTTACATTCACAAGAAATGCTTGTGTGTGTGTGTGTGTGTGTGTGTGTGTGTGTGTATTTTCTGTGTGTCAGTGGTCGGGTGGTCACAGATTAACTAATCAGATTACTTGTGGCCATGCATGACTCTCAGTGATAAGGGTGGTGTCTGGGATATGTGCAGTTGATTAGAAATTAGTTATTATTTAAAAAAGAAAAAAAAAGACCAGCTTAGAAAAATTGTCAGTCAAACTAAAAGGAATAATTTATAACAGCTATTTACTGAAAACAACAGATTTTACTCTTTTATTTTTACTCTGATCTTAAGTCTGACCACTTTAAACAAAGAAACATACAAAAGAAAAACCAAAACAAACCAGTGTTCAGAGCCAATACAGAGTCAGATCAGCATCCAAACAAACCCTTACCTGCACTGTTGTGGACGTTGTGGATCTGCATGGGCGGCTGGGCTCCATTATTGCCAAAACCTCCATTCTGCTCCAGCAGCTGCAGACATTCATAGCCATCATACATGGGACGCCAATAGTAATATGCACTTAACATTATAACAGCTTGGACATCAAGTCAAAATGTTGCAAAAACAAAATACAGAGAAATCTGGACTTCAATTTTGCCTGGGATTTAAATCAGATAAGAACGAGTGGCAGCAAGAGCAAAAAGGTTAGCAGAGAAAGAGAGACAACACCCCAAATCGTCCTTAGAAAGACCAAAAATGTTCATCTTGAAAAAAAGGCAAATTTCATGCCAGCACAAAAAAACATAAAGGCATGGCTTGATTAAAAAAAGAGCCGCCAGGGGACTACAAACAGAGCTCCAATCAAATTTGAGTCTCCTCTCTGTCCCTAAAAGTAAGAATCACCACGTCAAAAAAAATCCAACAAGCAGATACATCATAGCACATTGACAACTTTATTTCCCTCCTCTCTGCTCCATCTCACAGTCTGCCTCTCCATATGTCTGTGCTGAGCAGCAGCTGAGAGAGGAGAAGAACGAGGAGGAGGAGAAGGAGAAGGAGGAGTATTATAATCTCCTTATGTTGAGCAGGGAAACCCCTTCTTAACCCTGATCAGATCAGCGATCACCAAATCTGCCCTCACTTTGCACACATTCATCAGCATTGTCAGGATTCATTAGAGTAAAAAAAGTGGCCGGGACATGGAAAATCCATGTGACGCAATTTGTCAATTGTTAATTTGTTCCTGAGGAAAAAAAAAGAGACATAAGCATTCACATGAATAATTGTTGCGGAAATTAAATTCAACTGGCTCATCAAGTAATGGATGCAGTAAATGCTGCAGACTAGAATGCTGTCTCTAAACCTGGAGATTTGACACTGAAATCAGCTTTATATAAATCACCACGGTGGCTGAGGATTTGGTGATAAGAATCTGGATTTGTGGTAAGAGTCATAAGAAGCTGTGGCTTCTAAGTTGGTCGTGACTTTTCTGTTCCAAAACCTTGGCCAAAATCTTAAATCTGATTATAGTGAATTAGCTACTGAGGGTGGTGGATTGAAGAAAAAAAACAAACAAACATTTTTTTGCCTCTACAGTACTAAGCCGTCAAATATACTGATTTATAACCAGAGGTATCACTTCATGTTTTTTTCTGTGTCTGTCTGTTTCTTTGGGCGCATTAGGATCATGCCAGCTGGGAAGAGAAGAGCTTGGGAAAGAGAACAGAGACTCCTTTGTGCCTGCCACCTTGTATGTGTGTGTGTGTGTCTGTATTTGCGGGCGTGTGTTGTATGTGGGGCTTAGAAAGTGTATCCACATCAGCAATTTGTACAAGTGTTCATGCACGTTAACACACACAGTGGAAGAATATCCTTCTATCAGGCTTGTTTACTCTGAAACACTGTGTAAGTTGTCAACTACTCAGAGGTAAAACCCAAAGCTAAATTTTTTAAACTTCAATCTACAGTAACTGTGATTTCTAGATGACGATTCTCGAGCTGCTTCTCTGTAACTCTCTTCTTTTGCCACAGACCTGAATGCAGCCGTGCAACCACCTACCTCTGTAATGGGAGACTTGGGGTTCACATTTCTGGCTGCTGCTATCTCCTGAAGCTGGTTGACCAACTCAGTAATAGACAGACGCTCCTCTGGGTTCACCTTCAGCATGGAACCTAGAGGGCAGTACGAAAAGTGAGGCGTGCAGGAAGTAAGGACAGATGGATAAATGAAGTGGCATGAAGAAAGAAACTGACGGAAAGACAGACGGATAATACGTACGTATGAGGTCGTGATACACGGTGTACTTGACATCATTTTGAGGGATGGAGTATTTCCCATTGACGATTTGTAGTTTTGCCCCCTCCTCGAATGGGTGCTGTTTAAAACACAACAGGTAAAGGATGCATCCAAGGGCCTGTAAGAGAGAGGAGAAATAACAAGACTATAACAACTCTCAAGCCAACTTACTTTATGAACAAAGAAAAGGTGCAATGAGTAGACACTGTCAGAACCCGGACTAACAGACACAGGACTGTTAGCATATGACTGATTTCAAGATCCTAAAGTCGTTATTTTTCCCCAGCTAAACTAAATAGTTTGTAGAACATACTGTATACTGCAGTTTACCAGACTACATAGATAGTTAGCTCACTTGTAGCAAAGGTAAGACAAGACTCTAACATTGTTTGAACACTACTGTCTTCATGGTAGCTGGCAACAATGGAAAAAAATGGGGGGAAAAAAAGAGTAGGAAGCTGACCCAGATGTCCTGTTTCTCGTTGATAGGGAAGTTGGAGTAAAGATCGATCATCTCTGGTGTTCGGTATGCTGGAGTGGTGTTCCTTGTGATCTATTCACAAACAGAAAAACCCAAATAATAAACACACACACACACTTGGCTGTTGGATCACAAGTATCCAGTTAAAGTGTCTTAGTTGAATATTAATCATTCTTCTCTCAAATTTGAACTTAATAGATTTTACTAATAATTTTCTCAAGCATTTATTTTGTGCTGTTGGCCTGAAAACAGGTGCTGAATGGACACGCAGCTTATTACATTTAGAGACCAGAAAAGTGTACTGAGGTCATCTGTGGCAATGCTCCTGTGTGTGTCTGTGTGGTTATAGCATAAATATAATTAACCTGATTGATCAGTGCTTCCTGGACCTCCAGCGGTTAATTCAATCACAGGTTTCTGGTTCCTGTCAAACACTATGCCACTAATCCACCGTGACATCTCAATGTGGTTTTCTCCTCATTTAATCACTGGCTCTCATAATCAATTTAAAGAATATAACATGCATTTTCTCCCTCCTTATTTACATGGTGCATTGTGCATGCAAAAGATTCACAATCTGTACAGACCATGACACCCTGACCTAATATCTGGATACGAAAAAAAGAAAAAGAAAAGAAAACTACCTTTGTTTATTCTGGTGACAAATATAAACTATTACTTTTTATTTATGTAGTGAAATGTATATATTTATTACACTTTTTGCCAGCAAAATTAAAAAATGTATTAACACTTGGTATAAGATACGATTTTCAGATGTCAGAGTCACTTACTAAAATGAAACTTACAGAGACTGATTTAGTTACATATCTCGGGCCAACAATAAATGTATTGGGTGGTCTCTTAAGATTACTCTTAACTGAGTTAGTTTGAGTGTGTACACCCGTGTATGTGTGTGTACCTCATCCTCCACCATGGACCTCTTCTGAGCTGACCAGCTGTAGTCGGGGTAATGTGACACTGTGGTGGCGCTGCCAAAGTCACACAGCTTGATAGTGCCCTGGTTACTAATCAAGAGGTTCTCAATCTGCAATACATCAAGTAAACAGTGAGTTAGCGTGTCAATCAATGCACATACCAATTATCAATTAGTAATCATAATAGCCTGTAATTTCAAATACTAATAACCGCTGTGTATAAATGTTTCCTTAACTTCATGCTACAAAATGCAGTCTGTCTGAGGTAATGCACTTCATCAGCTCCATCACATCATTCATGCATCCAACTATCAAGGACAGACCAACCTTGAGGTCTCTGTGTATAATTGGAGGTTTCTGTTTGTGCATGTGCTGCACGCCGCGGCATGTCTGGTAGAAGATTTTCAGCACTGTGTCACAAGACAAGGGAGCCCTCTGCTCTACCCGCTTTATAAAGTCCACCAGTTGACCTGAGTCGCAAGAGATACAAAAATATATAATGTTCATACACAAAATACAGAACAGTGAATGAAAACAGGTAATAGTGAAAGTAACACCTGCCACTAACAAGATGCATTTATGGTCTGTGAATATACGAAAAGTGGTGTATCCTGCATCCTGCAGTAAAATATATAATAATTATTAACACGATTAAACACAGCTTTCCCCATATAACATGAATAGTTTGACTACACAGTTTTCAAAAGTAAGCAAAGTGTTGTTTGGGTTTTAGGCTGAAAGCTGCTGAATGAAAACTGTTGTAAATGAGTCTAAAGGTAGTGGAAAGGCCACAAACCGAAAACTATTTCATCAAAAAATCCTTTCAGTTAACGTTACAGGGAAATGATAAATATGTATTGGTTCATGTGCATTAGTGAACTTTAGTTTGGTGAATAAGTAGCAGTGATTCACTGATTCAGCAGCGAAGAAGTAGACAGATGAAGAGTTATCACCATAGACCATAGTGACTGTGTGGGTGTGTGTGGGTTGGTGGGTGGGTGGATGGGTGTGTGTGTGTGGGTGTGTGTGTCTTTACCTTGACAGAGCTCAGTGAGGATCAGGAACTCAGCCTGTCCGGTGTCCGACTCCTCCTTGCTGATGGAAGCAGCAGAGCAGAACTGGACCATGTTGGGATGACCCGACAGCTTTTTCTATGGAGCCAGAAAGTTAAGGAACATACAGAATAAACACTACTGTGGTGTCAGTCACCAACAATCCTCCAGTGAAAGAGTGGGTAGATTATATGTCTTCTTCAATCTACGAGCCACTGTGGACGGTGCTTCTGTGGTCACTGAGGCTTCAATTTAAACTGATCTACTCTGCCATCCACTCAGACACAGTCCCAATGGAGCAATTCAACTGTCAAACTGTAACTGCAACTGGCTCTTCAAACAACGAAAGCTTGAAGACATTACAGTAATGAATGAATTCACAGATGACTTTATTTTTTCTGCCTGATCAGCAGTCAAGGCAATCAAACACTACACTGAAAAAAATAAGGCTTTTAAAGAAGAATGTTGCAACAGATCCAGGAACATGGTGCGTCACTCACCAACAGCCTGTGACTCCACAATGCACTACACAGCACAAAAAAACGATTGCCTAACTGCGAAGGAGATGTCACAGCAATTTTAGCAGCTGGTCAAAGTGTCTGTTGAAACTAGTGCCCGCCTTTTTGTATGAATAAAAACTCCCTCAAGGCATTGACACACTAGCCAACACCCTATTTGTAAGTGATCAAATTCCACCATGTAACAGCTGACTAATATATATATGAATGAAATGACACACCATGCAGTACACAGCGATGTGTGACTGCATGATCACAGTGCTTTGTAAAGTTGAACATTGCAAGTATAAATTCATTTCTGTGCTTTTTTTAGCATGATGTGCTCCTGTCTATAAAATAAACTACAAGTGATCTTATGATAGTTAACTTCTCGGGAGGTGCATTCCATAAATTTGTCTAGTTGTTGGTTAGAGTTTAACTTTGGTCACATGTCATAATCCTCTGCATACTAAAACACAAATGCTTTATGACAAATATCTTTTCATTGGGATCTGGAAATGATCAAGGATACCATGAAACAGACTTCCTGTATAATTTCCTTGTTCTTCTCCTCTTCGTTGGATAGCAGCCTCTGTAACAAATAAGGCAGATCATTGGTTTCAGGTGACAGGCCATGCATAGCAAAGACTAACATAACACAACAGCATAATAACATGATCTTCGATATTCCATCAATAAACAATCTATGTTGTATTTGCTTTAGATATTTATAAAATGATTCTGATTCCAAGTCAAACAATGTCATATCTAAGAAGATTTGAATGAATGAATACAATTAATATGAGATTGAGTGGTACAGTGGGACTGTGAGATGTAGAAATTTCTGAGTTGGTACACTTAAGTATTACCTTGAGGGCATAGTCTTTACCACTGCTCATGTCCTGAGCTTCATACACAAAGGCAAAGCCACCTGAGAAACAAGAGAGAGCAACAAGGATGCAATTTACATTGTTTACACCTACAGTACGTGAATAGTTGAATGCAGCCTTAAGCTCCTAGGAGGAAACATAATCAGCAGTCTTACACATTGAGTGCATTAGCTGCAGGATACCTTCCAATGTAGCTACTATTTTGAATTAAAGTCTTTTTATGCTTGAGTAGTTCTGACACGACTGCTGTTTAACGTGTTAACTGATGAGAAATGACGACTGGCAAGGAATCGCAGGCTGTTTGCTTCTAAGGTTTCTGATATTTTATGTATGTGTCACGGTTCTCTCCAAACAGCTATAAAATACAAAGGGCACACATTTAATAGCTGAGATTTAAGAGTTCTATAGTATATATTTTGAGTCCTGTAGTGTATTTTAAATTAGCTATATCTTATGGCCACAAACATTCAGCAACACCCTGCTTCAACCAAGAAGCTGCCAAATACAACCACTGTCTTATCTGCTGGCCACAGAGCAGCCTCCATGTAGAAGTTGTCTCTTGCACAACAATACTAACGATCTTCCTGTCACACTCACATCTCTAAGCCACTGAATATCCACCTTCTCACTTAAGGTGTGGCTTATATCTAAACTGTGGATTGTGTGGCCAGTGTTCATTCATCCGCCACCTATCAGACATGAAGGATTACCAATTTTGCATGGTATGATCAGTTCCTTAACTTTTTCTTCAAGTGTGTGTGTTTGTGTGTGTGTGTGTGTGTGGGTGTGTGTGTGTGTGTGTGTGTGTGTTCACAGCAAGCCACAGTCCAAACAAGACCAGGGCATGGTTACCATAGTGATGAGTAAATCAGCTACCAGCTTTATTTTGTAAAAATGTGATTGAACACAGTTTTTTGTTATCTCATTTTTAAAGCTTTAGTTACAGAGGGAAGATTGTCCATATGTCTACAGAGGCTTTTATTTTGGTAGTCCATATGTTTTCTTTGCCTGGGACTCATACCAGGAATGTCAAGTCACACACTCATGTCTTTAACACGAAAGGACAACACTGGTTTTAGTGTTTTTGAGTTCAATCCCTACACCTAACAAATACTTATTATCCATTGTGAACATTTATACGCAATGCCACCGACTCTGCTTTAAGAATGCACGCCAGTCCCTGAGGGGGTCACATGTCTTCCTCTATTCTCTTTTGGCAAAGGAAGGGAACAAAACCTGAAAAGCTCCATTTCCTTTGCTGATTCCAAGATAAATACTGGAAAAAGGGAGTAAGAAAGGTGCCACTTTATCAAAGCCTAAATGTCTAAATTAAACACAGGAATATAAAGTAAATGAAGCTTTAGCTCTGAATAAAGAAACCTCTCGTCTATTCAGACTAGGAAATCAAAACCAAAAGAAAGGAAAGGTAAGCCAGGTGTCACTCTGCCAGACAAATCTGTTCTGTGAAGAAATAAATCTCTTCACCTTTAACTTGACAGAGATCGTAATCATGAAGCTAAACTCAAAACTAACACGATGACAACCACCATCTGAGTAATAACCTTTTATGTCGGAGTTTACCCTCCAACATTTTCTGCCTAGACTCTTTGAAATGGTGCAAATCTTGGTTGATTTTCTACATAAGTGGCTGACAGAGAAATTAGTTATAGCTCTAGAGACAATAACTATCCAGTTACATTCATCAAGGATTTAGAAAATTATAAAATGCAGATATGGAACTGGACACTTTAAATTACAGGGAATTTTTTTTAATTTTTGCTCTACTTTGAGATAATGTGTCAGAATCACTCAAACATTTATCAGTATGGTTGATCATGATGACTTATTTGTCACATCCTGCAAAGCCATCTGCTAGTATTGAGGGCAAATCGAAAGAGAGTGCAGCAATGGCCAATTTGTCTTAACTGTAAAACACAAATTAATAAAAAGGTCAATTTGGATGCAACTAGTTGCTTTACAATTCATTTTACAGACGTTACATATTTAACCTTTAATGTATATATTTTAAAATCGACACTAAGCATTTCCTGGCTACTCTAGGAGCCACTGTGGCAAGTAACTAACCATGTATAAGGTGTAGTAAGATTGCTGTGCCACTTCAGAAGAAACACGATTTATGGGTTTACATGTGTCCTGTAAACAGAGTGGCTACGCAAAAATACAGGCTGTGATTTTAGTTTCACAGTCAGACAAGCAATGCTGCTGAAGTTGTTATAGTTTAATGCTTTTTCACTGAATCTGGCAGCAAAGGATGAAGGGGCAGAACCAAAAGATAAGATATTAGAAATGCAATGAATCTGCAAACTGATCAAATTTGTGTCATGTAAACAAAAACACAAACTGTACTGACACTGACCTTCAGAAAGCAGAGTTAAAAATACAAACATGTTCTTCCTTTGGTCATTTGTTATATTCACAGTTCTAAGTAAAAACACATTATTAAAAGACTGAAGAAAAACGAGGGATCAGGACAGAGGGAGCACTGGCGCTCAACCAAACACTGGCTTTAAGTCACAATAAAAACTCTGCAGATGTTTTCATTTGGCTGCCAGTGCCACGTCCATTACAACAGACCCTTTAGCACAGTCTTAACTTCGAGGTTTGGTGTCACTCGTATGTTTATGCCTTTGGATCTTGATCTTGATGAGCTGGATCCCTGTGGATCCACAGGGATCCCCACGAACAGGTACTAGGGAAGCTAAAAGTCAAAGCTCATTACGCATCTACCTTTACCTTTACATCACTACATGTAAGCATCACTTAAACACACACGAAACCAAATTATCAACTGGTGTTTGGCTGCTGGGGTGACTCATAGCTTTGCACTTGCTAACAAAAGCTGGTATTGACAACCTAATGTCACTAAAACTAGCCTGTTAGCCGTGTTCAGCTAACTAGCATACAGCTAGCCGCGAAAGAGGGTTTTCGACTCGTCTCGTTTTCGTGCCTCTCACCTTCAGCGATCACCCTCTTGATCCTCAATTTCATGTCGCCGAGTTCAACAACTTGTCCGACAAAGTCGTTCTGGTCCCGGCTGGCCGCCCCGGACGAGCCGGGCCCGGCGAGGAAATCCAGTGCCGACTGGAACAGTGACATCTTATCCAGCAGCGCCCTGCTTCAGACTCACAGAGGCCGGCTCCGGAAGAGGGACTGGACTGTCTGACTGTAACAGGCTCAGCAGAAAAACTCGACGGTGACTCACTCGGTTACAGAGGCTTACACTCGGGCGATATTATCCTTTCACTGGGAGCAAACATTGTCTTCCTGCTGCTAGGCTGACGAGGCCGCCATCATCACCAGGACTGCCGACTTCCGTGAAGGGTGATGACGCAGGCACGATTCAGTCATGTGACGTAAAAAAAAAAAACTAAAATGCTGCACAAATGATGAAATGAAGGCGGGTTGCAACGTGTTCAAATTCACGTTTTAAAATGATCATGCCACTAAATGGAATGGAAAAGTATCTTAAACGTTTAATAATGAAAATCATTAATTATTAACAAGGATATGAAGGTGCATAGCGTTAATTTGCACTAAAATACCTTTATCTTTAGTGAAGTCCAATTCCTTGTCCAGGCGCAAGAAGTTGGCCTCAAAAAAAATATTATGCTCACAAGATCAACAACAATTATATCCTTATAAAAGTAAAATTCATGGAAGAGCTGCAGTGTTATGTTGCTTTAGATTGTACAGTTGTACCCAATAAAGAGGCCAGTGAGTGTAAAGTCACCTTAATAAAGGATGTGTCTCATTGTGAACATTGTCATGTATTTGTGCGCCATCTACTGGATGCATAACGTTTATGCGACTGGTTAGTGTGGTGGTAAGATCACCCACCTTCATATGGGAGAGTGGAGTTCAAATCCCAGCTATAGCCTACCTCCAGTAGGGGTCCTTAGGCAAGACCTCCTTACACTTACCCTGCCAACCCTTAAAAGGAGCTTTAGATAAAAGCGTCTGCCAAATGACTTAATATTTATTAAGCTCCTGCCTTACACAGTGATGATGCAGAAGTTGCACAGTAGATTAAATATTTAATCTATCCTAGTTTAGTTTCTATCCTAATGTAGCAATAAGTAAATCACTAAATTAGGATAGAAATTGCTTGTATTAGTGTGAGGTCTGTGCAAGGCAAACAGTTTATTTCTTTATGCCACAAAAAAATAAAAGTTTATCTAAAATAAGCCATCGAAGTAATGTCCAAAAAACAAACAAACTCTGAAATACTACCTGGACTATATAGACACACCTGTCCTGGTTGGTGTGCACATTAGCCCAACTAGTTAATGACGATGACGAACACTGAACACATTTTCAAAAAACATTTAGGTCTATAGGTCTCTATATATTGTCTATCATGTACCCAGATAACATGTAACTTTGTAAGACCTGGAGGTTTAATATCCATTCCATTTCAGATGGTTTCGATTAGTTTGGCAACAGAGTTAACATGATGTCTTGAAAGTATTGTAAGATTTAAAGGAAAGATCAGCAGTGACAGTGAGTAGATATTAACTGTGGGTCCATAAGAGACCAAAGAATGCATGAAATCATAAGATAGAATTATAAAATAATGTTTTTAGCAATCACTTTTCATTTGACATATTTTGGCTGGAAAACGAGGCTGCACACTTGACTGAGCACCTACAGGCATATTTGGTTGACTAAGCACTTTTGTCATTTTGCCCTGTTGGGTTCATTGTAGGTTGTTCAGCATAAGACTTTCAGCGAAATGCAATGCATTGCAAAATGCTAGACGCATATTACCTTTGTCACTTACAGATTTTACACCACAGAATCCAAAGAGCAGTCATTGGGAAAGAATTTCTCAATGAATCAAAATGACAAGTACATCATGTTACAAAATGTGCAATGCAGGCAATAGCTGACATAGAAGCAGTGCCAGGATAAACAGATAAAGTAGGCAAGGAGAAAAAGGTCCATTTCGGGTCATCTTCAATGTCTGTTCAGACACGAGAAGGTTTATCACAGTGAGACTGGAGCTTATGCAGGACTCAGTCATAATAAGCGGGATTTACAGAGTTATACATTGTTATCTACAGGCCAGAAGTTTGCACTCTTTTTTTTTAAGGAGGCACACTTGTAATGTTAATGTTAAAATCAAGGACAAAACTGAAATCTTTGTAGGTGAAAAGGTGACCTTCAAACCTGTATTACTTCACAGAGGATTTTCTTCCTATAAAGAAGCCATGGATTGCTCTTAGACCAAAACTATTTAAAAGATATGACATCAAATCCCCAAATTATCCATAAAATGATTGTTTTGATCTCTGGAAGAAAGTGTCTTTCATCATTAAATCTACAGCAGGCAACAATATAGTATAGTATAAATACGCTCCAAAACCAATGTGGAAATGTGCTGTTCACACCTCCTGCCAAGTCTTATAATAATAATAATAATAATAATAATAATAATAATAATAATAATAATAATAATAATAATAATGAAGGAGGAAGAGCTATATGCAAAGAGATGCTCACTGCTGCATTTGGGATACTGTACATCAGCATGGCTTCACAGAGAGGAATACAAGGCTTTAACTCCTTTGTATGAACATAATTAGCCTATGTTCTTGATGTTAAAAAATACATGGGTGCCTTTTGTCCTAATGCATGTTTAATGTGAATGAATTACACTCCTATTTGCACTTGTTGCGTGGATGGCGTCCTGTCTGCCAGGTCTGATCCTGCAGATGCATGAAAAACTACACTGCACTTGGCAAGACACGCCTGACCTAGAAAAAAACTGTTGATTTAAAGTTGAGTTCAAACCATCAGACACCGAGGAGAGCCTCTGTTCCCCTCTCGCTGATTGGGCACACCTCTGAAACGCTCCAGCTTGCTCGCTCAGGTATGGACCAATGTGCGTCTGTGCAGCATTGACAGGCAGCCTGTGTTTGGCCAAACGAGACGCCAGTCCAATGGTGACGATCCGCCTCTCACATAGAGCGATCTGTCGGCTGATGTGGAACCAGCGCACCGAGGACCAATCACAAGACCCCTAATTGACAGGCACGTTTCCTGCGTGCGACCTGACGTTTCCAGTGCGCGTCCCCGTGTGAGAGACATTCAAGACTTCAACTGAAAACAACCACCGTCTTTGGACATGGAGTATCACATTTAAAACTATTGTCTGTTGTAGGAAAACATTCAGATCTACAACTTAAGTAAAAGTTGTAGTTAGTAGAAACATTTACTCTGACAGAATAATTATCGTGCAACTTGACAGACTGTATTACTTATTATTACATATTCGTTCCTCTTACAGTTACACATGGTGTATGATAGGTGTTGTAGACACAGTTTATTCATGAGTTTGTCTACTTTTCATATCTCCATCTCATATAGTGTAAATGTGGCAAGTTATTCGAGATTTTAGAAACAACCTTCATGTCAAATACGGCGGCTCTGAACGCTTTACAAACTAAAACTGAGGAAAACACATGCAAATAGAGAAAACACCAGCTAATTAAGGAATCAGCTTCCTGTGAGTAGTTGGTCGTGTTTTCTCTTCTGTATATTTCACTTTCCTGTGTTTGTCTCAGTCGTCCAGGTGAAGTTCTCTGGACGTTGAGTCATGGCCACTGGATTTCTTTCTTGTTAGGCTGAAACATTTCACTGCTCATCAAAGTAGCCCCTTTAGTCTTCTTCAGAGGTCCAGACCTCTTAAGACTGAAGAAGCTAATTGGATGAGTAGTGAAACATTTTGACCTATTGAGAAGAATGCAGAGCTGCCACGACTCAACTTCCAGATGTGTTTGATCGTATTTTGTCTATGTGCATGTGTTTTCTTAATTTGTAGTGTGCTGAATATTAAATTAATTAATTAATTAAATTAGGGGCTGTAATATACATACATTTATAATTTATGGACGAGTGGTGGTAGGTATACAACTTTAAATGCTGGTGATTTAAAAACATCAATCACAACAATAACGAACATGCGCTGAACTCTGTTTAACATTGTGCAACAGCGTGCGCTCTTGAACGCAGGCCGTCGTCTACGTCATGACGCCGGGGCGTGCCCTGCTGGTTTTCCCTGTATCCCCACGCTTGGCTTTGACAGTCGCTAGCTGAGCAGCACCGTGATCCAGAGGCCATTCAAACAATCCGCTAATTGAATTTAACATAAGCCAGCACCCGAGGGCGCAGTTAGCTTCAGCGAGACTCTCTCAGTTTGCGTTAAAAGGTGTGTAGAAAGCAGCGGAAGTAAGCAACAAACATGTCTAAAGACGCGGAAAGGAGGAGCGACAAGATTATGGATATGGAGAGCAAGGTGTTATGGTATCCGGACTCCAAGAGGAACACACAGATGGACAAGTTTAGGATACAGGTCAACGGGGACTATGGACTTAATCTGGGTGAGTAGAGAGGAGAGAGAGAGCCAGACACAAAGCTAGACAGAGAGACAGACAGACAGAGAGAGAGAGAGAGAGAGAGAGAGAGACAGTAGGCATATTGGAATAAATACACGAACAGGACGAAGCTGGAGATAGTGCACGAATAGACAGTGTCTGTTTCCACTACTGTCTGTCTGAATGCGTTGAGACAGCGCATTGCTCCTAAATGACCACTGTTTAAAAGCATGTGCATCCATTAGACATTTAAAACGAGTTAAATTTCTTAAAAAAAAATCCTCTTAATTAGCTGTCTGCAGCAGTGCATGTTGGAGGACTGTGCCAGGCCATGAAAGATGAACCTGCTTTAATTGTCTGTGTGATACTGTGTCTAATGAGGACAGCAGGGCTGTGGAGGAATGCAGACAAACCCGGTCAGCTGGCTGCTGAGTGAACAGAGGACTGAGAGGGAGGCAGCAGCATTGTGTTTTTGTATGATGGTTCCTGAAGTGCAGACAGGTTGGATCACCTGTCAAAGTGACAGCGGCGACCTTTAACACATTTCAAGGGTCTGAACGTGACAACTAGGTTCAGAAATATAAATTGTAATGCCACCCCGAGATTTGGAAATCCTACATTTTTAGTTAAAGTTGCCAATATGATCCTGAAAACTACTGGGAGGGAGCATCTGTCTCTGGATGATCTGCTCACAGCTCCTGGACATACTGTGGTCAAGCTGATTAGTGATTTGCCAGTAAGCATTTCAGCCAAAAAAAAGACAAGGACCCAGAGTGAAAGTAAGTGTGAAAGTGAGCTTGCAGGTCTGACAGTGTTTACTGGGTCACTCTGATATGTGCTTCTCTTTCTGTTGGCCACTGCATCTCAATGAAGGGGCCAAATCTGTGAGAGTCCTCTTCAATGAGGGAATTATACTACAACGTGCGTGGAAACACAGAGAGTGTAGAGGCGGAAACAGTTCCTAGTGGGACTGAATTTAGCCAAGATTCACTTTTGCCATTCATCTTTTCAATAATATGTGTATTTTATCAAATGAATTTACTCTCAGGTTTGCAAATCAAATATTATTAATGGATCATAATGCTAGGGCCGATTTCAACCCGCAGTATTTAAAGTGATTGTTATTGTTTTTGCTTTAATAGTACTTGTACTAATGTCTGTATTGAGACAGCCTTAGCAACTTTAAATTCCATGTTTTTGTCATAAAGTTGAAATCACTGTTTCTCTGTGCTCTAGCCAACTACAATGACCTGTACCAGTGGTCAGTGGACAAGTACCCAGAGTTCTGGGCAGAGGTGTGGCGCTTCTGTGGAGTAGTCAGCTCCAAAACATATGAAGAGGTGAGTGATGCATTGTATTGGTTCTGATACACACAATTCAGCAACTATATTCAATATCATAACATAAACTACAGTATGCCAATGTTCTGCAAACAATTTTATGGCGGTCATACATGTCTGAGAAGGGTAAACTAATACTATTAGAAGAAGGAATGAAATGTAAAAAAATATCAGAGCTTTAAAATTCATGGTCTTTGTCAGTGAGTCTGGTGCGTCTCTCCCTGTGTGTGCCTGTGCGTGTTCTTGGTGTGTGTTTTATGGGCGTATACAAGGTTGTGGATGTATCTAAGCGGATCTCGGATGTACCAGAGTGGTTTAAAGGGGCTCGACTCAACTACGCTGAGAATCTGCTCAAACATGCAGACCAGGACAAAGTGGCTCTCTACGCTGCAAGTAAGTAAATAGAGTATACAGTACTGTAGTAAAGACTACACTATGTAATATGCAGGAATCATTAGATTACTTCCTTAAGCAAACGGGGCATATTTTATCACACGCATTGGACATTAAAATCCCACAATGCAACTCTGTTTTTTTTTCTCCTCTGCCTTAAAAACACCTGTACACAAATGTATTTGCAAATGCACGTAAGGTGGAAAGTTAGGAATGAGCTGAGGGTGCATTTGAGTGCAGAATCGATGCAGCGGTGAGCGCAACACTGCACACGTCACTCTGTAATTAGATTAACTGCTGCTCCCTGCTCTACCTCACAGGACTGTCACATACTAATGGATAGGCCCTTCTTTATTGCTGCATGTGTGTGTATGAGGAAGAGTGAGCTCTTGCACACTCGTGCACATGTACACAACCTCCCTCAGGAGCTGTAATGCAATAATATTGGTCACGATGCTCTGGAGTCTCAGTAAATGTCAGTAAACTATTACTTAGACAGATAAGAGGACCATTTTTTCTGTAGCTCTGTCCTGTCACACTATTTGTCTCTATTTACATCTCATTGCTTGTCCTTCCTCTTTATTTTGGATTCATATCAACCTATTAATAGAGACAATACACAAAAGCTTAAATCTACTAAACATCCGTAGCGGTCTGCAGCTTTCTCAATAATATCTTGAAATGTACATATTTGTGTCTCACTTTGTCTTTGTATTTCTGTCTGCCAGGGGAGGCAAATGAGGAGATTGTGAAGGTGACGTTTGGGCAGCTGAGGCGCGATGTGGCCTTGTTTGCTGCAGCCATGAGGAAGATGGGAGTCCAGACCGGGGACAGAGTTGTAGGTGAGTCTTTAATTTATATCTCTCTCTGTCTCTGCTTTTTATTAGCTAGGTGATGGACCATTATTGGCCAAATTACCTGGCAGATTATGCACTTCAACCCGGCATTTCTTCTATCCTTCTCCTTTCAGTTGTCTTCAGTCTTCTTCTTTCTTTGCACTCTTTACTTGTAGCATGTTGCAGGAAAAGTTGGACATTCCTTTTTTTGCTATTACTTGTGTGTTGTAGTTGTGCTCTGGCAAAGAGGGTGGCTGTCTTGCCACTCTGCTCAGCTCTATCTGAATGTCAGTATTTATTTTAAGTTCATATTTGTGTAGGGAGGAATGGCTGAGCGTGCATATTTTTCTGCAACGCCCACTGTACACTACATTCATTCAAGTACTCTAATGGGGCTTTTTCAACTGCAGGAACTTTAAGTGAGCTGGAACTGAGCTTTATCCCGTTGGTTCGGATTATGCTTTTGTTATCACTGCCCTTAGCCTTCTTTTGACACATGTTCACATGTTCTCAAAGCTACATTTCAGCAGCCATCGGGAGGTGGCACTAAATCAAGTTCCAGGAACTTGAGGAGGAGGGGGTAGGCGCTTGTGGGGCTGTCATCTGTGATTGGTTCAATGTAAGAGCTGCCTTCTCTGAAGTATTAGCATAATAGGCATGGTGTGGAAATGGGTATAAACAGCAATAAACACATGAGAGGAGGAAAAACTCAAAGCAAACCAGAAGTGACCACGTTCACAAAACAAGGTCAGGTTATACGAAGCTTCAGGTTACAGTTGAGATAAGTTCCTGCAGTTGAAAAACATTACAATTCACATTGAGGAACTAAACTGTGCAGCCTTCCGCTGAGAAGCACAGAGTCTAATCTGTCCCTATCACTGTTTCATCCACTGCTTTATACCATTTTCCAGCTACGATGCAGAAATCTGTATTGAGTTGTTGGTGCTGTGTCATTGTCAGAGGCTTCAATTACACGCGTGTGGTCAAACAGTTGGATATCCGATTTTGTGGACGTTCTTTCACTAGTAGGGATTTCTGTTTAATGCACGTTGGATCTAAATGTTGCTGCAAACAAGTCTTTGGATAAAGAGTGCAACATGTGCAATACATACATATAAACATACATGTGCAGAAACATCTTGTGCATATATTGTTAAGCCACAGTACCACTACCACCCAGGACTGCTGTTCAGGAGCTCACAGTGAGCTTCTCTGTCTAGGAATGACTGGGTGTGAATGAAAGTGTGTGTGTGTATTCATAAGACAGATGGAGTTGGGAAATCCATTAGCTAAATTACTTAAGCTCTGTTGGAATCTCATTTGAAAGACAGTAGGGATTAAGGGAAGGATAGAAAATGTGTATGTATTATAGTGCCATAAGAAAAACAGAAGAAGTAGGAGAGCAGAGAGAGAAAGAGAGATGAACTTTATGCCTCCTTTCCTTCCATTGTTTTCCAAACATATCTGAACACACATCTGTGCAAATTTATGTGTTCACTTGTGTTCACGTGTGTGTGTGTGTGTGTGTGTGTGTGTGTGTGTGTGTGTGTGTGTGTGTGTGTGTGTGTGTGTGTGTGTGTGTGTGTGTGTGTGTGTGTGTGTGTGTGTGTGTGTGTGTGTGGTAGAGACAGAGATGCCCTTGTCCCCAGGACTAACGTGTCCTGTCAGTTTCTGCAATCCAGGAGATATATAAGCACTTAGCTGATGAACCTAGCGCGTACACACACTCACACACATGCACACACACACACTCCTTCACTCCCTCTATAGCAAGTGTCCTTGGTCCAATCAACCCCCCATCCTATTAAAATGGTAAAATTTCAACACAAGGTGCAGCTTGTACCTTTAAACAAAGAGCGCTACTTTGTACTTTTTACTTCCTTGTTCTGAATGGGCGTGGAAGAGGATACTACTCACACACACTCCTTGGAATATGTGACAAAGGCCTTCTTTGGAATAGCCAGTGTGACCACTCTAGCAGGGAAACAATGTGGTGGTCAGGACAAAGCATGAAAGCAACTTTCATCCAGATCAGTATTTTCTTGTTTAGTATTAATCAGAACAGGTTTTAGAAACTTTAGAAAGCAAATGTTTAGTGTGATATTGAAGCAAATCAAGAATGATAAATATGACAGAAAAGCGGAGCAGTAGCCCAATAAAGGTGTATTTCATTCGTACTGTAAATGGTGATGTAATGGTGTCCACCCATTCACAGCCTGAATGGCAAGTTGGCTTTCATTCAGTGTTTGTAATCAAACACGTAGACCTGAATAGTTTTATAGTAGTGTGCCGGAATAAACAGACAGTGAGGGCAACGTGTCGCTTTGACATGTAAGCCCTGCAATCACAGCGCAACAAGGTAGTGATTCATAGCAGTAGCCATGGAGGCAGTCAGGCCGGGTGGTGCAGTAAGATTGTGATCCATGACGCTGTTAGTCCTGGCCCAGTGTGAGAAGATAACAATTTATGACAGTGAATGTAGAGCCAGTGTATCAGGATGGTGATCTGTCAGCCTGGGATGTCATACAGCCCGGTGCTGCTTCGTAGTTGCAGTAGGAGTCAGCATAGCAACTGATAAAACCTAATTTGTCATGATTCATAGGGCGTGATGGTATGGTTGACGTGTGCCAGTTGGATTACTTAGCTGAAACAACCATCGGTATTATTGTTTTATAAGGTTAGATAAGATAAATGTTATAAACAAAATAGCTGTGGGCTTAAAGGTAGCACAGGAGCTCCTGTGTGGAACGTGGCCTCTTTATTTCCTTGTATTTAATGTCATTTAGGGAGAGGCCATGTGTATCCTCCCTGGTACAGGGTGTAGTATTACAGGCAAGGTAATGGATTACCTAAATGCACATGTATTAGTTATTTAAATTATGCCTGCTATATGCACAGTATGAAATCTGTGTAATACTGTAATAGTGGGTATTATACTTGCATTATTGTGTTCTTGCATTTAGTTTAGTCAGAACAGGCTACTGGTAGTTAATGTTATACGTATATTTACATTTGTGTTCATCACTAATATTAGATATGACTGAAGCGAGTCAGTGGCACCAGGCATCACAAATGAAAAGAGTAAAAAATCTGCCATTCTGGATTTAAAATGTAAATCGTCAATATTGGTGTTGGTGTATATTACATACCATCAGAATGAATAATTTCAGTACTGTGCATCCATAGTTTCCTTTTCCTTGGCACAGTGATCAATATAAATCTCTCTTTCCATCTCTGATAGTCTGTGTCTGTTCAGTAAAAAGACTTGTCGTGTCCTTGGGCACCATTTCCGATATTGATCAAGGAATGAATCAGAGCAAGGAAGCAGATATGATCTCAGCACTGCATGTTAAGAATAAAATATTCTCAAAGGTTCCTCCTCTTGTACAGCTTCTAAGTCATTAGAAATCACATTGCTTAGATGACAGAATACTTGACAAAGACTTATTTCTTATATTGCTGATAATTTCTTTCCAATGTAATAATATACTTAACTTGGGTACTCGCTATATAAATTTAATTTGCCTATGTTAAATTCATGCATATTGTAATATGTACATGTGAAACGCACACATTTCTGTAAAAGCCACCATAATAATTGATTTTAACACTTACTTAATATGATCAGGGTTAATACATCAACAGCCACTTTTAATTAAATGGATCTTTTTACTGAAAGTTAATGGTTTGCTCCTCTCCCTCCTCTCTGCCCCTGTAGGCTACCTACCCAATGGTATCCATGCAGTGGAGGCCATGTTAGCAGCAGCCAGCATTGGAGCCATTTGGAGCTCCACGTCTGTTGACTTTGGAATCAATGTAAGAATTATAATATGCCATCTGTGGTTTATATTTTTGAAATACTTATATTCAAGTTATATATTCCTTATGGCATATCTAGCACTGTATTAGCAGCAGGCAGTATCTCAACACTTTTATCTTCTCCCTGCTTATCAGCCCACACTTTTCCCATGCAGGACATTGAGAGTCTCAATCTCAAGTTTATTTTCAAAGCTCAAATAAACTAAACCAAACTTTTTATATTCCTGGTTTAGACATAACTTAAACCGTTTGTCTTTTGTGGACTCTAAAACACCTCTCAGTGCTAGTACAGTATGTTTTTTAAGTGGTAGTGTCATAGTGGAAACGATTCTCTCCTAAGCCAGAAGTTAATGTTTTCTTCTACTGACCTGCACTGGGCCAGTGGTCTTTTACAGAGATTTTACAGGTGTACCTGATAAAGTGGCCAGAGGGTCGATTCCCTAATTGGTCTCTGTGTCATCTTGCCTTCTGCTTTTTGTTTCTGGTGTACTACTGCCCCTTCTGGCAGATTAGAGAACTACTCTTATTATATTAACCTATCTAAATGTCATCTTAACCTATCTATCACAGATGGATGTTTTTGTTACTCTTCAGACATGACTGTTCCAAATTTACCCTTTACCTAGATTATTATACTTAAGGAGTACTTTTATGATATTGTATATTTATTCTTAATCTCTGTTTTAACCCATACTCCCTATTGCTTTGTCAGGGTGTTCTTGACAGGTTTTCTCAAATCCAGCCCAAACTGATCTTCTCTGTTGCTGCTGTGGTTTACAACGGCAAAACGCATGACCACATGGAGAAGCTCACCAATGTTGTCAAAGGTAACCAATGTGGCTCTGACGACACATTTTGGTTTAGAATTTGCTGGTTTTGGCTTCTTCTTCTGATTGATCCTAAAACATGTGTTGGCCAGAGGATGTGCATTTTTAACGTAGTTACTATTTTCTACTAGGTCTCTTTCCCTTAAAATAAATTTCCTCTGGTATTCCTCCTCATAAGGTTTTAGTGAAGAGAACTAAAAAAAGCACATATCTTATCTTTCTCACTCCCTGTCTTATCTCCAGGTCTACCTGACCTGCAGAAAGTAGTTGTGATTCCCTATGCTCGCTCCAAACAAGAGACGGACCTCTCCAAGATCCCCAACAGGTGTGTTTAAAACGGATTAAAAGAGATTTGTTTTAAGATATGTTCACTTCCCTATCTATTTTATTAGATTTCTTATTTATCTTTCTTTTTGTTTAAGTGTATTTATTGATGATTTCCTGGCATCTGGTCGCGGTGAGGCCGACCAGTTTCCTCAGCTGGAGTTCGAGCAGCTTCCTTTCAATCACCCTCTGTTCATCATGTACTCCTCTGGAACAACAGGAGCTCCTAAATGTATGGTCCACTCTGCTGGGGTAAGAAACACATTAGCTTCCATTAGCCCATAATGAACTGTCATGGATACTTGAATTGTTGTTTAAATTATTTTTTCTTGCTGCTCTACAAGGGTTAGACAAACTACAGCTGTCTTACATACAAACATAAAGACACACTGGTCAGAGCTCTACTGAGTTAGCTTAAGTCTGCAATTTAATTTTGTATATTATTACATATATGAACAATGTGAAAAGGTGATGCTCTTAAAAATGAAAAATTATAGTATGAAAGTGTTGGGTAGTCCTATTTCAGTAATGATCATATTGTTTGTTTCGTCTACACGAAGGATGTATTATAAATAAAGGAAAAAAAACTGCTCAAAATCGTAATCTGAATTCTGACATGAATTGTCATTTGCTCAGCCCTGATTACTACTGTAATATCACAGCACAGCAGCTGAGGTTTCTTTTACATGCTCTGCCACAAGATGGCAGCAGACCTCCACCGTCGGCTCCTGAAGCAGTTACTCTCCCTCTCTCAAAATTGTAGACATGACAATTTTTTTCTTACATACCACATCTGAGTGAGGGAGCGTGTCAGATGAATGTGCGATTTCAAAAGGACCACTGCACTTTGAAGGCCGAAACACTCAACATTCAAAGTGGGTTAACATGCTTCAACACTGCAATTGCATTCACACATTTTCACAAAACGTCATTCTCCCCGTCTCTCTTTGACACCTTTTTTTTTTCCCTACCTTTTTTCAGTTTCATTCTTTTCTTTTTCCCACCCACTCTTCTATAACATTGGCTTTCTATTCTCAACCTGCATGCACTCTCTTTTTCCCCCCACTTAGTCTTCCCTTTTCAGACTCTCATTAGTCTTTTTCTTGTGCTTTACTTCCTCTCTACTCTAGCTCCTTCTTCTTTCTTTCTCTTATTGTCTTGCTCTCTCTCTGTCTCTCTGTCTTTTGTGCCCCTCTTTCTCCCCATGCTGCCGATAATTGGACAGTAATGCGTTCGTGAAAACATATCGTATTGCGACACTGGCAGCCCTCTCTGGCTCTACCAATTAGCTCCGGCACTGTTGTGCTTTCAGCTTTGTTATGGCTCTGTTAACATGCTGTCACTAGTAAGATGGCACACACCAAAGGATGAGTATGGCACCCGAGTCCTTCTATAACATGCACACATGTGCACACACATACAGGGTGCACCTTTGTATTCAACAGCAAAGTATGCGTGCTTGTAGCTAAAAACTCACACAGTCACGCATGCTCACATACACTCAGTTCACACTCTCCAACAGCAATAATAACCCATCCAGGTGTTATGGGTTGGTGACTGTGGGAGAATTCACTAACACAAAATGCCACTTTTTTTGTTAAAAGAAGTGCAAAAGCAGCCTTGGTCAGAAGCCTTTTCAAATCGAGATGTTGTTTTTTTATTATATATATTATAGTATTTTATATTTATTGACAGTTATATTGATCCTTAGATTTTTCTGTTCAGACATGCATGTTTCAGCCTGTGAAATGTGATTGAATTTGGTTTTCAATAGTCTTTTATGACCGTAAACTCAATGTTTTTGAACTGTCACATTGGGCCTGAGGAAACTGAGATTTGTTTGTCACAATTTTCTGACATAACTTTAAATCCAGCTGTTGGTTTTAATGTTGTGGTGGACAGGGTTAGCATCACAAATTGAAGTGTGGCCGGGATGGACAGGTGTCAGAACACCATGCATTGCAGCTTGCTGCAAAAATGTCTACATAGACTGGTCTGAGTGCCCGTTCTGACCCTTGTCTACCACAACATTACAACCACCAGGTGGTTTTAAACTGGGTTCTGGGTACCAACTAAACCACAATCCATGTTATTATCATGAGAAAACTTAAGGATACTCTGTAACTGTCTCTCTGTCTTTAGGGCACGCTCATCCAGCACCTGAAAGAGCATATTCTTCATGGTAACATGACCAGCAGTGATGTCATCATTTATTACACGACGGTAGGTCGACAACGTTATGGTACAATGTTTTTTAAAGATATTTTAGACACTTCTCTCTTGCTGTCTTGTCAACAGGGGTTGAATTTTAAACATGGTGGGGTATTGTTAATGGCGAACGAATGACACAAAGACTCGTACTGTATGTACTGACAAATAGATCCTTTCTAATGAGCCGCACTGGTACTAAAGCTGAGAGCTGTGCATCACTTTAGCTTCTAGAGGTTTTACTTAGAAACATTTTCAGTTGACTAAAGCTGCAGATTTCTGTGATGGGATCTGTAGTCACGTGTTTATATATGATGAATGCACATTTTCGTGTGGTTTGGGTTTGTGACACATGCTGCTGTGAAGAGTTATGCGTGGTCACATCTCCTTGATTTAGAAAGTGATTCTGTCTGGCTTGATAAATGAATCTGATTAAACTTGTTGAATCATCTTCTGTTACTTAATCGATTTATTGACAAATAGTTTCACCACTTGTTGGTGTGTATAAGTGCCCCAACAAACAATATATCATGTATTAGCACTGCTGACAGTCTCCTGCAGTACAGCCAATATCACCACTATTAGAATCTGTGAGGGATGGTACCGAAGCAGTAGCTCAGCATGGAGTGAACACAATCATTTGAATCCAAGATACTTAATTCACAGCCTGATGTTGTGGAGTTTTGTGCCCATGTTGATGAGAAAGAAGTGTTTATACCAGATAAACTGACTCCTGCGTTTGTATCTCTGTGTTTTTGTGTGTTTTGTTCATAGACCGGCTGGATGATGTGGAACTGGCTGGTGTCTGCTCTGGCAGTGGGAGCCTCAGTGGTTTTATATGACGGTTCACCCTTAATGCCCACACCCAATGTACTGTGGAACCTGACAGACCAACTGGGGTGAGTCAGCCACACACATGCACCAACACACACAACCAGGATTTGTGATGAAAGAGAGTGACAGTGCATCAAGTGTGGTTGCCTTCTGTTGAAAGATGATTTTTCTTTAAATTTTTTGTCACAACTTGATAATGACATTTGAAAAACATGAAAACACATAATCCACAGTGCTTTGTGGCCAGTACAATCAAGATCCTCCACAAGCTTACAAGACGAGTATGGAGATATTTATCGAGATGTAAATGAGACTCCGCATCAGAACATCTCCTGCCTAACTACAGTCAGCTCTACTAACAGCTAAGATGGTGTTCGGGCAAAGACAAACTATTCTGTACTGGGATTTACTTAAAAAACAAAAAAAACAAAAAAACAAAATCCATCCAAAACAGTAGATATACCAATTTCCCTCTGCACATTTTACAGATTCATTTTGTAACTTTGATAGAGTTCTGTGCAGACACAATAGAAACAGACACTACAAATACAATCCAAAAAAATAGCATTATTAGCAACTAATAATACAATAAACAACAAAACAAACAAAACAACAACAAATTGAGTATAGAGCAGGTAATGGACATAATTGCTTCATTTATTTTTTGGAGAAAATATAATTGTAGATGGAGTTTAACATAACTTTAAAATAACTCAAGCTTGCTGGTTGCAACAAATGAGCAGCCCCACAGCTGCAGTGATGTGTTCTACTCAGCTGAACACGTTGTTTTAAGTTGGCTGGGTCATAGCCAACCTATGAGCCTGTTATCGAGATTGATGGTGGTTGGGATGATTTGGATGAACCCAAAAAAACTCAGGTCAAACTACAAGACAGGCATGGCCGCTGGAAACTTATGTTCGTCACCTACACACAATCCAGAGATACTGGTGTACAAAATGATTTTATGTCTGAAATGAATCCAAAGGTTTGCCCTCACCAATTCACTTTAAATGTAGATACAACATATGTGCCCTTCTTTGGGCTTGGGGTCCTGTTCTGTTCTGTAATACTACAGTTAGAAAACAACCATAACCCAACTATAATACTGTATGTACCCTTCCATACTTCAAGAAATGTTTTCACACACTGTAGATCCACAGAGGATATTTATAGCACATCCTTTATCCTGGTAAATGCCCTGATACACCCTCCCACCACCACCATAAACTGCAGAAGTTAAACCCAGTATTGATCCTCTATTGTCTTTTGAAGAGACGGCAACCCAAAAGACGGTTCAAGGATACGATAAGTGTGTGAGCATTTGTGTGCAGGGAGGCAATTAAGCTGTTCAACTATAATAGGAAAGATGGTGAGCACATTATTTCCTCATTGCGTACAAGTGTTCTGATTTCTCAAAGGGTATGTAAGTTGCGTGCGCACTGCCCCAATACACTCCCAGTGTTTCCAATTAAAATTTCAGTTTCGGGAGTGTGGTACTAGACTGAATTAGACTGTAAAAAAAAAAAAAAAAAGCACTCCAAGGTTCGGCTGAGGCTCATGTGAAACACTACCACTAAGTCAAATAGAACCAGTGTCCTTCTAAGTTACTGTGTATGCAAGACATATTTTCACTCACGTTAAAGAGTAAATCAGAAATGTTGGACTGAACATGTCAGGATTTCACATTATATAGCAAAACATACATGTATGAACCAGAATATACAGATGAAAAAGGTAGAATAGGGACATAAAAACAGAAATGCATCATTAATCAACTAATATTGTAGTCTCTCGTGGTATAGTAACTACGAAACTGGGGCTAATGTGTTACTGTTAGTCTGCAGTATGGGTGAGCTGCTAATGGTAATGCAATCTCAATGGCCTTTAAGCAGCTGTATTTATGGTGTGGTTAGTTTGATTTAGTGTGATTTATGAACCTGTATTTGACCATTGATTTTACAATGTCAAATTGTAACATAGAAAATAAAAAAAAGTCATTACTCAAATACCATTTAATAAAAGGGAAGTGATAATCCATGAGGAGTTATTTCCCCCTTTAAGTCCTATTAGAAAAACTGCACCTGACATTTCCTTGAGCAACTGTACAGCAACAGCTAACAGATGAGGGTTGTGTCATATGGTGCAGTTGTAGGTTATTGAGTACGCTCAGTCAACCTGTGGCAAAAATTTAGAAAAAAAAAAAAAGTACTGTGGTCAGCAAAAGTAGAACCATTTAAATCAGTGATACCGCAGACACATCTTCAGTTCAGCAGAGAGGGGATATGGCCTTCAGCAAAGAAGGAGGTAATGGAGAGAAAGAATTGACACAGATGGGGAATAGTGGAAACTATACAGTGAAAGTGCCAAGAAAAAGTAGTTCTAGTGCAGAAAGATCCCAAAGCTAATGAGCTCCTTTCACAATTTGACTATTTATTTGACTTATCAGATACATTCAAATGGTCAAATGATGATCAGTGCCTTGGTAAAATAACTGGTGGAACAGGAACTGTGCAGTTTTGGTTGGTTATTAGCAAAAGTATTGTTTTTTGTTTTTTTTTGTTGTTTTTTTGATGAGATAAATGTCATTGTCTTTCGGCCACACAGCGTGTTTTCCCCTAAAGAGTGTGAATGAGAAATGAGGTTAAGTTACAGTGAGCATTAATTACCCACAAAGAGGAATTCTGTGAAGGGTTGGCAGTTTGGCAGAAAGAGGGATGGTACATTTGAAACCGTTAGACGATTTCTGAACCAATTAAGTGCTGATGTTGCCAACTCAGATACGTTTTCCAGACCCCAGCGCTGTGTGGAAAACCCCTCTGGGAGAGGCTGACATCACATTTTTTACACCCTCACCTTCTAAATGGAGGTTGGACATTTTAAATTAGGCTAAATCTGTCAGAGTCTTAGAGAATCTTAAACTTCAATTGAGACTTCCCCCATGCTGCCTTGAATTTTGTTATGGGAATGAAATGACTACTTGGCACCTGAATTCTGAATTCTGTGGGAAAAAACGTAAAAGATGAGGGCAGGCTGAAGAGGAATCGGGAGAGACTAGAAGAAATATTAATGTGTTTGAGAGAGTACATCTGACTGTGAGTCACAGTAGAAGTTCATGAGCAATTAAAATGTAGGAGTTAGTAGTTATAATCCACAATAGGTGCTATTGTAACAGAATAGTGGATTCCCACTAGTGCTGGCTTTAATTGTGGTGTATTCATTCAATTCAAATTGCATTTAATAGATACACTCAACATTTTATTTGGTACACCTATGCAAACCTAATGCAAGTTTAGGCAACAGTCCTGCAGTAAATTCTCCCTTCATGTACAGTAGTCATGTATTGTTCAGTTTTTATAATTTTAGAGGCTGTAGTGATGCTGCTGCAGTGTTTGTATTATACAGAAGAGTGTGCCTGTAAATTTAGCCAAACCTCACTGATATAAAAGTGTGGACAAGGTGTTAAGTTTAGTTTTATTTCTACAATAAAGAAAAAATGATAATAGTCTTCCTGCATGAAGCAAGCAAAAGATTACAACATTTCTACCTGTGACAGGTTGGCATGGAGGTATATATGAAAACGTTCATGTTGTGCTCATGTACCAGCTACTGTATGGCAGTCATGTTTTTTGCTAATGCCAGGCAAAACTCTCAGTTATTCTCTGAGTCTTTAGGTATTTCCTACAAACAGGCTGCATGTTGCCAGCTCCGTTACAGTTTTAGAGACGTGGGCACAGGAAGTTTAAATATCCTCGTCTTTGCTCTGTGTCGAAATGTTGTAGACTGGAGTGTCTTCATCCAACTTCTATCAGCTAAAACGGACAAAAACACACTTGTTTAAAGCGGTAAACACAACATATTAATTTACTTTAGAATATCTACTTTAGAACATTACCACATTAATTTGGAGACACAGCTTCAGCTGGGCTTTTCAATTATCTACCAATGAATTACTTTAAGGTACAAAAACAGAAGATATGAAAGAAATAAACAACAACAGGATGGGGACTGTATTTGTGAAGCGAAACAGCAGAGTTTGTAGAAAATGCATTGAATTTTGAAACATCAGTACTAATTTGTACCAATAGATACATTATTTATTGGTTTTCAAAACACTTTTACTATTTGCAAATGTGTAAGCAATTACAGCAGCAAATCAAATTGCGAAAGAGTTCAAATTGTTCCTTGTAGCCTCTGACACCTGAGTAAAGAGCAATGGCTCAGTTTTGTATTATCATTCTTCCTGGAATAGAGAACAAGCACAAGATTAGTTTAGAAAACATGTCCTGACAAGTGAGACTTCAATTGCCGCATCATGACATGCATAGAGACACATTAACGTAATGACTGCTCCGAGCTGCTTTTGTGTCTGATTGGCTTTGAGTGTGTCTTATTGACTTAGCGGCTTCCAGCAACATGTCTCCCTTGAAACAGACACACTGATATATTACATTTGCAGGCTTCACAAACACAGACTCACAGCTTCTCCTCCACCCTCCATCCTAAACACCCAATTAGCAGCCACACCTGGCCACCTGCCTCCAATCAGAATTGAGTGACTGTTTCCATGGTAGCCAGCAAAGAACAAATCCAGATGCAGATGGGGGGTCAGAGATGGTAGGTAGAATAAAGAGTGACTGTGTATCTGCACACGAAGAGTAGGATCTTTGTATCTGAGGTTTGTGTGTGTCCTATGGAGAGCCCGATATGTCGACCGTATCAACACACATTCATATAAAAAATGTGGGGCTATGAGATCCACAATCTAAATGCATAGAGGGGTGTATAAATAGACTCAGCCATATATAGGAAATAATCTATCTACATTCAAAAGTAGATAGTATACTAAATGTTTTCCTGATGCTCTAAATGACTAATTAATATGGGAGATCAGAAAAGACATGGACAAGTTATTCAATGTATGAACTTAATTATTAATTTATTTTATTTTTGTGCAGGCTAATATTATTGTGATTTTTAGATTTCAGGATAAGAAACCCCTAACAAGTGCAATAGGGACCAATGCTGAAGTAATCAGAGGCAGCACAATACATGCACTTCATTCCATGTGAGATATTATGTCTCAGGATCTTTGTCCATTGACCTCATGTAACCCCTGACCTCTTCGCTCACCTCATCTTCGACCTCTGTTTGAACAACCCTTCGTGCCAGTTCCAATTTCTGGTTATTGATCAATCGAGCATCAGGCATGATGCTGTATCTCTGTGCAAATTATTATTTAATTTTATTTTTGACTGACGGGCATGGTTGCCGTTGTGATAGGAGGCAATTTGATTGATTTGAAGTCGCCGAAAATAACTTGAAAAGAAGAGAAAACACAGACAGAGACACAAACACACCCATTCACAGAGGCAGACTTTAAAAGGCCCTTTGTTTTAAAATTAAAACTGGTGGGGAACACAGAAGCGACGGTTTGTCACTTCTTGTCTTCCACATGTTGTCCAACTGTTGTCAGCTGTCAGGGTGACTTCCATTCAAAAGAAGAAGAAAGCCACCTTCCAAAATCATTTGATTTCAGGGTTATTGTGTGCATATATCCTGTCAATACGTTGCTGTTGTTTGAAGGATTTCCCTAAAGTGCATAGACAAAGGAGACATTTAGTCCTTGCTCACTAGACTGACCGTTACCTTGTTTGACTCTTTGCTTGTTAGTTTGTTCAGTCTATTTCTAATCCTTTTCTTAATTTTTCTTATCTATCCATGAGGGGTCGACTGAGAGCACAAGCTGTTCTTCTGCATCACCTTGCTTTACATTTACACAGCGACACACTCTCCTCTCCAGGGAGCTGGCTAGTATAGGATACAGAGCAGCTCCAGCGGAGCAGATGGGATTAAGGGCAGAAGCTGTTCAGTAACTGTTGCCCTTTTTTATACTGTTACATTCATCGCAGAGACTTAAGAATTATTCCTTGACATGCAGAGAGTCAGGTCAACAAAAGGATAACTCACACTATTACCCTGCCAATCCAGGCCAGCTGTGGCTGCAGCTCCGTTCACCACAAAACAGCTTTTTGTATTATCGACTTAAGATATCATTTCATTTGATGTTTATTAGGTTAGGGTGACTAGATAAGAATGAATAAAAGCTGCTTATGAAAAATATATTTTTCTCTTTTCTGCTCCATTTAATTTCTATTTAAACTGTACCATTATACAGTATAAATGCACTGCCCTTCCAAAGGTCACACACTAATATTGGACGCACACACTAATATTGGACCTTTTATTTTAGCACACATTCACCGTGGCATTGTTTCAATAAGCTTCTGCAATGTCACATCTTTTATTCCCATTCAGAGTTGCATAAATATTTCACCAAGATCTTGTATTGATGATGGGAGAGTTGGACCGCTGCACAAAATCTTCCCCAGCACATCCAAACGATTCTCAATATTGTTGAGCTCTGGACTCTGTGGTGCCTCTACTATATGTGTGAAAATGATGTGTCATGATCCCTGAACCACTCATTCACAATCATCAGGGAAAAAAATCCATTGATGGAATAACCTCATCATTCAGTATATTCAGTAGTCAGCTGACCTCATTGTTTGGACACATGACGTTGCTGAACCTAGACCCGACCAACTGCAGCAACCCCAGATCATATCACTGCCCCCACAGGCTTGTACAGTAGGCACTAGGCATGATGGGTGCATCACTTCACCTGCCTCTCTTCCTACCCTGATGTACCCATCACTCTGGAACAGGGTAAATCTGGACTCATCAGACCACATGACCTTCTTCTGTTGGACAGTTCTTAACGCAGTTTTAGTAGTTTCATCATCTCCTTACATGTTTTCTTTGCTTGATTTAGGCCAATAATTTGACCCTTCTGAAACAGATTAACATCTTTTCCACAGCCACAGAATTTGTCTTCATACATGGTGAGATGCTACTCACTGCATCAGTTAGGGTTAAATAACTTATTAGCTGACCAATAACCATCCATGTAGTAATTATCCAATGGTAGACTCTTACCTATTTGCTTAGTTAAATCCAGGTGGTGACTTTTTTTTTGTGTATTTCACGTTGTTAATTTCACATTATTTGCTAGTGAAAATTATAAGGATAGATAATAGAAAGATAATAGAAAAGTTTTTCCCAGAAAATCGAAGTTCTAGAAACAGTTGTCAACTGTCTCGGTGACTGACTTTAACCTCTGTGCCCACTAGCCATTTTGATTATGCCCCAAAAGTCACGGCTAGCTAAATGAAGCAGACTCAACAAAATAATGTGTGTCTTCTCAGAGTAATACAGAATCCAGACCTTACAGCCAAAAGTGACACTTAGTGATGTGACATTGCCTGACAAGCACGGTGATTGGTGCCCTACGCTGGATGCATACGCACCAGGAGGGAAACAAAGACATTCAAACTTTTTCCAGCATATATTATTTCAATCCCATTCTGAGTTGTTGGTAAACGAAAATGATGTCAGCCTGTCTACCCATCCATCCATCCATCCATCCATCTGTTCTTTGGTCTTGAGCAAGATATCTCAACAACGATGGGCCAAATTGTCACTGAATTTGGCAGTTAATATTCAAACCAGCCCCACGGATGATTCATAGTGTCTTCTAATTTGGTTCTGTTGTTTGAAAGTTTCTGCTGTCACAATGCAAATGCATGTACTGTATGTAGGAGGACTTTTGCAGTGGCTGTCACTGACACAGACTCTGTTTTTCCCTAAATAATGAACAGCATCTTTGCATTATGGAAAATAGAGCAGTTCTCTTAGACAAATAAAATGCTTGACTGGTCCTTTATATTTGCATCTTTAAAAAATTAATTTCCGTCTTTTTCTTTTTGTCTCTATCTTTTTCTCTTCTCCAGCATCACTATCTTTGGTACCGGGGCCAAGTGGCTGTCTGTGCTACAGGAGAGGAACCTGAAACCCTGTGAGTTGTGGCCACAAACACAAATGTGTACACACCTACATGCACAGAGATATCCAGAGACACACATGGATGCACACAAATAACAAGCTGAACTGAGAGAAGAGAAATGCAATCACCCACACAAACACATACACACACACACACACACACATCATGAGAATGGAGACTGGAACAATAAGAGCAGATGGACACGATAATGATTATAATAGTGATGCTGTTTGACTTTAAATGTCCTTTATGCCATTTACTGTGTGAATCAACAGTTTGCCCTGTGTTCTGCTTTCTGACACTGAATCAGATGGATAAAAGTGCTGTTATGATAATTCGTATGAGGCATGGATAGGTCCAACTAATTGCTTTTAGTGTCAGAGCTCTCTAGAGAGACAACCAGGTCTCTGCAAATAATCAGAGTTGGCCCAGTGCCTATTAGCCTTTCTGTTAACCTTCATACATGCTGAAGAAATGCATGCTAAAATTATTACTGCTTTGCTGTGCTCTTTTGTAAAGGCACTTATTGTGCTGTAAGAGAACAGACCACAACGCACAAATTGTTATGCTCCAATCATCAGTGTGGTGTAAATCCAATCCATCAGGTACAGTAGTGCTTATTTTTAGGCTACTACTTTTTATACATGATATACATTAATAGCAGTGCAGCTTTTTGATGGACAAATGGCAAAGAAATACCAGGTAAATTATAAATATATATAAATATAAGCTGGCATTTGGGTCACATAATTAGGGTTAGTTGCTTTCTTACTTTCTTACTTTTCTTACTGTTCTGTTACACTCTCCATACTCCTCTCCTCTCCTCTCCTCTCCTCTCCTCTCCTCTCCTCTCCTCTCCTCTCATTGTTAAATTACCACTTATAACTGATGTTCATTGCATAAACAGCTGTTGTGTGTCTCAGCTCCCAGTACGCTGTTATAATCACCACAAATCTTTATTCATGGTGCCTGCTTGTGTGTGTGTGTATGTGTGTGAGTATGTGTCTGGCTGCACGTTGTAAATTAGCTAAACACATTCCCAATTTTGTGGCTAAACAGCAAGTCATGAAAACAAAATCTCAGAAAAAAGAAAACATTGCTTATTTCCTATCTGTCTGTCTCTCTGCTCCACCCCCATCAGTCAGCCAGCCACTTGATCCAGTTGGCATTATGTGTGTGCGTGTGTGTGTGTGTGTGTGTGTGTGTGTGTGCGTGTGTTTGGATGCTTATTAGAGAAAGAGACCATAGCAGAGGGATGTTTTTATGTGTGTGTGTGCGCGAGTGCAAGCATGCTTCCAGTGAGCTGTGGAGGGGAGACAGAGCTTCTTCACTGGCTGCCCCAGTGGAGAGGCCCTTTTCCCTAGGCTGACATTTGGACCAGACACCTGGAGGCATGGCGGGGGGTAGCGAGAGTTCCCACTCTGTGTGTTTTGTGTGTTAGTGTCTGTGTTTGTGTTTATGTGGTGCCAGTCGGTTGCTGGAAGCACATTAGTTAGCAGGGTGTTATTGGCTTGTGGTTTGGGCATGTGTGTATCACAGAACATGTGCACATGGATTTTTATAATGATAGCTAAAGTTGTGTGTGTGTGTGTGTGTGTGTGTGTGTGTGTGTGTGTGTGTGTGTGTGTGTGTGTGTGTGTGTGTGTGTGTGTGTGTGTGTGGTTGGTTATAAACTTGTTCACAGTGTCACGTTAACAAAAAGGGCTGTATAGACCTACAGCTGTTCATGCATGCTTATGTTGGAACTGTGTATATTTTTAATTTTGTCAAAACGATTTCTTACTGTAACTGTGGCATCATCAGGTTAAAAAATAATATCAATCACAAGATAAGATTTTCCAACCATCCAGCCCCTTCAACCAGGTTATATTTAACATTCTTCAGTATGGTATGTTATCAGCAAATGATAAATAGTGCATTACTTCTACAAAACCCTTTTTTGTCTAACACATTTTGTAGAACATCTTTTTGAAATATCTTATATCTTATAAATAAAGAATTAGTAAAAATTAACTCAGACAGAAATCAGACACAGCTTTTGAGTTTTTGTTTTTCTTTTATTCTTTTTAAATAGTTTTTCATCTCTTTCTCCCCCAGCGGAAACACACAACCTGCAGTCTCTCCACACCATCCTGTCTACTGGATCCCCTCTCAAACCTCAGAGCTACGACTACGTCTATCGTTGTATCAAGAACAACGTGCTGCTGGGCTCCATCTCAGGTGACTGAATGATACAGACGCTGTTAAAATACTTTTTAATCCCATATTTTAAAAAGCATCAAAACATCTGTGATACAAAAACAAAAGAACTGACACAAAGAAATTTCAGAAAAATACATGGTCTAGAAACTGTACATTTTCTTCACCACACACCCACACACACTCAGGGATGTAGAAGGTATCTGTTTCTCTCTGTGAGTCGTGAAATGTTTAACATTTAGCAGAATCAGGGTAACTGACATAGGCACACATTAAGAAGCAACTGGGAGCCTTTACACAACTTACACAGCATCAGAACATACACACAAACATAATGAACATTTAATGGGAGTAGCACATATCCACTAATACACGAGTGAAAAGACGATGATGAATAATAATAATGACGATAAATAGCTGTGGTCAGAGGCATAATGTTTTTAGGATATCTTTCCATACATCTACGTGATTATCCGTATGTCCTTTACAAGCCTAAACGCGGTATCCGCGGTCTCGGGGACACCTTGTCGGAATTTCTTTAAAATTTGACACATCGTCCACTCGCATTCAGTAATCACCTGATTAGAATTGGTGGTCTAAGGTCAAGGTCTCTGTGACCTCACATCTGCATTACTCTTGAAGTGAAGGTGATATCACAGGAAGACAATTTTGGTGCAATTGTCCACTTGGACTCAAGAACGAATGAATTCACCGGGACCTCATGTATGTCCCATTCTCGTCATGAACACCTGGAGGGAATTTTATTACATCTGGCACAAACATCCTCCTGGAGTCAGTTGGACAGAAATGCATGTAATCTACAGCTTGACTAGTTGGTGAAAGCTGGAATTATTGTTAATTGTAATAATAATTCTAGCTTTTCTTGATTCTGTTGCTAAAACTGACATTAAGCAGATCAAAGTAATCCATGTGTGTGTTCTTCTGGACAGCAGGTCCTGCCCTGTCAGTTTCCTCCTTGTTGCCAATGGCAACAGCAGGCTGCAACTCTGTTGGCTGCCAACCGACCTAACCTTGACCCCCAAGGTCAACACACTGTTCATTTGTGTGTGCGTGTTCTCAGGATTCATCACAGCATATGCGACTGACTGGTGGTCACGGTGACATATGTGGTGGACCCCCTTTTCCAGTGTGTGTCTGCAAACTTGTGCTTGAGTAGACATGAGAATATGTTTATTGGGTTTATTGTGTGTGTTATCCTGTCGGCAGGGGTTTGAGACCCCCGTCGCTCCTCATTGGGAGATTTTAACACCTTCCCTGCTGGATTCTCTCCACTCTAATATACCTCCATCTGACTGCACATATGTCACTACTGTACTTCCTTTTCTCCCTTTTCTCCTCTCATGGTATGTTTATATTTTCTATTGAGCTATGTGCTTGAATATTTATTATTTTTAGTTTTGGGGCTTTTCAGGTTTTCTTATTACTTCTTTTATTCGCATAGTTTTTATCATTCATCTTGGAACATGTCAATGCGTATGTCGTACCGCTGGGTGGCTTTTTGTCTCAGTTGGTGGCTTTGTGTGACTAACTGTGCCAGAGTATGTTGAAAGAACTCACACATACACAGATGCAAGCATAACCGCACACATGGATGCAAAAAGTACATGTATCCAAACTGGGAAGTAAAAAAAAAAAAATCTTTTGCTTCACTGTTTAGACTAGACAGTGCTGTAAATGTCACATCAGTGTGACGGGTTACACTCTTGTGTATAAACACATAGTACACACACTAAATGGATGGTGATGGAAGACAACACAAGAAAGCAACAGTGCATGTTGTTTGGCTTAAAATATACTTGTGAGTGTGTGAATGTGTGTTTTTTTATCTGTGTATGTGTGTGTGTGCCTACCCCACCCATTAAAGTGAGTGTAATAATAAAATAATTGCATGTCTTCCCACTATAAGTGTGTGTGTTTAATCAGAAGACAAAGTTTCCACATCCTCCTGGGAGCCAATTAAAGCTCAATAAAGAACCTGGCAGAAAGAGACAGAGAGAATGAGTGTAAAGAACAGAAACAAAAGAACGAGAGAAGGAAGGAGCGGTAGAGGGGCTGAGATCAGTTGAGAGGAAGTGAACAAGATGGATGGATGGAGTCTGTGGTACAGAGAAGGAACGAAACAGGGAGGTAGAAATGGAACAATAGGAAGGGAGATAAATAGAACATGTCAGAAATAGTAAATGATTGGAAGGTAGAAAGAGACAAATTGATACTGCGGAAGAGGAAGAGAGAGAGAACGAGTATATGTCTGCGTGCATAGAACTCCTATATAGGTCAATAGAGGTAGAGCAGGGCGCTAACACTGTTAATTTGTGTTGTTGGAAAGTTTTGTCTCTAGGTCAGTGGTCACTGATGTTTTGTTTCCAGTATTTAACTGTATGTTGCAGCACGATAGATTTCATGTGTTATTAGCACTGGAACAGTTAGTTGATTATTAGATTAGTCAGTCACCACGAGCCATTTTCAGGGGGCTACATTTTCTTACATACATTACATGCTTTTATTTGATTCATTAGGAATGACTAAGCATTTATGATTGTATGGTTTCTTGTAAACATTACATGTTTTTTTTTTTCTTTCGTTCTTTTAAAACAGAAATTCTACACAGCTAAATGTACCATTTCAGACCATGAACCAGCTAAATCTCTCTCCTGTGCATCTGTTTTTCTCTCACCTCTCTTGCCAGGCGGCACTGACATAGTGTCATGTTTCATGGGTCAGAACCCGACAGTTCCTGTGTATCGAGGTGAGATCCAAACAAGAAACCTTGGAATGGCTGTGGAAGCTTGGGGCCTTGATGGTAAGGGCGTGTGTGTGTGTGTGTGTGTGTGTGTGTGTGTGTGTGTGTGTTCTGTCAGTGTGTGAAATGCTTGAAAATGGATTACTCTTGCTTTCTCTTTCCTCTTAGCCAAATCTCCACAATAAAGTGATTTATGGAACAATCTCTGCTGAAAACTCGGTGTAAGGGTCACATAGTGGTTTTGCAGGGAGGTTTCAGGTTTGAGTGCTAGAAGGGGCTGTAAAAATGTTAATGAGCAAATGTATCACTAGCACTAGCTGCTGAGATATCCTTGAGCAAACTTCCCATCTGCTTTTGGGACAGTTCGGAGACTGTTGTTATACTTGGTTGCTCCCATATGTGGATGTACCTTCGTGTGTTGGCTTGAACTGAAACTAGCCATGGCTGAAAAACTGCAAGAGTAATTAGTGAATGTTTCCTGGATAAATACAGGTATGAACTTAAAGGAAACACCATTTTTTCCACTGACAGTCTGAACATAAAAGGCTGATTTTTATCTAGCTGGGAGTCTTCAAAGCTCTCTGTGTTTTTCTCATTGATTTTGGTCCCTCGGTCCCCAGCTCCCGATCCCTGCTGCAGGCTGTACTGTTGTGTCTGAACCAGCTCAAAGGAGAGTGGATTGAGGGATAATTTAAAGGCAGTTTTGTAGGAAGAGCCTGGGATTATTTTAGCCTCTCTCTAAGCCTATAACACTGTCCTGGGGGAGAAGGTGAGGGCTGTGTGAAAACAGTCTATCAGGTTCTCTGAGTGTCAGATACATTACAAGACCTTGTTTTTTTTTTTGTTTTTTTTTTTTAAATCTAAAAATGATTTATGCTGTATCTGTGTAGGTGTGTGTTTGTGTTATTGGCAGTATACCCAGGTGTATGTATGTGTTGTGACAGGGTATTGCTCAAGACTAACTTTATTTTTTTCTTCCTGTGTTTTTTGTGTGTGTGTGTGTGTGTGTGTGTTACCAGGTAAACCTGTATGGGGAGAGAGTGGGGAACTCGTCTGCTTGAAGCCAATCCCCTGTCAACCAACGCATTTCTGGAATGATGACAATGGGAGCAAATATCACAAAGCATACTTTTCTACATATCCTGGTAAGTAGAAAATCGTCACATACTGTAAGTATTTACTGAAAAAACACATGTACGAGAGAGATGAAGTCACTTCATATTCAGACTAACCTGCATTCCATTAGCATTAGCAATTAAATGCAAGTAGAAAAAAGTGTGATTATAGGGAATTTAGGGCTTATCAGATAATGTTTTCTTTAAATGCTGATATATTGTTGTATCTTGTATGTTTTATCAAAAGCTGTCCGTACCTAGAGTTAATAGCAATTTCAAAAGGCTTCATGGGATTTTGAATCAAGTTTCCTTATTTGTTAAATGTAACCCTGAAGTTCCAGTTTCACTTTGGCTCGTAAGAGCCCTGTAATAAATATTGCCTTATTTAAATCTTGTGTTCTCCCTTTTACTGCTACTGCATGTAACAGTATACAGAAGTACTGTAGTTAGCATATTTGATATTATTATCAGTATTATTAAATTTGTTGTTGTTGTTATTTTTTAATTAAAACAATTTAATAGCACTCTTTTATGATAGGTGTGTGGGCCCATGGAGACTACTGTAAAATTAACCCAAAGACAGGAGGCATCGTCATGTTGGGCAGAAGGTCAGACATCAACTTTTTTCACTCAGAGCTGATAAATGTTGAAATAAAGATAATTTTATCACTGTATATTTAATTAATGAATATATTTACAGTAATTATTGCAGATTGTATATATTAAATTTGAGATGCTAATCCTATAAATCTTTTTCTTTAATGAAGAAAATAAAATAGTGTAATTTTGCTTTGGATTTGGCACAGCGCTCCGTTGTGTTTGTTCAAAAAGGTTAATAGCCTGTACCGACTGGTTAATTACACAGTTTCACATTGTTTTATGTGGAGATGGAATGAATGTACAGAAATATCAATGTGCAAAAGCAAATAAGTAGATGTGTGAGAGAAAAAAAACTATCATCTCATAGAAACTGAACTTGCAGGAAAAGGCTGGCAGATTGTTTCTCTCTGTTGCGATGTGATGTATGACATGTGGCGCGACAGTTTCCCAGTGACAGAATCTGCGCTTTTGAATGTTGAACTTCTTGTTGAACTGTTTGTTCTGCAGTGATGGTACATTGAACCCCAACGGAGTCCGATTTGGCAGCTCAGAGATCTACAACATTGGTGAGCCTTGAAGATTACCGGTGGAACAGGGTGTGGGTGTGAGAAATGATAAAAGGAAGTAGCAAAAACATTTTTGTGAGCTTAAATTGAATCATGGTCGTCTTTATGTCGATGGGAAAAAAAAGTCATCTCACCATCCATCTTCTAAGTTTGTCCACTTGTGATTATTTGTTCAACATTTGTCCAAACTATTGACAACAGTAAAGCAGTGTCACTGTCCTTAGTTTGGAAGTTGTAAGTCATGTTTTGCTCTGTTTTCTCCATTGAACTCTGCCAACACTCCTCTCTTCTCTTCTGTCTCTCTAATCTGTGCTCTCTTACTCTCTTCACCTCTCACCGTCTCCTCTCTCCTTGCCTCTCATCTACCATTGTTCTGTCTCCTTGCCCTCCACTCTGCCTGTCCTCTCCTGTTCTCGCTGCAGTGGAGGCGTTTGAGGAAGTTACGGACAGCCTTTGTGTTCCTCAATACAACGCCGACGGAGAAGAGCGAGTTATTTTGTTCTTAAAGATGGCACCTGGTAGGTCCTTCAGTCCAGACTTGGTGGCGAGGATTAGAGGAGCCATTAGAAAAGCTCTGTCTGCCCGACACGTCCCTGCCCTGCTACTGGAGACCAAAGACATTCCTGTAAGATAATTATAAGCATCAGTTAGATGTGGATAAACCTGTAAGTTTATCAAGGCACTTGAATGACAACCCTTATCTTCATCCCTTTGCAGTACACCATCAGCGGTAAGAAGGTGGAGGTGGCGGTGAAACAGGTGGTTGCAGGTCGCGAGGTGGCGCAAAGAGGAGCTTTTTCCAACCCTGATTCACTGGACCTCTACAAGAACATTCCTGAACTGCAAAACTATTAGAGATGCGGCTTCATGGAGTCCAAGAGAGGGCCTGTGAAAGAGAACCATGTGTCAAGGATTCAGTTTAGTTTTTAAAATTAACTTTACTCACAACTTCACACACACTGGCAGACATGCAGATTGCATTGAAGGGGTAGTTTATAAAGGCAAACCCTGAGCTTTAGACAGGGCATAACAATATTTATGTCAAAATAATACAAAAATGTTAAATCTTAAATAATATGTGTGTATATAGTATATAAGAAGTCAGTAATGTCAGATAAGAGTGGTTAAAAACAATTGTACTGCTCCATAGGATAGCTGTTCAAGTAATCAGGCAGGTTCTTCTACTCATGCAGAACTCACGACCATGTTGTGCAAGTAAATGTCAAAAAGGATTCAGCTTTGGATGTGATAGAATGTACACAGCTGCACTTGTGAATAAGCTCATTCTTTGAAATCACCAACGACGGAGAAGTGAAATTTAGCAGGAAGTGCTTCGCTTTTGCTTCACAGCCTGATTGATATCAGCTGGTGAAGAACCATATCTCTCCGTGTCACCTGCTTCAACCCGGTGTCGGTTCTGAGTGGATCCAACGGATGAAAATCTGTGGTGATAAAACCAGCGAGACACCTGGGAGCGACACCTCGGCCTTGACTCATATCATTGTTACGTGGTGCGTGTTGCATTGTTAGTTGTGTATATATACGGTATATATGTGAATATATATTTTTTGGACTGAGAAATTGCATTACCATTATAATAATGCAGTCAAACACACTGAACCAACCCTGTTAGCTACAGTGATTCCCATATTCGAGTGTGTCTTAACATGCCAGGAGTTGGATTAGAGGAAACAGAGATTCCAAATAAAACAAAACTTTAAAACAAAACAGAATTTTAGCCCCAACCTGAAATATCCAAACACTCATTTGACTTTGTAACATTGACCCAGCAGAGAAATTAATGCTGTTCATGTTTTTAAGTCACACTTGCCCTCATTTTATGAACAAATCAGCCAAGTGAGCATTTGTTCATTTCACCACAAAGGCCTGTACTTATGAGTTTCATATCAATGCTTCACATTTTTCATAACTCACAACAGCCTGTTCTGCTTTGGACGTGCAAAAACATAACTATTTATTATTTCCTCATGCTGTGTGACAAAAGCGTACTTAGGAACATGGATGTACAAAAACAAAATCTCTGATCGTTTGTGTTTCATCTGGGCATTCATTTCAGAATGTGAGTAATAGCATTTTACATATTGGACTTTTTGTAATTTCTTTCTTTTTTTGGGTTCTGATTCACACATTTCTGTTTGTAACATTTTAAACATGTTTGAAAGTTTGAATGTAAAAAAATGAAAACGTCAACTGGAAAACTCTGCAGTTTATCCTTCATATCATGTTCATTGCTAAAGGTTGAATAATCTTCCTCTTTAAGGCCTTTATCCTGTGGAGTTTTTTGGCGCACTATGCACTATGGAGCAGTTTTTTTTTGTTTGCACACACACAAGCCTGTGGTTGATGGGATACAAGAAAAGTAGCAATGGGCCAGTGAAATGCTGGGAACAAAAGTAACAGCAAGCTAACATGTGGTTGTGAGAACCAAAACTCCACAGGGTACTCTTTAAAGTTTTAAAATGCATAGGTTGTGTATATGTGACACGTGGGGAGATCTGCTGTTCCATATTGTAGTGTGCATGGAGATTATCCTGTCTTTGCTTCTTGTATTAGGCCTAGAGTTTCAAAATGTTGGATCATATTTCAATTCTAAGTATGTTGTATTTGGTTTTGCCTTTAGTGGCTGTACAATGTCACTTTTGCTTATTTTGGTGTTGCAAGAAAGTCTAATGAATCAGAAGTGTCTTTTGATCATTATTTACACACGGTGGCGATGGTCAGTTTACGCTAGAAGTTGACAGGGCCGTGAATGGATGTGACCTTTCAGGGGAGTATTAGCGAGTATTTTCACCCAGGTGCATTTCCCTGTTGATAAAACCAGTCTGAAAACTAAATCTGAAACAAATAACAATGTTGTTATTGAGCCTGTTAATACCCATTACTCATTTATAGGCAGCTATGTTGTTCCTAAATAAACTGGGAGGCAGTTGTGTTCGTGCTTGTTGCACACAGCACATGTATAAGATGTACAAATGCAAATGAGGTTAAGAAAACATCTGTTTTTACAGAAATATGCTTTAAGGAGTTCTGATGAAACAAAACTGCACCTCCGATTGTCGTCAGCAGCAGCTGCCAGTAACATGATCTTAGTGCTACAGCTCTCACGTTGTGATGTATTGACCACTTCAGGACCTGAACCTCTGCTTCAGGGTGAAGATTAAACAACTGACAGGCTGTTGGAATAACCAAAAATGTGTGTGTGCATGTGTGTGTGTGTGTTCGGGTAATTGTGTCGTTGTGTATGTGTTTTTCTCTTCTTTTTTTTTTTTTTTTTTTGCTGGGTGTGTAACAGCCAGTCATTTTGACAGATGTCAACTTTAGAAATAAACTTGGCAGTTTTAAAACTCCCTGTAACCTTTATAAGTGTGATGGCTCAGACCTGCCAGTCAGCTGCACTTCAAAACACAACAGAGTTGAAATTTAAAAAAGGGAAAAGTGAGACTTGGTTAGCGTCCAGTTCTACGATGTAATAAGTCTTAACCAATCTAGTGTTTGAGCATTTTATCTCATCCTACCCTCACTCAGACATGAGAAAAGGTTTTGTTGGCATCCTGTCAGTCTATAGAGGAGAGAGAGGGAGAGAGAGAGAGAGGGAGAGAGAGGGAGGACTGCTGTGTGGTGTAAAATGTAGGAATGTTGACAAATGAAAAGCTGAAGTGTTTACCAAATTCACAAATAATAACCATCTGATGAACATGCCTGGTAAGTGCCATGCAGTCCCCCAGAGAGGCTGTCTGTTGTTGTATGATTCATCCCAGTAGTCTCATAACAAAGCACATCGCAGACAAGAAAATTGCTTTGTTAGCGGCTTGATCGTACACTCTGTACTTACAGGGGTTGACTGTTAATTTACTCTCAGCACAATCAATTTAAAATGTAAATGGAAAAAGCACAGGCTAATGATGGACGGTTGTATTCTTGTTTTGTGGTGCTTATGTAAAAGTGTATGTAAAAGGAACATTTAGACTTTGTCTCCCTAAAGGACAGTCATCGTATTGAAAGTGCATTTAAAGACTTTTATATTTGATTTAAAACACTGCAAAAACTCCAAAGATGTCAGTTTCAATAGACACAGAAGCTTGGACATGGTGTCTGTTTCATCATCCATGTTTTGAAGGTTTGGTACCATTTTTTTTCCTGAGTTAGTGAAGCTAGAAAACCAAAGGCAGCCAGAAAATTCTGTCTTGTCAAAGCCCGCAAGAGAAAGAGAGAGTCTCTTCAGAGCTCTAATTTGATTTTAGTGTTTTCTGTCAGCTCTGGTTCTGATCATTCGATTAATCATTCAGCCTATGAAGTGTCACCATCACAACTCGCAAGAGGCCGAGATGATGTCTGTAAAATCACCTGCTTGGTCAGACAGTGGCACAAAACTGTAACGGGACAAAGAAATGGGAAATTCTCCGGGGCTGTCGGCCACATTACATGACCTTATTAACTAATTCTGGTCATGTGATCTTATGGTATGGTGATCCAGCTGACACCTGATCATTGAACAGTCATTCCAAACCCAGACTTTCAGCTCAAGCTCACACTGTAATTTTACTCATGTTATTCTCAGCAAAAAAAAAAAAAAAAAGCAAATAAGCACGTTTCCCAAATGTGGAATTAAAAATGGAAGTAAATCCAACACTTTATTACTTCTGAGACTAATCCTTTAGAGAAAGAGTTGGGGAAATTAGTGTTATGTTCAAGCGAGCCCCTAGAGGCCTGTAGAGGAGCTGCATAGTCACTTTTATATCTTAACAGCTCAACACCTCATCATTCAGCTGTGGTTGGTGATTGCTTGATAACACTATTATGAATATAAGAATTATTTAAGGAATATATTCCAATATATCCCAAAAGTCAATTTGCTTAAAAAGAAATAAAAGTCCAAACATTTTATCTCAGAAAACTTATTTATTTTCCTTTAATTTTTTTAGGTTTGTGTACCATAATGGAGACAAGAAGTGAACTTGATGTTTGCTTGCAAAGGATTTTCTCCGAGATCTGGGATCAATGTTTTAGACGACCCACCCTGTTTACATGATTTGAGTTTAGGCTCTTCCCCAAAATCAAGGGCAGCTTATCAAGATGATGTGAGCGAGGCAATGAAGGACAAGTATGTTAAGCTGAAGAAAGATGCTATTGAGGAGCGTTTTGAAAAACGGATTCACAGAATTCAATAGTGCACAGAGGTTGGAGAAGTTGGCCTTTATCTGGAGAAGTAGAGAATAAATACGAGAAAAATGGGGCGTAGGTTTTATTTTATATCTATTAAAGTGAACGGATCTCTGGAACTCATCAGTTCTGATGAATTCACGATCTGTTCCTCATTTATCGTCTAATCTCAGATGTTGGAAACTTTCCCACCCCTCACATGTTATGTGCTCTATTGTATCTGATCTTCCATGTCCCCCAATTATCCTCAGGTAACAATGTCTCCGCTGAAGCCCACTCCCTCCTCCTCACCTGTAGGAGACTTGTTAAATCTAAATTGGTACCCAAAGAGACTTTCTGCTCAAACACTGATCACATCAATGAAGAGCTTCCACATTCTTTACGTCTGTGCAGACATCTTTCTGACAGGAACATAGCAGAGACGTGTTTGATCTCGAAGTGAGGTGTCACATTTGAATTTAAGGAATGGACAGAGCCTGGCGTTTTGGTCCAGTCAAAGGAAACAGGATCACCACAGGGAGCCGGGGAGAAAGGGAGAGTTTTATTTATTCTACATGCTTTTAGTGTAATCCAGCAGGACTCAGCTTTCACGCAGGGAGTCAGTAAAGAGGGGTCGACAGACACTGACAGACAGAGAGAGAGGGAAGATCCCTTGATTTTATTAGCTTTTTTGCCATGTTAGATTGTAGGTAGGGTTTTCTTTCTACCTATATCTATTGCTTGGGACAATTTGTTGTATAGAGAAGTGATTTCTTTATGTTTGATTTGATCCTGTGTTTAAGCTGATGACCTCTTGTTTTTTACTGCTTTATCATTATATCATTATATATCAGTCACAGGCTGTAATAGAAAACAAAAACCTGATTTTGCCTTATATGAATATAGTGAGAGGTGCATGCCCATTACTGATATTCAGTAATCAAAATAAAGCCTCACTAATAACAAATGTGCTTTGGGTTTCCATTGCAGGTTAATCCTTAAAAACACACTGTCAGCTTGTATTTTATATTCCCTGTCAACAATTTGTTGGGGATAACTCCCTTATTCCTCCACTCCCGCATCTCCAATAGTAATTTGCTTCACATCCCCCTCAAGTAAATGAATTTCAGTTTGTTTTATGTGGTCATCTAATTGGGTTTGACACAAGAAGCAGCTAAATGGAGAGGAATCTCTTGTGCCTTTGTAAAAGGGGTCCAAATTGAGTTGAGCAGATGTGCAAATGATTCCCATACATTTTCAGATCCCTCTATTGCCACGGAGGGAAACAATGTTTTTGTGTCCTCTGAAATGGCCATCGTGACTTTCTAAAACATTAAAGTTGTGTTGAAATAGGACGTTAATATAAATTTGACACATATTATCCGGGAAACATTATGCAGAGTCATTTGTTTTAAAAATGGTTTTAGTGAAGGGTCCCCGCCCTGAGCAACTGAACTGGTACATACTGATGCCTGCATACATCATGCATGTTAACGGCAATGTTGGTGTTGTTATAGCAGCAGCAGTGGCCTTCTTGTTTAATTTCCTCCTTTTTAACATCTTTTTATTCTTTTCTTATTTGTACATCTCATCACATGGTAGAACCACTAATTACACCATCACACATCCACACATCATCATTTTAAAGATCATATTTTGTAGCAACATACACTGCTCTAAATTCACAGTGATTTAACAAGGCTGCAGTTTCTTTGTTAGTGCATTTGTTTTCTCCAGACCTCTTAAATAATTGATTGCATTGCAAACTCTTCTTTTTGTCTAGGTATTTCTGTCTTTATTGATTTCACAAAGTATTAAAATAAAGTTGTTTAAAGTGTTTGATGTGTGTCTCACTCCAAACCACCAACTACACAAGATTTATCTAGTAGCTGCTAGTTTCCTCTCAGACGAAAGAGAGATGTTATATATAGTATGTTACGCTACAGTGAGGGGGCCACATCCCACTTACAGTATGATTTAGCCTTTTTACATGTCAGTCATGTCCCTGCCATATCCATTCAGAGTGTTGGTGTGGAAACATAAAGAGCTCAGAAAGGTATTAAGAGGCCAGCGAGAGGGAAGATGCAGATAAAAAGCACAGCAGGCAGAAAATGCCAAATATTGATGGAGTGATACCTCCTGTGTCTGGTCTTCATGATGGATTGACACGATATAGGAAACACTCCCGGGCCATACAGCGAATCGATAACTTCTGTACATGGTGGATGGGTAGATGGGAAACAGTTGTTGGCAATGAACTGACTTGTTACATATCACATTCCTACGTTTCATGTGAAGCAGCTACTATTTAATCTGTGTCTCAATGATTTCAGTCCTATTACAATGACTGTAACTTAATTCCTGTGATGAAGCACAATCGAGTCAGTGAACAGTGTGTATCACTGATGCATTAGTTTGAATCACTTTATGATAGTGTGAAAGTTTACTCACTGTTGGATAAATCAAGATTGGAAATCAGATCAGTAAACCACAGGAGGAGTTTCAGATTGCTTCTTTAGTTTCTCTTTAATCTTCTCTACATCAAAAGCTTAGTAATATTTCAAGCAAAAGTATTGTTCAATGAGGTTACTGATAAACACACAATAGCATTCAACAATCCTAAGAACAGATAACCTTCAGGGTAATTGATTTTTTTTTTTATGTAGACCAAAGCATGTAAGGTCACAGTTCAAACAGCAGTGAGGGAATATTAAACTATGAATGCTGTTATGGAGTTTAGCGTGCTGCTATGAAAATGTGAAACCTTCTCACACCTTTCTCATTAGAGTTGTTAATATGAAAATATGTCAAGAGTGTGATTTTACTCACATCACATTTCAGTCCAAACAGGGCTGAAAATGCTGTATTTGTTTTTTATATTTGTACTGTGTTTTTTTTAAATATTATACTAAAAGTGACACATGCACAGCCCCTGAAGAGACACTGGCATCATGAGATCACGAGATAGTATCTGGTGTCCACCACAAAGTATTTTGTGTGCAGTCACAGGAAACAACGTCAGCCAGAGTATTAGATCAGTCTTGTATCTTCTTATGGGCAAATGCCAATGCAGCTATTAGTTGAGTTTTATTTTAATCTTAAATTGAGTCATAAGGACATCACAGCTAACATCTAAAGCGATTTTGATGTGAGACTGATCAGGTGTGATGCAAAAAAGTGACTGTCCGCCAGAGATAAGCCTTTAACAAGCTGTGCGCGGCTGTTCCCTCCATTTATGAACAATTACAATCATCTGGTCAACTGCGTGGATATAGGCGGATATACACCAAATGCAAAGAGAAAGGATTACAAGTCAGGAAAGAAGACGTTCGCTTAATTCTGCAAGAACCGATTTCTGGTGCTCATGTGAAAGTTTGCGGTGTGAACCAAATAGTTTGCTTGTCTACATGTGCCTTTAGGGGCTCCGTAGATACACAATTAAAATGGGCTATTGTCGAATGTAAGTTCTGCAGCTTTGTCCTGTTGTTCGACTGCCAGGTATTACCGCCGTTTAACTGCAAAGCCTGCTATTCCCTTTATGCCCTGCAGTTGTCCTCCGAGTTGTCTTCCACTCATCACTGCCTCCACACCTGCCTGTGCACCTGCTGTCGATTCCCTCATCAACCCCTCAGTGTACAACCTGCCTTCCCATCACAGACCTACTAGACTGTTTGCTCCCGCTCGCCTCCCTGCCTGTTTGATTCCCTTTGTTGGACTTTTCCTGTTAGTTGCCTACTTTTCCTTTATCATATCACTTCTTTATCTTCTTCATCCTTCTGAAACCTAAACGAATACGTTTTAACCAGAGTCCAGCAGTGTCAGTTTGAGTATCCTGAAAATTTTAGCAGCTATTTTAGGGCATCTGAAAAGTAACTTTTTCCCACTGTCAACTGACAAGTGTCTGACAGAGAAAAGTATTCAATTCAAGTACAAAACATGAAGGTATCCCCACAAGGGCTCCCAAGCGAACATTGTCTGAAGAATCTGCCTTCCTGATGTTTCACTACAGTTTTCAAGAGTTTTTATTCAGCTCCCTAGAGATGTGTTGAGTGGAGGTACCCCGTATCACTTTTAGTTATTTTATTGCATGTGGAAGAGTGTTACGATGAATCTTTGTGGTTGTCCTCTTTCAGCTTTAGTACCACCCACATCCTCGGTTAACGTTGTGACTTGTGCAAATTACCAATATGAAGTAAGTCACGTTTCAGCTTGCATGCTTGTATGAAAATCTGAGAACTGAAAGAACATGCCAAAGTCAGTGTGACCTACTTCGCCGACTGAAACAACATTCAGTAATTTGTTGGAATAAGGTCTCACAGATCTACTGTGTGTAGGGTAAAGTAAAAGCACCTCTAGTCTGTCTAACAGGCTCAGATCTTCATGAAGGTTTTGATTTTACTAGTAGAATTGATACTACAATAAATCCCAAATTGTCATTTTGTTCTTTGAAGGAATCCTTTGGTTCACAGTGTCACACAATTCTGCACTTTAATGCCGATAAAGATGCATCTTCTGCCTGCCAGAAACAAACGAACAACAACAAAAAAAAAAAGCACATGCAAACGGCAACATCTGATGTACCTAAGTTCTCCTTCTCGTTGACTCGGTTCGCTTTCATCAAACAGAGGGGGACGACAGAAAGCAAGCCTAATAATCAGACGGAGACACGTGAAGCGAGATGGAGCAGTAGGGAAACAAGAAAGCCAACCAAACAGGGCAGGAAGCTAAAGAAAAAGCACAGATATGACAGAGACTGAAAGAGATGAATCATATTTGAAATTACAAATATGAGCCAGACGGGCTGAACGCCATGAACATTTTGATTTTTCTCCAATTCAACCCGTCAATCTCAGTATCTTTTTATTTTTTGTGGGATTGTTTAGCTGTGGGTGGCTCCCCGCTTTGTCAAGGCAACCAGTGCTCACTCTCCCACTGTCACAGCTTGATTTGTGTTCTTTGAGTGCACTGTGAGCGAGCGTGTATTTATGGAGCGTCTTCCCTCCAGCTCTTGAAGACATTATTGACTTTCCGAGTGCGTCAGTTTACATGTAAACTCCTTGAAAAATCCTGGCTCTTTCAGGTGACAGCGGATCTGAGTGTGTGTGAGAGAGAGAGAGACCGATTTGTTCAAACGCGTTGGAAGCGTTTTTTTCTTTTCGCATGTAGTTCTATGAATAATAGTTAATGAGTGGGATGAATGTTGGCTGTTTTACTACCTGAAGAAGAACTCATCCATCCATTAAGCGTGATGCTCTACATTAATATATATCCTGTGGAATTCCCAAGAAAAGAAGTGTGTTCAATATTCACCCTTTGAACATTTTAAACAATTAATAACAACATCCAGATAGTTTAAGTGTCCAAATAAAGTCAACATTGCACAACTCATCCTGGGCCACTGTAGAAAACTGTACAAAAGCCTGCAGACTTGTTTTTTTCGCACTTATTTCCTCTGGTCCATATGCTAAAGGAAATTTGACAGAGCTTATATGTAGACTACATCTTAATCAATATATGTAGAATTTAATGTTGATGTGGCCGACTGTGTCTGTATCCATCTCACCAGCTGTTTTGAGTGCTTCATACACCTGGAATTTCTGCACAGGAGCATGATACCCTTCGAGTTTTGTCAAAATCGGATCAGTGGCTTATGAGAGTTCACATCTGATTGACAGACAGATACAGCTGGAGCCATCCGAGGGAGACAATTGGAACCAGACAGGCAGATGGATGGGTGGATGAATGAATGGCATGGGAGAAGACAAAAACAGAGAGAGGTAAGGAAGGTGAGAAGGGAGTGCTGAAGAAGATACTTTGAAAGTATAGCTTTCTGTGCCGCCACTAACTTCACAGCGGAAGTTGAGCTAGCAAAAGCTACAGTTCCCTTCAGAGAAACATAGTTTTGTTAACAAAAGTTGCGGTGGAAAAGTAGTTCATAGCCCCTTTAAAAAATAATTTGGGAAATTTGTGGTTATATAATAGAAAAATCAGATGAGCGCAGAAGAACAAATCTTTAACCTAAACTTACACAGCTTGACACTTATACACTGCACAGCCACCTAAATACAAACAATACAAAAAACTAGTGTAACACAAGTTACAAAGAGCTCAAAGAGCCACACAAAATCACAAAATGACCAAGGTCAGTCCAAAGCAATAACGTCATTCTACCAACAAGATTCTCAAGCAAGGAAGAGAAAGAAAACTGAGCAGTAATTGTTGTTGAAGTGTTTTAAGAAGTCGAGCATCCTCATGTGTTGATTAAATAGCTTTCTTGTTGTTTTGTTGTTTCTTAGAGGAGCTTTCTGCACACCAAGATGATCTTAATCCATCCATATTAGAATCTACTGTATGCTGTGATGCTGTAATTTACTCATTAACCTATATAAAAAAGCAAAAGCAAGAACAATCTTAATTTTAAATGTAGATGAAAAAGCTTCAATGGCCTTCACTCACTGTGCTCCTCAGTAGTCACCAGAAGTCCCTGAAAGTGTTAATTATTGCTTGGGATGGGGAGAATCATGTTGATTTTTCCCATGGTTTAATCCATGAGCCCACATCTGCATCGATCTGCGTCCTTGATTGTGTGTTCACATTCACAAGGAGATGTAGCTGGAAACAAAATTAAAAACCGGGAAAACAATATAACACGCACACACAAACCTATTCGAGGTATCACTTTCCATTTCTAGTTTATCAGGGTCAGTGGAGGGATAAACTGTGTGTGTGTGTGTGTGTGTGTGTGTGTGTGTGTGTGTGTGTGTGTGTGTGTGTGTGTGTGTGTGTGTGTGTGTGTATACACACTTTCACATACATACACACACATAGGAAAACACCTTTATCAGTGTAGCTGGATTACACAGGGATAAGGTTTGACTCTTGATATTGACCCACTGACTAAACACACACAGATTTGCTCGCACTGTACTTCCCAAAGTTGTAGCCACAGATAGAACTGAGTGTGTTTATTCATGCAGCACAGACAAATATGCAACATTTATTTGATCTTGGCCTGGTCTCATACTCTCTGTCATTTAGATGCTTTTCAGCAAAGAATATGACAGTGATTTGTTCTGAACTAGAAATTACAGCAGTTGTTTGACAACTTCAAATAACTGGGAAGCTGTGTATTATTAGTGGCAATTCTTCCTGATCATCTTCCCTGTATTTACCAGTATTCACTGCTTGACACACGTAACTTATAAGATATACTTTATTAGGAAAAGTTGTGTCTCCACTCCACATCTCTCAACAACGAATCGCATTTTCTCGAAAGACATCAACAAAACACATCAAATTGTGCAGCATGATCAAATATCCACTGTCAAACTGAATATATAAAATAAATGTCAAACAACAGCCAGCAGCCAATTAGCATAACTGCTAACAGGCTCTGTCTGAAGGCAAAAAACTTCACCATTGGTACCTCTAAAGCTCATTATTACACTACTACATGTGTTTCTTACAAGTCAAATAAAAGTACTATGTCATTACTCACTATGTCATTTGTTGAATACATAATAATGTTTGATGATGTTTAATGATAGCCAACTGCTGGCTGAGATCTGAGCATGGCATTGATATTCTCATCTGATACGAGAAGAAGAAAAAACAAAACGTTTTCCCGAATAATGTCAAACTGTTTCATCAAAGGTGGTGCTGGCACTTCGGCAAGTTAAAATGGGTAGATTCTGCAATTAAAAAGCAAAAATCATCGAGTCATGTGCACGTGCATGCATCTGATTCTTGTTTATCCTTTAGTCTGCCTGTGAATCCATGAAGGTTTACATTGTTGGGAATTTTGAATCCACATTAAGTCAGTCTGAGCTGAACATGATGTGCATTTTGGCATGAAATTGAAGGGGAGAGAACAGCTGAAATGAGAGACGGGATTTTTCACACGCTTGTTTTTGCTTGAATCAGCATCCTAAAGGCAGATACGGCAAAACACATATATTATACACTGGGTTAGAGAATTCATTTTAGCTTGTCCTGTGATTTGTGTTTTTTTAGATATATGTAATGTATGTACTCCTTCAGTCGTTCCTCTTTGACCTTACGCCACAAGAACAGTTTCTTCCCCACTTTAGTCAGTCTGTCGAACATTTCCTCTTATTGACTTTATATTTTTAAATCTGTGTTACATCAAGACAAATTCCTGATACTACAAACTGTTTTTTGATTCTGATTGTGAATAAACTTTCAACTTAGTATCTAAATGATTTCATCTCTGGTTTTCTATCATGACTTGACTAACTTTGTGTTGGTACTAATTTTATACTAACTACTATGTTAGTAGTGTGTGCCTGGTTGACAACCTAAACCCATTTATTGTAGCTCTGAGGCTGATTAGTAAGTTTAGAGCGACAAATCATTATTGGAGGGCTAAATATGGCAGCAATATTAATCTGTTTTATATAATACATCGTATTCACACTGTGGGAAGATCCTCACCTCAGTACCCCGAATGGGATTGTGGATCGATTGCATCTCCATCTAAGTTATTAAAGAGGGCTAAATAACAATCACCTAGGAGTGGTTCCTGGTTTAATCTCTCTCTCTCTCTCTTTGTCTCTCAGGAACATAGATATCTTTATGGACCTGTAATATCTGGGCTGATGCTAACAGAAACTTATTAAAGGATCAGCAAACAGCACTGGTGTTGATTCAGGACCAGTTAGTGTGAGATGGCACCACTGCCACCACTAAATAGTATGCTCTGTTGCAAGTTTCAGTTTTGTAGAGCATCCTCATTGATGAAGACAACGAGGTTAGTTGAGCTGCCACGGTGTTTCTGTGTTGGCTAAACAGATGCATCTTTTTGGATAAGGTCGCTGAGCTTATACACATCCATGTCTGTGTTAATGATGCAGCGATTGTGATGCTCCAGAGATACTGTACCAAAATGTATGCAGTGCATGGACTTGTACAAAGCGCTGAGATTTACAGACTGGCTTAGATGTATCTTGAAATGCCTGCATGAATGTTTACAATGAAATGAACTATATGCAAATGCAGATTTAAGTCTTTTAATCTGTACATGGCGAGGAGCCTGGACTTCATAACAGAGTTCTTTCTGTTTGTCTGTTTTGTCTGTTTCTACCTGACGCTCTCACACTTCTATACCTCCCACATTCTCAGTCTCCTTTTCCTCGATTTCCTGCTGTGTTTTTCCTTACCCTCCTCTATCCAGTTTTCTATTGAAAGCCATCCGCTCTCTTCGGCCATCTGAAAACCGGTCAGGGGAACAGCCTTAATTGGCCCAGAAATAGCCTAGGGAGTCTAGGGTGGATCTTGAGGGGTAATAAATGGAGTAGGAGGACTTCCTTTCTCAGGATTTTAATGTTGAACACTGATGTTTCCATGCCTGAGGGAGAAAGTGGGTCTCTATGGTACCATGTGTGCCATTAGTATTATGGATGTAGATTTGCATTATTATGCTAGTATATTATTAATAAAGGTCACCAAATACATTATTGTTTCTATTACTATTTCTCTGTACTCCATTTAGCACCTTTTCCTGCCCTTGTTGCTATGTAACAAGTGGTCCACTGACGTAGCCATGTAGTGCTCTGCAGATAAAGTCCCAAAATATGAATCTGACCTATTGATTTATATGGAATCACTGATTTAAAATTGTCTTCTGCTCAATGTGGTGTATGTCTCCAATTCTTTAGGTAATGTGATCCTGAGTAATTCTCCCATTCAGCATACATTGTAACCACTACTGTCAGTTTATCTCAGTAAACCTCTGTGGAGAAGATGCTACAACACAAATGACCAGTTGGTTGACTGATGAACTTACTTTTAACATTTAAACTGGATTTTGGATTCAAGTGAATGACTGAATAAGACTTCAGCTGTTTAACGTGCTGGTTGATAGCACGATGGCACATTATTCAGCTGTCAATTAATCCAATCATGTCTCATAAGCCCATTAATCAACTAATTTGTCATCTCCTCTGGACAAGCTTTGAAACTTCACATATCTAATGAGAGACACAAATGCTACCTGAAGCCTCTTAACAAAGACTGATGACCATCTTGTGGATGAAGGCACGCTTGCATGTATACAGCCACACCTATTTGTGTCTGGTGTACAGGTCAGGTGGATTGGATTCTTACACAAATGTACGAACACCAGGCTGTAACATAACCACTTTCTTTTTATCTTAAAGGATGCAACTTTTTAGTTAAATAGACAATAGTGAAGATTTTGACTTTTTTAGTAAGTTTATTATAATTTCATAGCTGCATGTTGTAGTATTAGTTGTAAGCTAAAAACAGAAAAAAAAAATCCACATCTTGGCAAAGATATTGAATCATTGCAGGTCATACTGTCACTGCTAACATACAAAAATATGGAAGGTGCAAGCTGCTGCAGTATGGCAGGATCAGTCGCTTTTGTTCCATGTTTGCAAATTATAATTTAACAGTTTGATTCACAAGTTCAAACCTAAGTCGCTGTTTTGTTTATCCGTGACGTCCTGTGTGCTCAGAGATGTGTTCATTTCACATTCGAGGTTCGTAACACTTAATTGTTACCAGTGTGGAAATTGGCTGGTAGAAAATTACACAGCACAGTTAATTATTACTAGAGAAGGACGCAAAATTCAAGAGTATTCACAACAGCGCACGCAAAAAAGTAAGTGAGCAGCAAAAGGTCAGAGTTTGTGTGTTAGGCGTGCTTAACCTAACCTTTTGTGTTTTGCTGTGCTGATTTCCCACTTAACTCAGAAATACAAGTACCCCCTGTGTCCCCGTGGTACTTCACTTGGAGAGAGTACACACACACACACACACACACACACACACACACACACACACACACACCCACACACACACGCGAACATGGACAAAATGTGCCGTCCCAGGAGTGTATGTTTCCTGTTTAGAGGGATTACATGAAGCAGTAACCATCTCTCCAAATGAATCTCTCTATCATGCACACACGCAAACACACACCAACAGTATCAGTCACTGAATATTCATAACAAGCTGTTGCACTCCTGGTCTAGGTCCAACTCTGAGTGTGTGTAAATGTGTGTGTTTAACATAAATTAATAAACAGGTAATCCCTTATTCCCTTAATCTCGCCCTTTACTTTCCTCTCCGATTTCTTTCTGTGTCTTAAAACAGCCCACACATGCTCACATTCACACACATCATAGTTATGATAGGTTGAATGTCAGTGTGTGTTTTTATCATGTAAAACAAAAAGCAACACTACCCGCTCCATTTTTTATTCATCTCTCTCCATCTTCCTCTGTCTGTTACAGAGAGACAGAAGAGGCAGGCTGTGAGATAAAGTTTTGTTTGTAATTCCATATGATGCATATCTCTAAAAGTGTATGTGTGTGTGTGTGTGTTTGTCTTTCTGTGTGTGTAGCATGAAACAGTCCAGTTGGCTTCAGGTGGCAGCTTGCCTGCCACAGCTGTGGCGGTTTAACGGCTCTTACTGGAGGATTACCGGCTCAGTCTGAGCCAGGCTAGCGGCCTTGTCAGTGGCGAACGTGTCGCGACGGCAGGCAGATGACAGCAAGGCCTGTCTGACTCAAGTAAACAGTCAGTAAATAAAACTAATAATAAAGGCAGACAAGTTGCTCCATGCAGAAGAAAAAAAAGTTCAAGTGGATGTTTGTGCAGATGCAGTGACGTTCCTTGAGGTACCTTTGACCTTTAACCTCCAAACTCTAATCAGTTCGTCCTTGAGGCCCAGGTGGACATATTTGCCAAATGTGAAGAAATCCCCGTTAAGGTGTTCTTGAGATGTTAAGTGGGACAAACGGACGGACGAGCCGACAATAACATCACAAACGTTTGGTTATACTTAAAAAAGTGGTTTCGACAATTTGAATAAACTTCAGACGAGCTTGATGATCAGACGGGTTTGTTTACAACCTGTCTGATCATCTGAGTGCACTCACACTGTGACAAATCTGTTCAGTGAGATTTGTTTTGAAAAAGGAGCACAATTATTTTTCAATTGGAAACGTTGCTGCTAGCATTTACCAAACAGCATAAACCTCATGTTGTGGTTTATTAACAAATTAATGTTTTTCTTTGCCCACATCCATCAGTATCACAGCTTTTGAAACGGATGCTGTCACTGCTGATGACGCAATCTCCCATAATTTATAATGAAAATTCTTTTATTTGTTGGTGTGACATGGGCTACAGGTCACAATGTGGATGATAGCCAAACACTTTGAGTCCACTTTAGATTTGTCTCAGCGAGACTGAAAAAAGAGAGACAGAGAAATGTATGTGATGTCATCCTGTTGTGTCACCAAGGACGGTCTAGCAGATGGTAGACAATTTGCTTATGCACGGTTTGCATTAAAAAACACATACACACAAAAACCAAGTGGTTTTATTTAAAAATAGCCCAATGATGCTTTTCCTTTTGCAGACAGTTTACAATTACTTTTCGAGGTACGCTGCTCTGTTATTTCTTGTGTTAACAAGAAACTGCATCACTGTTGAGCTCAGTTGATGACAGATTAATTTGTGCAGTCTTTTTATATCAGATCAGTCAGATAGATTACACTGATGATTTGATGCTATAGAGTACAATACAATAAAGGTTAAATCATACAAAAACGAACAGCTGTTCCAGACTATTTTTGTATGAATGTTTTCAATTACTGAAGTATTAAAAAAAAACAAAAAAACTTAGGCAAACAAAAAACTAAAGCAGAACATCTGGTGCTTGGCACCTTGTTTTCGGTGGCTGGCGTGACCAGACGCCAAGGTAACGACAGACACCAACACCTCGTTAGGCCTTCGTTACGCTCGTTAAGGCCCCGCTCGTTATGTTTTCTGCAAATGAGGCTGCTTCGAGGTGACTGAGCCGTGGAGGGATGTAGGAAGGTGTCATGTGGATTGCAAACACAACATGCTTATACAAAGCTTTAGAAGTTTTGGATAGGGGGAGGTGGAAGTTGTTTTTTTATTTTGGTGGAGGGGTGAGGTAGAAGTAGGATGAAAAAGAGGGGAGGTAGAGAATACTTAGTATGTTAGTATGTTTTTGGACCTTTTGAACCTCAAACAACACTCAATGTTTGTCATTTTCCCCATTAACCTGTAACTCTAGAGTCATTTAAGTTCCAGTTTGTCCAGATGCAGCCCTACTCTTGAAAAATACCTCGACTTAGCTGAATTTGACTAGTACCAGACAAAATAGGTGTGTTAAGCACAAAAGCGATTATCTAAGGCACTGTTTCATAGCCAATATGAAATATTGATATAATTCAGATATGAATGTGTTTCTAGAAAATTTACACATGATCTGTTTTATGTTGCAGTGTTATATTTCTGAGACACATTCACTGCAGGACTTTGGAATAGGTTGCAGTGTTGGAGTATTAAGCTGTTCTTCAAGTTGTCTTTCCTGAAATTAACTAACCTGCTGAACTATTTTTCAACACAGGTGTTGTTATGATAGCATTAATAATATTTGTACCACCATCACCAGGCTTCCTGGAACACCTAAATGGGAAAAAAGGGATTATTAATTTGATTTGTTACACTCGTCCAAGGTGGGTGAAGTCCCCATGGTCCTTATACCTTTTGGTTTAGAGTGGCAGCATTGAAATGTGCTCTGGACAGCCGGTCTGTTGTCATGAGACTGTCAGCCTGTTTGATTATGTGACTGCAAATTGTAATTTAATTAAATAAACGTGAATGAATAGACTACTTCTCCTTTGTTTTTGTTAAAGTAACATTTAATTTAGGAATTATTTAATTGTTCCACTAAGTTTAATTGGTGGAGTTAATTCAGATGTTTGGATTAACTCTAGTCATGATAGTTTAGTCTGTTAGTTTAGTCCACATTAAATACTTTAAAATTAGAAGTAGATTTAGACGCTTATGGATGTGATGAGAGCAGCCTAATAATAGTCGTAGTTAGTTTGAGCTGAGTACATAATTAAATCATAGGAGAATTAAGAGAAGAAATCAAGGTGAAGGAAATAAAATACAATCATAAATCATGTCAGACAGTATACCAGTGATTAATCCCAGAAGCTCATCCAAATGCGCCAAACCAAACAGATGTCCTCTTCCAGAACATGTCCACTGTTTACCCATGCTTCAGGAAGGATAGCTGTATTGAGAGAGGGACATTTTCTCCATCTGCCTCTATATTATTCTGTTTCTGAAAGCCCAGAAATCTTCTCTTTGAGAGCAGCAAACAAAAGTCAGCCAAATAACGGCCACTTTTATGGATGCTGTTAAAAAAACAAACCTGAAAGCTAAGATGAAATGGACTGATCTGAAATGTTTGGGTAAAAAAAAGAATACCTTAAAATAGCAGCTTAGCGGGCAGTGGCTCAGTTGGTAAGACAGTTGTCTACAAACCAGGGTTGGTGGTTCAAATCCTGATAGGAGCGTGCAGGTTAGATGCTCTGTTCAGCTGCATTTTCCTATGTATGTACATGAATACAGGGTATGATAACCAGCAACTCACTGTTAAACCAGAAAACCGCTGCAACCCTAGTTACCACACATAATGACCATAAAGGCTAATGTTACAATCCCCATTCCTAACAGAGACTTCCCATTTGTGTACATGGTGTGACCTATCAGCAATCGGCTTCAGCTTTAAAACTTTACTAAAGATGTGAAGTAAAATTTGTGACTAGCCACCAATTGTAATATGTATCAGTGTCTTCACTGACATTCACAGTTTAGACATTAGTCATTGCTTAAGTTTACAGTATTGTATGCTCAGCAGCTCCTTGGGTCTCATGCAACCCCAAATACTGTACATCACAGTCAATCAAATAAATTCTATTGGTACATTTTCCATTAATTTAAGCACATACATGGAATTATCCCCCAAGATTAAAAGAGCTCAAGGCTCAGGTGTTTCCATGTGTGATCACCCTCTTTTACACCCTTGCATCTGTTTTCAGGTCTTATTCTTCCATCCATTCATCCGTTATCTTAACCACTTGCCCTGTGAAGGGTTGCGAGGGTGCTGAACTGCAAGTTTACTGTAATCTGTTAGTGTAAGTTGGCTACTGTCCATGTTTATTTGGGTACAACAGCACACAGGACTGGGTGCAGTCTTTCACAATGTGCAGGTTTGTCCTCTTGGCGGTCATTCAGTCACCACCTTTTCTTTTTTATCTTCAAGAAGTTACTTTGAGAATTAAAGAAACATGTATGAAATATAGAAACAGAGATCTGTGGATGCCAGTTAAAATACTTTGGTAAATTGGATCTAATTTCACAGAAAATTGCAGTGGAAGGACACAATATTTCATCTTCGCATCGAAGTGGTTAAGAAAAGAGTGAACACTTCTAGCAAATTGAGTTCTGGCAAATTGTTCATCAGGCTGATTTTTCTTTTTAAAAAAGATGAAATATGAGTTTTTCAGGAGATTTTTACAAAAGAGAAGGTCTGTGTCATCTGGTTGTCCTCCAACACTAACTCCACTGGTGGCAAGTGTGGCTGTTGATTTGCTTTGTGCATTTTTTTGCTAAGCGTGTGCCTTTATGTTGCACGGCCGCCGCGGTCTCTATTTGTGCCTTGTTGTGTGGATGAATGTGTGTCCCTGAGTCTGTTTGCCTGCTCCTCTTTGTGGCACGGGCAAACAGTTTTCACTGGTGTGTGTCTTTTCAATGTGTGTGCGCCTGTGTGTGGGTGAAGCTGAACAAATAAAGCTAGTTTCCTCTTTGATTGTGTTCACAGTGTCAAGCACTCAGTCTGTAATTAGCACACAGACAGCCATCTGTCCAAACAACCGGCTCAAAACAACTCCTGTCCTGCTCACTTTCGCTGCTATCACAGCACCCATCCATCGCTAACGCTCTCTTATTTGCTGGCTCTTCTCTCCATCTGCCTGTCTGCCTCTGTCTCTTTCTGTATACCTCCATATCATCCCCGTCTCCTTGTTCCTCTATCTTATTATTGTTTACTCACTTTCTACCTTCCTCTGCCCATCTGGCTTCTCATTTTCCATCTTTCTCAGTGTGAACTGAAAATGTCTGACAGCTTTATCCAAAACACTGAACTTAAACATAATAGTTCCATCCTTTTGTCCATCTTGTGTTGATTCAGTGTTCTCTACAAACTTTGAATAAGTTGCCAAACGGAGGAGTCCAACAGTAACAATTGCTTAGCTGGGATCATGCTATTCGGATAGGGGAGGGCCTTGTAAAGACCAAACTGGCGCCACATCAAAATCTGCTCGGTGGAATTTATCACAACTCACAGGAAATAGAATTCAAACTTAAAGACGTAAGTAATTTGATTTCAATAATTGGAGATGGAACTTGAAACAAGCAGGAAAACCATTTCAAACCAATCTTCTACACCATCTTACTCTAATGACTCTAAATTAGAAAACAGCCTTTTTGAGGCTGCTCAACAAGTCTTGTTCCTGTTTCAAGGGCTTCTCAATTATACGCTACATTATGATTCTGTGATTGCCAAAGCAGTTTAATACAACGAAACTGTTGTCAGTGTTTTCACGGCAATGGTGGGTTTCCGTGTGTGTCACTGTAGTGGAAAGTATAACTGAAAAATGTGCAAAATGTCGAACTGATGAATTGCTGCAAATGGTAGGCAAACATGTCTGAATAACAGTGCGTTGTTGCAACTACTAAATTGCAGTCTTTGGTTCCAGTTACACAAAGGAACAAAAATGCATACTCGTTTTTACACACACACACACACATGCACTCACTCACAGGGGAAATGATCCAAAATGACAATATCCTTAATTCAGAGTGTTAGGTCCAAATTATCTTAGCTGAATGTGTTAGTGTGTGTTTGTGCTCCTGTGGGAGACAATCACAGTGAAATGAGTGTAATTAAGTTGCCAGTCGCGGAGGGCTTGTGTCGAGAATTAATATTTGCCGGGCCGTGCTTTTTTTTGTGTGTGTGTGTGTGGGTATGTGTGTGTTTGTGTATGTGGTAAAAATTGATATTAGCATCTTCCTGATGAGTCACCTCCCACCCCCTCTCAGGTGGCAAACATCGAGGTCCCCTGGGTAATCTGCCCGGCAAATTGGATGTTTGTTTGAATCGCTTCCCAGCTCAGGACAGCGTGTGTGTGTGTGTGTGTGTGTGTTTGTGCATTTGTTTGTTTGGATAAGTTAAACACATCTCAATGAATGTGTAAACCTGATATGTTGAAATTGGATGTATTTGTGATATTCACTGCTTTGGTCTTCGAGTCCCCTTTCAGATGTTGATTGTGTGTTTGTGTGTGTTTGACCAAAGGAAGTACTGATTGTGAAGACTCAGGGAAAGCTTTCATAATGAAAGTTATGTTTATTGTTACTGTATTTGAAACACCACCTCCCCTCTGTCCTTTTACTTTTCCTTCATCATGGATAATAATACTTCCGGCAGTCTTGCACGTCATCACCTCTCCAAACATGCAAAGTGCATTAACATGGATGAAAGCATGACTGGATGAAGCATCATTTGGCAACTGCATGGCTTTATTTTTGCCATGTTTCTCCAGTTGGAAAATCATCTGTCAACAAACACATATGACAGCTTAACGAGCGGTGTGTTTGTCCAGTCACGTGTGGGAAGAGTCCGTGTTGATGTCTTAGTGCAGCAGAGAACTGTCAGTTGAGTATTGCCCATCGTCTTTGAAATGACATGTGTCCAAAGCTAATTCATCCACAGTGTAGACAGACACCAATTTGTGAGGCAGAGAATGACTGATGCTGTAACAGCACACACACTTTCCTGTGCTGTGTCTACATCTACACATATACACACATGTTAAAGACGTCTTTCAAAACCTAAACTTGACAGTACTTTTCCAAAATAAATTGTGAGGTCTAAGTAGTATTTTGTCACCGTCTGGGCAAAACAGAAATATAAAATAGATATTTACGGCATTTAGATTTGAGTTGTACACGTTTAGTTTACTGCTTTTGCAGATGAACAAGATAAAAAAAAACTGATTTGCACAACGAGCACAGATCTGCAGTGTCTGCGCAGGTTTCTGTGATTCTACTAAATGACAGAAACCTGGAACACACACTGAGAAAAGCTCTTTATATCCCTCCCTCTGTCAATCTCAGCATGTCTGTGTAGTCTGTGAGCACATGCTGTACATTTATTACAATACATGATAGAAACAGTGGCAGGACGTGTGTGTGTGTGTATGTGTGTGTGTGTGTGTGTGTGGATGGGATGAATGCTTGAGTAATCACCAGGAACCTTATATAAGATCTGTACTGAATCTCTTGTCCAACAAAGGCACTTGTGGTGCACATCCACAGGCACAGATACATCAGCAAATAGTTGGGCATAGAGAGTAGCTGAAAAACACAGACTGGAATCAAACGCCCAAAAGGTTCCTGGTGAATATCAACATTTTCTGACAGCAAGGCCCGTGAGCATTTTCTACGACTTTAAGACTTTAAGCCCAGAAATATCTTTAAAATCATATCATAACTCTGGAGGGATTGTTCACCGTAGTGGTGAGGAGATTCTCACAGTGGTGCACCGGCCCCGTGGTGCTGTCAACGTCATGTGTCAGACTCTGACAACAAAAATGCAGAAAGACAGCCCGGCGCATGTTAACTGCACTGGCATTTAAGTACGAGGGGCAGCCTGGTGCTTTGAGACCTCCTTTTCAAAAGGTCGGGGCTCTGGTGTTGAGCCAAGTTGTGCGATGGGTCGATTCACCAAACCCTCATTAGCTACTTTAAATGCCTTACATACCCATGTTGCACCCCCAGGTGTTTTTGTTTATTCTTGCCTCATTAGACATGGTTTCCGCTGCGTGGTATTGTACACACTTGTTAAACATCCCCTTTGTGCTTTTGTTAGGTTTTTCTGTGTTGCTTTTGTAGGATATGACAACATGACTGGAAAGCTAAATCCGGTGGAGGTGGGAACTACCATTTGATTTAGATTTTGATAATTGATTATGAATTTAAGGTAAAGTTTAGGTTTATCTCAAACTCATCTGCATATAAACACTGGACAGTTTGGGTTGTTAATCATTTTCATCAAAAAATAACAGGTATAAAGTGCATTAATCATACTTTTATTGAGATTTGGCATCATCTAGCTTAGAGTTCACAGCTTGTGTGTGTGTATGTGTGTGTGTGTGTATGACTGTTTTGGCAGCTTTTGTGTGCTGCTGAATAGTTCCTGGACCTTGGTTCACAGACCTTGATCAGGGCAGATAACTTGGCCTCAGTTTTGGCCACTTCTGTACAGCAAATAAATCCGTCCCTCACTCTAGCTCTGCTCTTCTATCTTCCTTCTCGCATCCCCTTCCTCCCTTCCTCCCTCCAACTCCTCTTTGTTGCACCTCTCAATCTTTCTCCCGTGTTCACAGCCTCCTCCATCATTTCTTGATCTTCTACACCCTCTTCCACTTTCCTCCCCCATTTCCTCCCCTGTCCTCTTCCTTACCTCCCTCCTTCTCCTGCCCCGTACGCTCTCTCGCGGTAATTGATAGTTCTCGGTGCTGTTATTTCATCCAAAGGGCCCTGTAAACAAAATAATCTCTGACAGAACCAATATGGAAATCTCAAGCAGTGGGGCCACAAGTTATAGCCTGCACCATGGCATGCGTGTGTGTGTGTGTGCGTGTGTGTGTATGCATTTGTGTGTGCATGAGACATGAAAGGGGTTGAGTGTGTGTATCTGCGTGTGTGTTTGCTAGTGAGACTGAAGGGTGGTACTCAGTTCTGCATAATAAACTCTAGTGCAGATAGTCATTAAGTTGGGTGCAAGTGTGTGTGATGGGGAGGGGTCAAGGCCAAATTGACATCAAATGGTCTAAATTAGCCCCACTTGTCTCCATTGATTTACGGTGGGTGAGTAAATTGCATCTGTAGCAGGAGAGAAGTGGGGAGGGGCTTGGGGTTTCTCTGTAATTGATCTCATGCTGCTGTTGGTGAGTGCTGGTGGTGACAGAAGCTGTACATGACGGAGGTGGGGGGGGGGGGGGGGGGGTAGATCAAGATTTGTTTTTTTGTTTTTTTTTGTTTCTTTGTGTGAAGATGTTTAGTCACAAGATAAAAAAAGAGGGATTTCCAAGGCTTGGCCGTGGATTTTCCTCTGAGGTGCTGCCACTCAGTATCTTTTCACATATTTTGAATATTTGGTGCACATCAACATAAACAACTCAGATGAAAAAAAACGTCTTGCAGCTTCTGTTGGACTGTTTTACAGCATCTCCTCGTAACACTGCATAAATGAGAGGCAGTTATTTCTACTAATGCAAACCTAAAATGATGTTTTGTGGACAAAATTCTCCAAAAAAACCCTGGAAAATAGCAGCCTTTTTGTTTTGTAAGCTAGACGGTTTTTACATTTTCTTTTGTGTCGTAAAGGTCTTAAATACTCACCTCATACAGACTTAACTATAAAACCCAACAAAACAATCTGGGGAATATTATTGGCTGAGAGAAAGGTGTGAAGAGGAAAGTGGAGACACTTAAACTGGAGAAAGCAGCACAAGCAGGTGATGAGAAAGCAGATAAACAAAGGTAAAAAGGGAGAGAGAATAGACGAAGAAGGAAATAATGAAACGCAGAGATGGGGAAAATGAATCTGAGATCTGAGGTGTGTGGCATGTGCATTTGCAGTGTGTGTGTAGACATAGCAGGATGTAGCACCTGACAGTGAGAGCCTGTCCAAACGTACCAGTTTATGTGTATATGCAGACCAAGATGTGTGTGTTTAAAAAAGTTCTCCAGCTGTGTGTTTTCATCTAACTAACACAACTAAAAGTCTAACCCCCAGCTTCAACCCTACAGTAAAACCTAATTCTCACTAATTCTAACTAAGTCTAATCATAACCACATCTTAACCCTCAACGTGTCCTCACGGTGCCGAAGTGTCCTCACTCCTAAGGTTAAAAACTGGTCCTCAGAAAAGAAAAATGTTCTCTCTCAGGAGTGTGTATTTTCTGTTGAGTGAGATTACACGAGGCAGTAACCATTTCTCCATATGAATCTCTCAGTTACTCACTTACGCATGCACACACACACACACACACACACACACACACACACACACACACACACACACACACACACACACACACACACACACACTCACACACACACACACACACACACCACTTCTCTCTGATATACTATGTCTGACAGTAGGCTTGCTGTGCGCTAATATGGAAACAGAAACCAGTTGGAGTGAGACAGGAAGGCATCCTCTGTCACTGACTCAATGCACTATGACAACATGTGTAATAGTAACACATTTGAACACGCACACACACACACACACACACACACACACACACACACACACACACACACACACACACACACATACTAATTCACCAAGAAGCACATGCACAGTATATACAAGACATAGATGTCCCTCCTCAAAACTATCACACATGATCAACAGACGTAAGCTTACAAAGTCACACATACACAAATGAATACACACTCCAAGCCTGAGCAGATCTCTTCACCAGCCTTAATTGGATTCTAATGTATTCAGTTTGCTCCACTGAGCAAAGAGATGGCTATGGTTTTCCGACTGGAGAGAGAGAGAACGAAAGAGAGGGGAAGTAGGAGAAAGATGGAGAGATGTGGAGAGCGAGGGAATTAGAAGTAAATAGGGAAGTTTGTCAGTGGCAGTCATCTTCCTGCAGCCTTCAAGTGGAGTGCGACGTCTGAACAAGCTGTCGACAGAATTTCGACAAGAGCCCATTTGACCTGAGAGAGAGGAGAGCTATGTGTATCACTCTCCCCTCTCTCATCTTCCCACTCTGCACGTGTACATAGAGATGAAAGTTCCATCTACTGCAGCAAACAATGTGGCTTCTCTCTTCGCTCATGCACAAACACAGTTTGACCTAAAAATCAGCGAGGACCACACTGAGTGTTCTCTCAGCCTTATTGCTTCTGCACAGCCTTCTCTGTAATGTGTAATGTTAAGACTTGGGCTCAAGATAGGATCTGAGTGGGATATTTTATTGCTGACAAACCTGTCTTCAGTCTCTTATGGATAAACTAACTAATGGAACCACTATCTCTAAAATGCCTCTTATCTTTAGGGCTGTCCTTGTTGGCCAACATATCTGCAGCAGGCCAATATTGACTGATATACAAGCCCGGATTGTTTATCTTTAAGGCCTTGCAGTGAACACGTATTTAGATTATTACTCTTAGCGGGTTGTTTCCTTTTAAAGTGTGGAGGCGATAAACATGATGTACGAAAAAGTGCTGAATGCTGATCTGTGGGTAAGCATTTCAGCACCGCGGAACTGTCCACTTGGCAGCACAAAGCAGTGGTGTGCAATTTGGTCTGGTGCAGTGATTTCAGTCAAGCATATTAGCTGGAGGAAAAAAAAATAAAGCTTCATATGTAATTCACATTTATTTTTACTCCAGTTTTCAGTGAGTTGAACAGGCACACACTGAGTAAAAAAGTCTTAAAAGTCTGGCATGGATAGACAGTAGACGCCAGCATTCATTTTGTGCCATTCAAACTGACAGAAAATCATTTTTATGGCATTGTCCTCCTCGAATATGTGCTAGAAATCAGCAAAGGTTGAATGTTGAAGTCCAGAGTTGATTAAGCGCTGAATGGCTGTGATAAGCATTATGCATCTGCTCATTACATTAACATATGTTTATGATTTCTCTCCAATAAATTAAGGGTAATTTTTTTCGCTAATTACCACAGGAAGGTTAGCAGAGACAATTTGCATGTGTGCGCTTGCTCGACTGACCTCTCTTCAAATAGATTCCGCAGACATGCCCTGCAGCCTTTTGGCAGAAGCAGCCATGTTTCTTGCACTGCATACCAACACCTTTATCTTAGAGGGACAAAATATTAAGTGCTGTTAACTAAAAACCTATCGGAACAATAATCACACTTGGAAAAAGTGAATGCTGAGGTTGAGCGAGATCAGTCGAATATGTGATTGCTGAATTAACTTTGAACATCTCATCTCCTGTAGACATGCCCTTTTGTCAAACAATACCGTGAAATTGAAACTGTGGTCCTCACCGGGCTGGACCTTTCATTCTACACTTTGCAGACCTGCTTCTGGCTAAGATTGCGTTGGAAGCGCATGTCCCTTGGTAGAAAGTCTGCCCCAGTGCAGTCCCAGCTTCTCTAGAAGAGGCAGTGGTTGTACAGACCTGGCAGCTCCCACTGTTGTGTTCAGGAAACTATCTTTGCTCCACATTAAACTTTTCTTAGAGAAGTTGGAGGGAACTCGGGTCATATAGTTGTAGCCACTGATGTGGAGAAATTGTTCACGGACTTTCTGCCTCAGGGCCCCCACAAACAAACAATCAAACTAACAATAGGTATTGTCTTTCAGATCCAACAAGGTTCAACTTTAGCTGATTCTGAGATGAGGACTCCTCAAGGGGACAATGTTATTTTACCATTAGTAACATATATCGCGTCCTAAAAACTGTCACGATCTGTGTTTTTCACTTCCTGTCCTGCGCTCTTATTTTAAAGTTCTTCCTGTTTCCAACTCCAGCTTCATACAGTCATCTTTATTGGTTTCACCTGTGCCCCCTCTGCTGCTATTTAAACCTCCCACTGTCATCAAGCTCTTGCCATGTTGTCAGTTTTGCACTGTTCTCCAGCCATTGACTTTATTTTGCCCTGTATCTGTTCTTGTCCCTCGTATCTCGTCTACATTTAGCTTCTTGCATCTTGTTCCTCCTGGTGTTTTTTTGGCCATGTTTGAATCTGGACCTTGTCTCTGCCTCGCTCTTGTCCAACTGTAGTTGAATAAGCCTCTGGATTATGGACCTTGTACCTTAGCCTTCATCTGCCCATTTTGGTAGTGTTTCCCAGTTAACTCTGCACCCTTTGCTACTCACTTTGGTCTTGCTCATTGACTTAGTGTTCTGTTACTTTGTATTTTTGGTTTCTTGCCACATGTCTTATCCACTCGTAATCTAAAAACTTTAAAACAAGCATAGAGGGGAAACATATCAGTGTGTGAGATGGGCAGAGGGATGTGAGATTCAGCAGAGAGTGATATAAAGTAGTTTATTTTAAAGATGGGTTTTCAGTCTGTGGCACAAGATGTGGCGTAACTACAGTGTTAACTTTCTCCAGCAGGGTGAGAAGCTGGGATGAGTGCAGTGATGACCATCAAGTGCACAGCACAGCAGCAGGTTGACAGTGACGGGAAAGAGGTTCTTACACTTGGTGGTGATGTGTCTGCTCGTTGCTGAGGTGCCTGTCTCACACAAGCTCGACTTGTTTGCAGGTAAGAAAAGTGATAAATAGTTTTGTTTGTTGCCTGTGTTTCTTTCTGTCACCCAGTCAGGTCTGTTGTACTGAACCCTTCATGTAGCAAAAATACTATTTGGAATGATCCATGTTAAAAAAGGGAATTATGGGCAAACACAACTCTGATATAATCTTCTGATTTTTAATCTTATGAATTAGCTTTTGAGCACTGACTGAGGAAAGAACGGTAAATGTCAAAATAAAAAAGATCCTCTTGGAGTTATCTATGTGTGGCTTCCCACAAACGTGTATGTTTACCTATGTGTATCTGTTACTTACTTGTAACTGTGAATTTAAGATCCAGTTGCTTTAAAAAAAAACAGATTTCTCAAACTCTGTCAACCAACTTTTAAACGTACTCGAAAATGAGGACAACACTTTTGAATAGTTCCTCATGGGAATGGAAACAAAGTACAGCAAAGGTCCAGCAAGCACGCTGTGAAAAGTGGGACTTCTATAATTAAGGAATTGAGCTGCATGGGATTCATCCCGACTCGAGTGCAAAAGTAGAACAGGTCAGTGGACTCTGGTCCGCCTGGCAGTGAGTGAGCACAGCGGCCAGCCCAGTGACACTGAGTGAGAACCAGTTTCCAGAGCACGTCACTCATTGATCTCTTACAGTGTATTTGAACAGTTGAACATGACGACGCAGCCTCTGTGCTGAATGCTTTCCCCCTTTTTTTTGATATAATGAACATTTGCTGCCTTTAGTCTTCCTTTAAAAGTCGCACAACCTTAAAGTGGAAAGGAAACGTTTGGAAGTTGGAAGCTCTGAATAAGCTCGAAATGTTTCCAACAAATGTTGAGATGATCCAGCTTTCAATATTTTTACCAGTAGTTTTTTTTTTTTTTTACTGCTTCTTTGAAAGAACTAGTCTTTGTTTTTTGTCCCTAGATATACTGAGGATTGTCTGCAGTTCTTTTTATTCTTTGTCAAATTTCCTCCAAACAGCCAGTGGGGCCTCATTGATATACAGACGATGTATTTAAACGAATATTACTTTTTACTGCACGCTTACTGAACTAATGCTTTGTTTTGGCTGCGGCTCCATGAGGAATAGTTCAGTTTAAGAAAAAAAAAAAAGAAAAGGAGATGCAGACTTTAATCTTTAAAACTTAACAGGGGAATGCAGTCGGCTGGCAGAGGGAAAAGCCATTGAGGATAATATTGAGAGTGCATTGATTTGCTCCATCACGTGAACAGGTGCCACTTCCCTGGGTGTTGAAGAAGTAGTAGAAGAGGCCAGAGGAAGGTGCAACAGGGCAAGTTGAGTAAGAGCATGCAGGCTCAGTGGGATTCACATGTTGAAGAGAACAAAGACGTGAGAGGAATCAGGTGGAATACAGAAATGATAAGTGCAGCGAGGGAAAGGGCTTCAGCTGTGACAACCGTGTACTGCTGAGTGAGGACAGGTGAAACACAGGCTTGAAGAGTTCCTCCATGAATGCCACCTTGTGCTGTCTCTCCATCAGATGTAACACTAGGGGGGGCTGTCGCTCCTTCTGTGCAGCCAGTCATACGGGCGGAGAGGCAGCGAGCCTCACGTACCTCCGTCTCCGGAAATCCTCCCATCCCTGCGCCGACGGACTGATTTGCAATTCAATAAGTCCCAATGTCATCTCTTTAGCTTTTACACATTTAGCTGACAAAGGCAACCAGGCACGCGATGCCTTATGAAATGTAGTTTGGAGCTTGGAGAAGACCTCCTGGCCTTCACACACACACACACACACACACACGCGCCGAGCCTATTAATAGAAAGTGAAAGAGTTTTATTACAAGGTATCTGGTGTGTCACATCTTGCACCGTGTGTGTGTGTGTGTGTGTGTGTGTGTGTGTGTGTGTGTGTGTGTTTGTGCGCGCTATACTTGAGTGCCCGTGCGAAGTTGGCGTCTATCGATTACAGAGAGAACAGGTGTAGCGTGTGTCTCTGTATGAATAATGCAAAGAGGCTTTGAAAGGATCAACAACACACGCACACAAGTCAAATAAACCCTCGAACCACGCAGAGAACTTCTTCTTCTTCTTCTTCTTAACGGGTTCATCTTCTGATCTAAACTTGTGTTAGACATGTTGCTCCACTTTACGCGCTCATTCCTTAAACCGGCTTCCAAACCCTGATCTATGGGCGCCACCGGATTTAATGCCCACCTTTACCTGCGTTTGACTTTGTTGCTTCCTCATTTTTACTGATTCATTTGGAGATGGTTCAGTCTCTGTTTTGGATGCGGCGTGTGTCTGTATCCTGCTTCCTTCCAAAACGGATTAAATACATAATACAAATATTCCCTGTGAAGAAGTGTGACATTATAAAAGAAATGGAAAAAACATTAAATTCCTCCATTGGCTGCTTAACTGTCACTCAAATGCCCCAAACTCCGCCCCCGCCCTCCACCCATCCTCAGCCCCACAGCCTCTGCTGGCCCTCCTCCTCCTCCTCCTCCTCCTCTTCTGCCGGCTGGTGGAAGCGTCAGACCTCCACCTCCTCTTCTGTCCTCGCTTCTCCTCCCCTCCATCCCGCGGACGAGTGTACACAGCCTCTCAAGTTGAGCCCAGACGCGCGCACACACATAACGCACACAGCAAGAGGGAAGACAGTCGGAGGAAGACAGAGGGAGGAAGGAAAAGGAGAGCGGACGGAGCTGCTGCCGGGCGAGCGGAACTGGATTTTATTTAATAGATGAGCATTAAGTGACAGAGTTTTCTTGGTGGTTGTTTTTGAAAATCCGCCCATGAAGTGGACTTTTTCATTCGTTGGGAGTTCACAGTCCACTCTGCAGTCTGTTTAAACTTTGGGGGAAGAGCGTGATAGAGGGAGAGACACTGAGGTCCCGTTTGGATAAATAAAGCTGAGGAGCGCACTGGTGGAGAAAGATCACCACGGGGGGAGAAACGGGTTCGTTCCTCGGTTCTGGCTTAAACGAGAGACATCGCAGACTTTTTCTTTGGAGGGGTGGAATAAAAAAAGAGGCCAATCTGTGCCGGAATTGTCCATCGCAAGGGGGGGTTTGTTTTTATTACTTATTCCAGAAGGATTTATAGTTTACTCCAAAACTCATTTGCGCGGTGTCTCAGGTCAAGCTCAGTGGGGAGGGCAGTTTGGTCAAAATGAGATTGATGGCACTGGCGCGGTGGTAATTTGTCAGGGGGAAAAGGAAAATAGATAGAAAAATTCAAAGAGCCCTTCCTGACGATTCTGCGAACAGTCCCGTGGTTTTTATCCGGTAGGAGGGATGGAGACGGTCTGGAGAAGGGGAGGCACGCCGCTGGGACGTCGCCTCTGGAAGACGATGCTGCTTCTTTTATTGTGGAAAGGTAAGAGCATCAAAAGCAGGAGAAAACTTGTTGCTAGTAGGAAATGTTGCTTCATTCATTGGTACTGGAATCAGGGGAATGTCACACACTTCACTGTATATATATATGTGTTTCTTTGTTTTATTTTTTGGGGGGGATGAGAATGTTTTGGGGGTTTGTGACGTGTCAGCACATTGTGAGGTTTGATCGTTGACTGAGCCCAAAACAAAAAGTCGCCTTTCTGTCTTACAAGTAAAGCAAAGTTGAAGGTGCTGCAGCGAGTTGAAGTTCAGAATTGTTAAGAGACTTTTTGTGCCATACGGTGACCACATGCTGGAGGTGATGTGTGCCAACTGTTCTGTAAATTTAAATTCAGGTTTCATCTTTTTTTTTTTTTTTTTTGGCCTCTGGTATCCGTGTCTGTGTGAGGAATAATAAGTAAGTGACTGAGCCGAAGCTCAGATGACAACACGCCTGGTGCCATCTGAGAGAAGCGATATAGTAGGAGCCTGACCTACCTGTGTGCCCACTCGAGGTCTCAGAGAGGACTGATGGAATAGTGTTCCTTCATAAATAAAACCCAAACTTGAATTTGGGAGACTGAGGAAAAAGAAAAAGATACTCTGACTGGCTGCGCACAACCAGCGTGCGCTCCTGGAATCCTTTATATCTAAAGGAGATCAGCCCGTCTTAATATTTACTCATCATCATTAGTGAAGTGAGAGAAAACGATATGTAAAAGTCTCATTGGTCTCCTGGTTGTCACTGAGGCTTTAATATTAATTCTTCATTTTTAAATTGCACACATTTTACAGATAAACAAACAGAGGAGAGGCCAGATTTCATTTGTCCGCCTACATTTCAAACACCGACTTGATTAATAACTCTTTAAATGGCTTCAGTGCGGACTCGTGGTGCGAGGAGTAGAGCACATTTTATTCTGTTCCGTTAGATAAACTGGTTCAGTGCTGCAGAACAAGATCATTGTATTCAGAGCTTGGTACCATGTGCGCAAATGGCGATTCACTGTCTTGCTCGAGAACCGCTGAAACAGGGCTGAGATATTCAGAATTCAGGTTTGGTAACGCCGCCTCCCACTTACTCCCGGGAGAAAAGAGCAAAAAACGAAGCAGCAGCAGCATAAGGTGGAGAAAACTGACAGATATGTTGGGTTCGAAGCTCTCGGTGCGCGCGTTTGCCCGCCTCCGTTTTCCACACAAATGACAGTTCTTCAGTCTTATGGTCCCATTCTCGTGAGTGACTTCTGAATGTGTGCGTGTGTGTGTGCGCGCGCCCGCATGTGTTGTAGTTTAATCAGCTCCGACCGCTCACGGTTTGCTGAGCGCTTAACAGTCGCTGCGTTGTTGTGCGCTCCGGCGCGCGGTGGTCGCTGGGGCCGCGGCGCTCGGCGCACAGACGAGGAGACCTGAGAGAGAAAACGAGCGAGCAGGGGAGACGCGCAGGGAAACAGCTGTGCCCCGGCAAAACGGCTGAGTAACCAAAAGATGAAATCAACCGAACACCTCCTCTGCTCTCCTCTCCTGACATACAGAGTATTTATCCTTCGCCCAGGGACTGTCTGTACCCTTTTTTCTCTGACATTACATATTGCTGTTTAGTAGCTCTCCTGATAGTTAGCTCTCTCTCTCTCCTACTCCCTGCCTCCACACAGCCACAGAAAGACATATCTACAGCCTCATGTGGAAAGGGAAAGGTCTGTTCCAACATAGCTGTGGGTAGCCTGCGTTATTGTGCACTGGGGAGCTCTAACACTAATGGTTTAATGGCAACCAAAGGCTTCTAAAGAAAACACAGCACCAACCTCCTCTCTCTGTGTCTGCACTTACAGTATGTGTTTGTTTGAATAGTCACACAGGTCCTCAGTCTAAAACACGTCAGAACTGTCCACCTTCACGCTTTCTGTGACAAGCACTGTGTATCACAGAACATTTTTTTTTTGGTCTTTTATCTCCCGTGTTTGTGTCATTATCTGATTATACCCTGAGTACTGTTAGTATTTTCATGTCACTCCGTTTCATTGTAATTACATCACTCTAGTATTTCATCATCTAGGCTGTCTGCAGGTTGTCATAAGCTGAGCATCGCACAGACACAAACAGTGAGTTTGGTCTTTGGAGGTTCAGAGGCTGAACAGACTTGCTCTGTAGTCTCAGCAGGAGTTCTGTTGTGGGTGGGAAATTGGGGAAATTCCCAACATGCAGTTCAGCAAATCAAACAATAAAGTCAAGGAGTGAATATTTTATTAATAATTAGTTAATAGTTAACTTCAACAAGTCTCGAGTTGTTACACGGATTCATAGATTGTTAATAATTCTTCTTAGATGTGTTTCCTCTATGCCAGCACAGGCGCTCTGACCAGTCTGCCCCTGTCCACCGCAACACTGATCAGAGAAAGCAAAACACGTTTCATGTCTCTATATACTTCCATTGCCATATCATTTGGTTATTGTTACTAATCTTCTACAGCCAGATGTTTTAACTAGTGTCTATATAAATTGTTGAACCTAAAGTGTAAAGGCATCAGATAACATGTTGGACAATAAATAATATAAAATATAAATGGTAATTGCATATTTCTACCTTACTGGTACTCAAAGTGCTTTTACACGCTTCTCATTCACCCAAGCACACACACACACACTTCCGCCACCGTACCTCCTGAGTCACAGGATATTACTTTAAAGAAATGCCAGTGATATAAATGCATGTAATTTGTCCAGCAGAGAGCACTGGCAAGTTGATTTTGAAGCTGCTAAATGCAAACATACATACAGATACATGTAGAAACAGCTTTTAACACATCTTTTAAAACTCAAAGGTTTTTCCTACTGCGCCGTACTCGTAACATGTCCATGGATAATACTTGTTTCTGATTGGCTGGCTGGTGCCCATTTAGTACTTGTACATCAGGAAGTCTCAACAGTCCCGGTCAACAGTTTCAGTGTAAATCACAGAACCCATAAAAGCGTCATTTAAAACAGTTCAGCTCCATGCTCATAAGGTCCCTTGAATGACTTGAGCTTGGTCGAGGCTGCTTTTTCAAATGAAGTGTGTGTGTGTGTGTGTTTCTGTTGTGGATGCGTGTGTGGACTTTGACAGATGACAACAAACTGCTCCCTTTCAGCTGTCGTTGCTGGAGTAGCCATGTGGTGGAAATTGTACTTTGTGTCAAAGCCTGTGAAAAAACCTGCATTGTTCAAAGTGTGTGTGTGTGTGTGTGTGTGTATGTGTTGGCCTGTGTGTGTCTCTGCCAGTGTGCTTGAGCGCGTTTTGCACTACACTGTTAACCTGTAGCAGAATGTCAGCACTATGCACCATTACTCATGCAATACAGAGCATTAATAATTACTGACGTAAAATCAGTGACACACACACACACACACACACACACTGGTAGTCTCTCACTCTGTCCTTTCTATATGCTGCTCTCTCTCTCTCTCTCTCTCTCTCTGTACCTTTCTTTGCTTCTCATTGTTACCTTCATTCACTGGCTCGCTGACTCAGTCAGGCACACACTGCTAAGCTCACACATGCACGTACACTCGCAGACACGCACATGCAGCAAATTCAAACACGCTCACGCACACAGAGGGAGATTATTCTTTCAAAAATAAGTAACAGAGAGGACTGTAAAAAGGAAGGGAATTTTAAGAAATGGAAAAAGGGAACTTTCAACGTTTACACGTTAATGTCAGAGGGACAGGATGTAGAGCAGAGAGAGAGAGAGATGCGAGTGTGTGTGAGGTGGCAAAACAGCGTGACAAAATCATACCCCTTCAGCGTGATCCTTTTCCTTACTGCCTCTGTGTCACACGTGAACACACACACACGTAGGCTACACACTCACACAGCTTTATTCTTTGTCATGGTGATGGTGAGAGGACAGAACAGAGAGAGATGCAGTAGAGAAGGTCATGGAGATGCTGAAAACCAGAAGTGGGCGGACTGGAGGAAGTGGACATGAAGCACTCTTTGCTGCCTGCATCGTGAAACTTTCATCGTTTTCCGCTATTGATTTTATTTTATTTTTTGCTTATGTTATATGTTGTGGATGTTGCAGTGCGACAGCAAGGTTGCCTGCTTGGGAAAGCCGTAGAGAAACAATCTCCCCTCTTATAAACTATAGTTGAATGTTTTCCTGAATTGCAGGAAATGGGCTTAAACCTCCACTGCTGAAATGGACGTGTGTGCGCATATGAATGTTTGTAAAAACTGACAGCTTGGATACAATCTATATGATTTTCTTTACGCTCTTTGTACCAATGAGAAATGATGCACGGATAAGAATATCCGATCGACACAGCTGGTAAATTAGTGTTTCCAAGGTTTTATAAAATCGTTACTTTATTTTCTGAGTTCTGAGCAGAGCTACGTCACTACCAGCCACATTTTCTGTTTCACTTTTTATCATTTGTAACTTCTCCAGCACCACACAAAAAAATAGATTGAGATTTGCCAGCTGGCAACGCTAGGCAGACTTTTACTTGTTATTTTTTTTAGTGTGAAACTAAAACACAGAGTCTTAAGATCAGGTCTGATAAATTGTTGTTTTTGTGTCCTTTTGAGCTGACATCACTTTTTGTTTTACTCTAGTGAACCTAATTTTATGGCCTTTTTCTTATTTTTAATTAATTAGCTTGTTTAGGAAATCCAAGATATTATTAAAACGTACACGACGTCGTCTGTTTTTTGTCTTTTCACTTCTATAACTTGCATGAATACATCAGTTCTTCCTCTGTGGAAAAACTCACTCAATGGGGCAAAATGCACACAAGAACATATACACAGAGAGACGTGCACCTACAGACTCGAGCTCTAGGAGCTGGATGATAAGAACTGTCCGTCTTTGTCATAAGAAGACCAACTCTTTTTGTCATCACACAGAGGAGGATGAAGCATCAGAGATGGAGAGATTGAAGAGAGAGATTTTCTCTTCCTTTGAGAGTGTATGCATTCTCCATGTCCCTTCTGTCTATATCAGTGAATCTCATCTAGAAGGATACTGTTTGCTGCAGGGCTTAGACATATTTACACTGACGCAGGCACATGCTCGCTCACAGACATTTTCTCTGACGTACACATGACAAGTTTAGCATAAGATGTAATCATATCCTGTAATAATTGTAGCTAAGAATCCAGCCAGTAAAAGTGTAATCTGGACGATTTTTATTTCTTAAATTCTAACTTATTATACGCTATTATGTTAAGTGTTGACACACTAATGTTGGCTGGCTGTGAATAAAACCACATAATGAAAGAATAAAGCAACTAGTGCTAATTAGTGTGTGATATGTGGTTTAGACGGACATTTTAGTTTAACTTATAATTTAAATTAATTTATACTATTACTTTCTAGACACCTATTGTATTATATTGTGTTGTATTGTATTTTAGAAATGAACGTGTGAATTGGCAAATATGATATATTTATACTTTAAGATCTTTGTGTCCTGTGTGTGATCTTAACGCACTTGGTTCCTTCATCACAAGTGCTTGTTGGCTGGTTGAATAGCTTCAGAAACCGCCTCTCCTTCACCTTGCCGGCGTCAGATTAGAGGGTCTGTGTTCGAACATTGCTGTAACTTTGTGAAAAGGAAATGAAAGCCGTGTGACTCTCTTTCAAGCATCTTTTTTTCAGTTTTTACGCAACTATTTTTGTCACTATTTTTCAAATGTGCAGACGTATGAATGCTTTCCAGGAGAGACGGTCCCATATTTAAGTGACACCGCGCTTTGCTCCTCTGCGTGACTGCCAGCTTTTCACTCGTCTTATCAGTGACCATTTGAAACACTTCTGCCTTCAAATATGATTGATTGCATTGTCCAAACTAGTTCGCATCTCTAGCACAACCCGACTCTTATTGTATGTCTCAATGAGATAAGTCAAACGGTACAGCCCATCTCGAAGGCAAAGCTGACAGAACTGACAGTTGTGGTGTGAGAGGAAGGAAAAATGATGCTTGATAGATAAATTCAAATCTTGTGTGACACAGGCACGATTGACAAATTTTCAGAAACATGCGAAAGTGATGTGATACAGACCTCAGGAGTCTGATGTTAAAAAGGGACGGGGCGCTGTGGTTTTAGATACTAGTAGAGCTATCCTCAAACCCTCATTCATTTTGTGCATACTGAGACATTTAGTGTTAAGATTAGGAAAAGGATTCAGGTAGAGACTGAGGTCAGGCACGCACAAAGTGATGCAAATACACTTGAAATGCAAGAGATGTAAGGACTTTTACTAGATGAGGGTTCCCTTATGGAAAGGACAAGGCTTATCGTTTGAAAGACAACATGGGAGTGAATAAATCTCCACTCTACACTACTTTCATCACCTAATTGTATGGACACATACAACTGAGTTTGTTGATTTTTGGACATCTACTGTATTCTATAAATTTAACATTGGATTGTTGTCATTCAGCGCTGCCGCGAACATGTTCCACTGTAAATAGGATCTACAGGCAATTGCTGAAAGTCAACTGATGAGTCTGAATGGGTGTAAAGAGTCGGACTTATTTTACACTAGCCTGCGTGTGTGTGTGAGCCTGCATTCGTACTCTGTGGCCATGAGACGGATCGGTTTCAAAGGCCTGTCGAGAGGTTTAAGGGTCTTGCTAATGAGCAAGTCATTTCCCTCAGATTAGCATGAATGGCCAGGCTAATTTTGTGTGTGCATAACTTGTCTTTGTGTGTCACTGCTGCTGTAGGTCTAAGTGTTTGGGGGGTTTTAGGTTAAGAAAATCAGCAGCACATTTCCCTCTACATTGGTTTATGTATGTGTTCAGTATTTAACAGCAGCATATTTCCACCCACCATCCAATCAGGTAATCCATCATTCTTTTTTTTTTTTTTTTTAAAGCATTACTTCTATTCTCTGTCTATTTTCTAAATTTCCCCTTCGCCTCTACATTCCTCTCCTGTATTAATCTATGACTGATTTGCTATTTGTTTTTCCTCATCAAAGTGGTGATATTTAGCTGGCGGTCTGCTGCCTAGCCGAGTCTTTTCATAGCCAATCATTTATTTAGTTCTTGCTTCACAACATAATTTTTCTCTGACAAACATCTGAGCAGCAATAACAGGGGTTTAATGGCCCAGTACTTAGCAGACACACAAGAGGAACAGACAGATTTCTCTGTCTTCTCTGTTTTTTCTCCATTTATTATCGTTTTGCATTCTGTTTCTTTGCAGGCTTTATTGTGACATTGTTGATCATTTAAGCACTCCTATATGGTCACCGATCAGTCTCTGTTCTTTTTCTTCTACCCGTCTCTAATTATCCACCCTTTTGTCACATTCTTTTTTTCAATTTACTACTTCCTGTCTTTCTTCCTCCATCACTTTATCACCTGCCATTGTGTTTCAAGCTTGCCAGCTATCTTACTCTTTCTTTCCTTTTAAAATGCAAAAAGTGCAATATTTCTTTCCCTCCCACCTCTCCCTCCTTCCTATCCCCTTTTTTCCCTCCTATCGTTTTCACATTTTTGCTCCTTTTTGTCTCTCTCTGTCTCTCATCGCTGACATTTTCCCACTTGTCATCCTCTTTTTCTCTCTTTCCTCCCTTGTCCCTCCCACCTCCCTCCCTCTCTGGCTCTCCATGTCCATCTCTCTCTCTCTCTTTATCTTTCTCTTTCTCTCTGAGCGGCTCTTAACCAGTTCTTTGAGAGAGTGTGTGAGCTGCTCGGCCTAAATGATTTTCTATTACCGCTGCCTGTTAACAGCGCTCCATTTGATCAAGCTAATGAAACTGAAAACTTTCATCTAAGCTAAATTGATTTCAAACCTGAAACCACATGTGGGCGCGAAAGGAGAGAAAGAGATTGAGAGAGTTTTGTTAGTGATGTGCACAGAAATCAATTAAACTGTCGTTTTACTATTGTCCTTGCGAGTTAGAAGGTGCAAAAGAGGCCATGTAAAGTATGCAACTATGTGGCTAGGATCAGGTGTTTGTAGTTTTGTGGGGACAAAGGGGCCAAATTAGCTATATAGTAAATTGATGTCCTTTATCCAGATCAATAGTACAAGTTGAAGGAACAGCATAGTCACAGGACACCTCACACTCAAGTAATGAGCTCTTACTTCACTTCTTTACTTTTCCCACCCAGTTAGTCAATCTGAACACCTTTTCATTAGTGGTTTAAAACTGTAACAGGCAAGCATGGATCTTAAGCAGAGGGATTATTATTGGGCATGATGATTGATTAGACCATTACAGTCTGGACCAGCTGGTGTTGTGATATTAGCTCTTCAGCTGGGAGATTAAATCATGCAGTGTGTGGCGTTTAAGGGTTGTAAACACTTGACTCCTGATCAAACCCCTGTTTCCTTAAGCTCTTTACTTTGAACTTGACGCTTTTGTCCTCTGTATTTAATTAAGTGAGTTGCACTGTACAAAACCAAAGAACTTTTCATGCCACATGAACAATGGTACAGTTACAATGTGCGAGGCAGTGACAGCTGTTTCACTATTGATGTTTCTACATTATGTTTGCTAGGCATTAGTATAAAATTAGAAAAAGCACTGTTTTAACTTATTTTTGTTTGTCTCAATGAACTAAAAGATTATTAATAGATGATTTCAGTTACATCTAGAGCAGGTGTCAAACTCATCTTAGTTAAGGGGCCGCATACAGCCTAATTTGATGTCAAGTGGGCCAGACCATTAAAATCAAAGCATAGCTCATCATCATAGCTCAGCATAGCTATAACTAACGATAAATTCATGTTTTCCCCTTTGTTTTAGTGGAAAGTAGTACAATTACATTAAGATATTTTTTTTATTTAATGAACTATCCTATTACAAAACATGTTATGAAGAAAGTCAGATTTCTCAAGAAAAACGTGCAATTTGCTTCAGTTTATCATTAAGGTGTGAATTACAACTGATCACAGTGATTGTACAAAAGTCACAGGTATTCAGATCTAAAAAATACGGTAGCCTATTGCACTTCAAGATTAACTCAACTTATCAAGATATAGATATAATTTTTACTCCATTTTCCACATGTGTAATAATTCTCAAAACTTAAATAGAATCCCCACATCTCACAAACCTAAGTGGTGGTCATTTTAAATGTATAGGAAAGAAAGTAATCACCTGGCCTGTAAATATAAGATTTATACATTAAATACACATAAAAAATACATACATAAAATTTATGACCAAACTGTAGTGAAGCTGGTGACTAAAATCTTCGTTCGGTTGTCCTTGAAGGCTGCCGTATTTTTCACCATGCCGAGTCTCTTAGTGGTGCCGAATATTATATTCCTTGAGCACTCGTGTTGCATACACACCAAGCACACAGGTTTCTCGTTCACCAATGTAAATTAGTTGGAAGCGGTCCATTTTTCTTGGAAAACTCCACTTTTATCCTTTTTGAAAAAGACATTTTGGCTGAACCCCTTAGCGGCCCGGTTCCAGCCCCGCGGGCCATACATTTGACACTCCTGATCTAGAGAATCAATGATTATTTTTTTTCCATAGGTTTAATTTCCCTTTAACTCAGCTTGATATCTGTCTTGTCACTTTTCAGCCTAAAAATTAACGTCAAAGTCAATTTAGATCTGCTGAAAGAAAAGCAATTTCAAATAAATGTACATTATGGTCAATTCATTCAACTATTAAATTAACTAAAAAAACCATCATCTTTATGACATCATGTATAACTCAGAGGAAAAAATAACAGACTAGAGAACACAACTTTTAAAGAATAGGTTCACAAATGTCTAAACCCGAAGGTCCCCCAATTGGGGGACCAGGTGAAGCATTTTGCAAACAGTGCAAAACAATGCACTTGTTACAAACTAAGGACTGACGGGAACCAAACAGGTAAAAGGATATTTATTAACTAAAGGGCAGGGGACACAATGAACTAACAAACACCAAAGCAGTCCCAACTTAATGAGACCCGAAAACACGGTGGCAAAATACAAACAAAACCATAACCTGACATAAAAAGTGACAACAAGAATCACTACGGAAGGCAGGCAAACATGAACAAACATACAAAGCAAACTAGACAAAGTAACAACGAAAAACCACGCGCTAATGCGAACAAGAAACCAACAGACAAACTAGACGTACAAAGTTACAAACAAAAATCACTGCCGAAGGCAGGAAAACGAGAACTAAACAAACAAGGGCTAACAGGACAAAGTATCAACTAAAGACGCTGCATAAATGCAGACCAAACAATTCGGACAAAAACAGAGAGGTGCCTCACGGACAAACGAACAAACAAACCAAAACAAAACAAAACCCACAGACAGGTGCAGAGGGAGGAATTGTAACAGCACTAATCACAAAAGTATATCGTGATGCTGCACATCAAATTCTACAGCAGAACCTGGGCTAAAAGCCATATAAACGTTTTACTATCGCTCCAAACACAGCTGTGTTATATATATATATATATATATATATATATATATATATATATATATATATATATATATATATATATATATATATATATATATATATATATATATATATATATATATATATATATGTATATGTATATATATATATATATATATATATATATATATACATATATACATACATACATACATACATACAACATACATTTTTTCCTTGACCGCCACGACACTGTGCAGAACACACCGAAATACAGCTCAAATTAAAGCAGACTCCACAGATTCCATAGATATGTCAAAGAATGCTAGGTCAAAGCATCAGGGAGATTGAAACCAAAGAATAACAACAGCAGATATTGCTTCGATAAACTATACATTTTCTCTTACTTTTGTTTATTTGCTGAGATAAGTCCATTTGATCTGAAAAAAAGTCCTGTTTCCTCTTAGACTTATGTGAACGATTCAAATGAGTCATCAATCACTCAAATAGACCTTGTGGTTGCAGAGATATACTCAATTAATTATTGGTACGAGATTTTCGAGCAAAGGCCTAAAAATAGGTTTAGGCATTGAAAGGTAAAAACTGTAGTCAGTTGTTTATGTGATGTTTTGCTTCCTGTAGTCATTCATCCCATATACTGGGGTTTAAGCCACCTCTCCACAAGATACAGTAAGTAATGGGATACAAAATCGACAATCTTCCTTCTGTGCAAAAATGTGTTAAACTGTTTATAGGAAGAGAAAAGATGGCACTAACCTTCCAAATTAGTCACTGTAAGTGGATATCTTGCTAAGTTTGTTAACTTTTCTTTCACTGCTATTGGGAAGCACTGTCTAGGGAAACACTGAGGGAATTTTATATTTAGAAAGACTTGGCCCGTGTTGGGTCATCTAAAGGGTCTTTAGGAAAGGATTTCACCATGGCCAGTATGAACAAAAACAATGATAATAGCAAGGCATTCCTCTTTTAACCTTATATAAGCACTTGTTTCAAGACAGATGTAAAAAATTATGAACCTCTTCTTAAATCTGTTTGATCACTTATTGACTACTGCAAAATAGTATTGTTTTTAATAAATAATTTAAAGACTACTATTCATACTAATTAAAGACACATGAAACTGTAATATAGGAAAAAGGTTTTAACGTTGACCTGTTTTCTGTTTTATATGCAATAATGATTACACAGTTGAGCTATTTCATACTTTTGAATTAGTAAGTAACCTACTTTAAAATCTGCTTGTGCTATGACGAGTTAAGAGTACAAAACTGAGACTTATGTCAAACCATGTATATATTTGTAGTTGCTAGACACAATTTAAGAATTAAAAACAAAAAGTAAAAACAAAAAGTATTTTAAAAAAGGAATGAACGATGAACAAAATAAATCACATTACCAAATTTAAAGCGGAGTGAAAACCAAATTTCAGTTTAAGCATTTGTTTGTGTGTGTAACTTTCCTTTCCCCAACTCCTTTTGGCTCAGAAGCTCACTGCTACCTCTGGAGGCACACCAAGCTGTTGTTTGAATGTGCTACCTCGAAGCTGTGTTCAGTGATGTATGTGTCTGCAGAATACACCTGTGCAGTGTCTGTGTTATTGTGTATGCCTATGGGCTTTGTATGTACTGTAGACATGTGCATGTGCAAATACTTTCACATAGTTTTTCGTTGAAACACGGGGATTTATATTTCATTCCCTATTTGGGCTTGTATGATTGTAGTTCAGGGGCTCTTTGGCTCAGTGCTGCTGCAAACACTTGATGGCATTAGCTACAGTCTGAGAGAGGGTGAGGGAGAGAATGGAAACAGTTAGGAAGATAGAGTAGTAGAGGGAGACATTAAAAGGCCAGACCAGGCCATGATCTGGGCGCTGAGAGAAAATGGGATGAAAAGATGGAGGAAGTGAAAGAGAGAGGGAGAGATGAAAAGGGGATGGAAAACGTAGTGGTGTGAAATGAGACTGTGGGCAGTTGACGGAAGGGGGGAGGTTGGAAAGAGATGAGAGGGAGAGCAGAAAAAGAGAAAAAGGTAGTGAACGGACGAAGAAGGGAAAGGCAATGAAAAAAATGACAGGCCATGAGAAGCAAAAGATGGAATAAAGGAAAAAAAGAGAACAAGATGAACATATGTGAAAAACAAAGGAATTGGAGAGAGTCTACATTCTGTGCTGCTCTTAGCCTGTAGGCCAGAATTACAGTGGGGATTTCCACTATTTACAAAGCTCCCAGTGGCTTCAGGACTCCATCTACATAATGTTTAACATGCTCAACTCGGCTGCGCTCTGCCCATCAAAGGAGGACGTGTAAGGATTTTGGGCACCAATCCCTGAGGCCTACCAAGAGGCCAGGGAGGGGGGGAGGATAAGATGTCGTGGTGCCAAAACTCAACACAACTAAACTGAATTAAAATGCCACGTTATGTTAGTTACATTTAAAGTTATCAGTGATTACACTGACCTTTGTTTTATTTTTGAATGTATAATCATCAGATTAAATCTTGACTTTCACTGTCTCAATATCAGAAACATTGTCGGGGCAGCAGAGAAAGCAACAACCCCTGTCACTTTGCAGTTTGAGGCTCATGAAGTTGAAAAGGAAAAATAAACATAGTCGCTTTTAGTGGTCCGTGCTTAAGAAATAAACAAAACCTGCATCTGTTGCAGAATTATTGAAGTGTGACAGCCTGGCGATTACTGACAGCATCTCACTAAAAGAGACTATGCTTGGTCACAACCACACAATCACTTATTCTTGTTCAGTCTTGGTATAGAGAACTTAAATCGCAAATTCAACCCGTGCCTGTTTGTTTTGTGTAATGGTCATTTTTACTGTTATGATGCAGTAAATGTAAATGTAAAAGTAAAATGAGTCATTGACATAGTCAATAGACAAGTAGCTCTTCTTGATCAAGCTGAGGCACTTAAACAGGCTGGCTAAAGGGAAATACATAGATAGCTTACATGTAACATAAGTCAGACGTTAGTTCAAACTAATTAACTTTTAACTGAGTTCTTTGCTACAGTTTTGCATTGTTGTGTTGACCTTTCCTGTTTGTGTGTGTGTTTTGCGTTTTGCTTCACAATGTGAACATGTCTTGTTTTTCCTTCAACAAACACGTGAAGCAAATGTCTTCTACACACTGAGGAGATCTTTTGTCCCTTGATTCCCGAGCAAGTATCTGTGTTTGTGTGTGTGTGTGTGTGTGTGTGTCAGTGTGAGTAATGTGCTGGCAAGGACGTTGTGTGTTTGTGTGAGTGTATAATGTGTTTGCTCACCAAATCTTTGTGTCGTCTTTAAACCAACATTGCTGTGGGAGTCTTTTCAGGACTTTCAGGCTCCACTATTTGTTAAAGAGGGAGGAAGCGATTAGCTGCCCGTTAACAAACCTCTTAACGAACCCCACTAATGAACCCTGAGGGCAGCTCTGGGACGGCCTCAGCGTGCCACTGTAATTAGACTGGCAAATAAGTGCTCGTTATGCAAACGAGTTAAAGTTAATCTGCATATCTTTACCTGAGACACTTGCGTTACACTGACAAATGTTTACCCAAAGGCAGTGAGGAGGAAAAGCGAGAAAGGAGAGAGGGTGAGAGGACAAGAAGACAACAGGGAATACACAACTGCATATAACAACAGACAGTTGTTTAATGTAGAATGTAAGATTTTAGGAGCAGCCATTTAGATAAACAGGGGATGGGGGGATAAATATTGTAAAAAGAAATGTTTTAAATATTGTAGCCAGTTTCCTGCTTGTGTCTTTGTGTGTCATGCGAACGCTAACTCTGATTAGTTTGTCCAAATGGTACGTGCATTTGCACATGCATCATTCTAGAAAATAATTGTTTCTGGTTAATAACTTGCCCGGTTTCCCAAAGGAGCTGTTGTTTACATCTTTTAAATTGTAATTATACCCTGTAATCTGGTGCCTTGTGGAAATACTGATTGGTTGAGTAGGAAGGTCCTGATATTTGGCAGTACTGCATTCAGTCAACTCACAACAATCAGCTAAAGAAATGAAATGGCAAAATCACGCATTTTCGGACTTGTAGTTTGTGTTATTCTATGAAAACAAGGTGGACATGAATGTGTCTACCTATTGAAGCCAATGCATGCAATAGTTATCTAAACATGTTACTTATAACTGCAAATAGGGCTCGAGAACATGCTGGGACTACTTGATGCTCTGTAGCATGTTGATTATGATTTTTTTCTACATAATAAGTCCATAATAAGTTCTGTACTGGGATGACCTATAGTGTGCTGTGAAGCATGAGAGACTTGTTGTGATTGGTTCTTGGCTGAAGCGTGTATCGTCTTGGCAATGGTCTCCCGGGTTGATGGGTTTGACCTCTGCATGGCAGCAGGGTTCCTGATGGATCACTCTGTATAGCCAGCAAACATCCAGCGGCCTGCTGTGGATGTGGAAACTGTATATACTGTTGTATTAGTGGTTCCTACTGTTTGTGTGCTGGAAAGTTTCACATGTGTGAGTGAGCTGTAAGCTGTAAGAGTGTGCCTGTGTGTCCGAAAGCTAATTGGCTGTGTTTTCTGTAATCAGTCTATCCAGTCTTGTAGGTCAAATAATAAACTGCTTTTGAGGGCAGTCGTGTGTGAGATAGTAAAATAGGTGTGTATGAGTGTGTCTGTGAGATGAATGTGTGTGTGTTTATGTGTGTGTTCGGCTCATTAGTGCTGTGGTTCAGAGGCGATTATTTATCGTCATGTTGCCTGGCCTGCTGAGTTTGTGGCACGGTCAGCAGCCATCTTTATTCCACACGCACCCATGCACACTCACACACAGAAGTGGTAAGAAATGACTACATGTCCTCCTGTGCTTTGTACAGTACATGTACACACACAAAGCATCATGTGAAAACACACACCTTTATACCTTATTGTGAATCCTAAGCCGCAACACAAACATACCTCCATGAACGCACCTTCCAGTGCACATACACACTCTGGCTCTCTCTGCCTCTCCTCTACCCCTGACTTTGTCCCTGTGACCTTGGGCGGGCATTGCCAGTGGCTGCTGCTGAGATTTCTGTGCAGGGGGTTGGAGGGCGGATGGAGAAAGCCTTGGCCAGGGATCACACAACTTTCATCCCTCTATCCATCCGTTCGTCTGGCTGATGAATGAGAGAAAAGTTTTTTTCCCCCCTCCGCTGACAGATGGCTGTGGAGTTCTGGGGGGACTCAAGAGGACTTCATTTATAATGAAGTTCCTCTTTGGATTCCAGCTCCATCAACAACATCATTTATTTTCAAATTCGGCGTAAATGCAGTTTTCAAAAAGTGACTGACTGATCACAGGGATCACAAAGCAATTGTCTGACCTCTAGTCTTACCCCAGTCCTGCTGAACTACCGCTGCACTAAACCCTGACTGAAGAATAAGAGAAAACTTTATAATGTTGTTTTATACTGCAATCAGTATATGACAACATGGAGGCAGGTGACAGAGAAAACTTGAGAACTATAACAAATGCATTGACTTCTTTGTAAGGTAGACGGTGAATAGTTTGAGAATAATAATATTAATAATAATGTAAAGTATATGCCATGGCCTTTGTTTGGCTGGATCTTAAGCCAGTGGGACCACATGCAGTGCTCCTGTCTGTCTTCGATATTGCTCTCCATCATTCACCATCATCAAGTCTAGTTTCACCAGCTCCCTGTGTTCATGAATCTCTGCTGTTTATTTCTTTCAGTACAAATGAACGTTGTCCCGTACAGCAACAAACCCACTAGCGTGCATTTCTCTCAGATACTGTCTATGTGCCATGTTGGCCCAACATGTTAGGACAGTTCATGCTTCCCTTCCATTTGTTAACCATCTCTTTAAAGCGTTGCCATTGAAAATTATTCAACCCCATCTCGTTTTCATGACCTAGCGCGCTTATTTTCTCTTGGACTAGCTGCAGTGTCGAAGCCACAGCTTCCTTCTGTTAATTCTGTGCCAGATTTAATGTGTTGACTTATTGATGTAGATATATGATGCTACACGTGCGCCAGCTCAAACAGATAGGCTGTCTGTGTTTCTGGCAGTATCCACAGTCCCCGCCTTATAGCCCACACAGCTGCTGGCTGCCATTTTGAGGAACAGCTGACATTTGCCTTTTCTCTCCATCAGATACATTACTGGGCATGGGCCTCTGACATTTCTGTCTATGTGTGCCTGTGTGTGTGTGTGCGTAAATGTGTGTGTGAGATGAGTTACTTGGGCATGCCCCCTTGACATTTTATTGGATGCTAATGGCATTCATCGCCATGGCAGCTGGAGGGGAGGTGGGTATGGCTGTCTGTGTATAAATGGCGCCTGTCATTCACCTTAGGTGTGTGCACGTGTGTGCTGTTAAATAGAGGGAGCTTACTATGACTCACGAGTAACACTGGATGGAGTCACCATAATGCGTGTGTGATGTTTGTTTGTGGATGTAATGTCTCTTGCTGGTGTTGGTACCTTTGGATGTGTAGGTTGGAGCATGTGGGTGTGCATCTTTGTATGGTGTGTGTGTGTGTGTGGGCAGTTGGTGGTCTTCTGTCCTCGTGTGTGTGTGTGTGTGTCTGGAGGGCAGGCAGATAAAGGCGTCTGCTTTTTTCTGATAAGGACTCCCACCTCCACCTCTCTATCACTCCACTGTTCTACGTCTCTCCTCTCCATCCTTCTGCCATTTCCTCTCTATCTGTAAACTGTAGATGACACCACTGCCTCTCTCTACTGTTCTTTCTACCTTTATCCTTCTATTATGCACTTCAGGCATTCCTGTATTTGATGAAATGAAGATACAGTTGCTGAGGGCTCTAATTGAATATGTAACCTGACAAAATATATGTAATTTTTTGTAGGCTAATGGAAAACACACAAAGTAAGATGTGAACACATCATCAGCAGAAAGAATCAGAAAAAAGAAATTCCAGGCTGGAAGGCGTCTGTGAGTTTTATGTGCTGATGAGACAAAGATTAACCTTTACCAAAGTGATGGAAAGGCCAAAGGGTGAAGGTGCTCATGACCCTAATCATATAAGCTCTTCCGTGGAGCATGGTGAAGGTAGTATCATGGCTTGGGCTTGCATAGCTGCTTCTGGATCACTATTCGTTTTTTGATGCACTAACTCATGACGATAGCAACAGGATTAATTCAGAGGTGAACAGAGATATTTTGTCTGTTACTTGGAGAAATCCATCAGAACTCACTTTAATTTACTTCATAACTTTCTGTTCCGACTTTTGTTCACTCGAACAGGGTGTCATCTGATCCAAACGGTGCTATCTGCTGTGTTAAAGAAAACTTTTATAAACAGGCACTGGCAGAGTTAACATTTTTTCACATCATCTGTTTATAAATGTAATTACATTTGACTTCGACCATCAATAATTCTTAGTAAATCCTAAGACGAATTGGCAGAAACCACAGCTTTTATAAAACTATAAAGTGTTAAATGTCTTAAAAAAACATACCTGCCACAGTGAAGTGCTTCACCACATGGTTTTCTCTGTTAAAGACAGAAAATGACACTAATTACAATTTTGTCACACTCACTTTCCGTGAGTCTGTGACTTGTCTCTTATTTTCTCTGGGAATGAGGTCAGCATCAGCTGTAGCAACAGCCGATAAAGATTCAGTTAGAGACGCAGGTGGGCATGAACACCAACCCTCCACTTTAAAGAAGGTCTTTCTGTTCGCCCTTTCATCCTGTTAATAACTATAAATCTGACTTACTTATATATATTAATATATAGACCAGGGAGGGATTAGGCTGTAAGTGGTGCTCTGCAGGAAGCCAGACAGAGCCTTTGGCTGTATGCTCTGGTCATCTCTGGCTTTCTCACGGCATACCTATGCATTTGATTGTAAGAAACAAAAACTGTGACTGTACTTTTAGAAGAATATGATGCCCGTGTCTTAGCTTGTGCATCATTTGCACAATCACTTAATGTGAATGTAATGACTCGTCATCATCGTTCACTAGTTGCCATAAGGGAAACAAACCCACTTTTAAAAATATCTCTCTTTCTCTCTCTCTGCATGTCTGTTGTTTGTATCCCTCCCTCCATTGCGTTGTGATACATTTTCTTCCCTCGCCTCTGTCGGACATCTGTTCATTCTCTGCTCATTGCTTGAGGAAAGGTGGATCCCTCCATATGCACTTCCCCTCTTCCCTCCTCTATCTCCTGCCCTACATACCACATTTTTCATTTTTTTCATTCTCAGTTTGTTCACCAAGTTTTATTTCTCCTTTATGTACTACCTCACTCCAACCTTTGGCTCCCTCTCACCTGGACTTTTCTCCCTGTTTCTTGGGTCTTCCATCGTGTTATTGATTTGGGTTTGTAGCTGCTTTTCTCTCTATCCTTATTTACAGCTTTCTTCCTTTCTTTCTTGCTTTTTAAATCTCTACCACTTCCTTTTTTTCTCTCTCGCTCCCCCTCCCAGCTGGCTGTTTAAGAGCTGTTTTGCCATCTCATGTTCCTATGAGAGGTAAATAAAGCCTGAATCACTGACTGTATGTGTGTACTGTATGTAGGTGTGTGCATCTGTGTTTGTGTGTGTGTGTGTGGGGGGTAGAAATGGACTTATTTTATAATTCTCATCTCTCCAAGCTAGCTGCAAAGCTTTTGGGACAAATCCCAACCCCCACAGCCACACTGCCATCACAGACGCATTCAATTAAGTGGTTTTCAGGTGACACATCATCCTTGAACTAATCATTATTCTTTCAAATTCACTTGTATTTAGTCAGTTTATTACACCACAGTCATAGAGGATCCAATTATCAAACACGCACTAAACCTGTGCTGATAAAAATCTCAGTAGATAAATAATTTATATATCTATGTCTGGTTGTTACACAGGACAAATTGAACCATTTAGGATGAAACCATGTGGGGTCGGTGGCAGCACAACAACCAACGCACTTCACTAAACACTTTCACTAAAATCAATACAAATCCATTCATAGATATCAGTTGCAGTTAAAATGTTATCGAAAATGAATTTTATTTCATGAATGAATGCGCTTCTCCTGCCAAAACAGCCTCTTGCAGTATTTCCAGCAACAGTTGCAATATTTCCAAGGGACGGAGTTGACTCCAAACACCCCAAATTATTACCAATGTAGCAGCTATACAGCAGGATGGCACCATTATCTCAGCCATAGTTATAAAAACAGGTTTTTGGCTACACCTAAGGAGCAAATTGCAGAAACTTCAATTCTTATGTATCAATGTTGTGAATTTCTTTTGCCTTATTTTTTTTGCCTGTTTCCTTTCTTTGCATCTCTGACTCGCTTTGTCTTTATTTCTCTCCATCTCCCCATCTCTGTTACTCTCTCTTGTCTCCCACTTGTTCTCATGTTTTCTCACTTGCTTGTCTTTCTGTCATTAGTTCTATTTCAGCCACACCCACACAGCTCCTCTCTTCATCCATCACTCCCCTCGCTGGTTTTCTCTCCGAGCACGTGTGTGTGTGTGTGAGAGACACAGTGAGTCAGAGGAAGATGGAGTGAGACAATGTGGGTCTTTGTTTTTGTTGTCTTTTGTGTTTCATCTGTTTTATGGGCGTTTTATGTTTACTTTGAGATGAGCGTGAGCGAGGAAGAAAAACACAGAGACACTTGAAGTGTGGCTTTCTTCAGGAGGCTGTTTGAGGGACACAAATTGTAAAATTAATTTGACTCATGCATTGTTCACTACAAGTTGACGTATATACATACATACATAAGTTAATAAGCCATTTGATGTTTGCTTTGTACTTAATTTAACTCTCATTCTTCATTGCTCTGCTGAAGGATTCATCAGTGCCTGTGATTTCTGGTCATGATCAGCTTGCTTCTCAAAATGTGACACACATTTCTACTACATGGCCATTAGCCCAAATGCTTTATGATGTGTTAGTGTTTTTTTAAATTACCAAATTAACTTTTTAACTGGATTTTGAGCAGTTCAGTAACCTAGAATATTATAAATGGTTAGTTTAAAATGTTATTTTTGCATTAATTAAAAGCTTCTAACGAACCCTGTTGTTCTTTTATATGTACTTACAATATATAAATATTTATAAATCCCATTGTAATTATGAGCAACATCGAGTCACCATTTACAGTATGTTAATGCCAGTTTAATGGGTAAAGGCTCCAACTTGTGATATTTTGCTATTTCCCCTGTGGGAGTAATCAGTGAGAAGTAATATGTGTTACCCTTTACAGTGTCTGTATGTAACAACTAAATAGCATGTGTAGTTTGTAGTTTAGTTGTTTCTTTCCCTCATGTTTCTCACATAATTGGAGGAATGTAACAGCTTTGTCTTAGTATTAGCGTTTGGCTTGAATTCTTGATATTCATTAGGTTTTATTTCCCAGCTCCTCTATCTCCTTTTGATGTAAAGTAAACTTAAATTCTAAAATACAAATATTTTCTGAAAAGTTTTGCATTTCTACATGGAGCATCTATCTAATGACAATTGCGATTCAGTTTCTTTGTTTTATATTGTCATAAACCTAAAGAGCTGGTTTATTGATTAAATCCAATTTAGTTCCATAGAAAGATGTGGATCAGTATCAATAGTCTGAAAAACTCATGTTAACTTATGTTTCAGTCCACTGTATTGTACGTAGAGCTAACAATTGTTTTGCCAAGACATGAGAATGTTCTACTCGGTCTGAACCGCAATACATATTCTAGTGTCCACTGTTTGCTTCTAGACACAAGACTCCACAACATGCAAACAAAAAGAAAATGCAGAGACCACAGATTGTAGAAGGCAGAGACACAGAGGCACCTGCAAGATGGGTGCAGACAGAGTGGGTTACACTTGTATTGCAACATTTTGATTGAGCTTTGAGTATGCATGCTGATGACAGTGATGCTGCTAGAGGCTTTTTTACTCATTGCAGAGAGCAAAACTGTGTGTTGGAAAAAAGAAAACTGCATCTTGTGCGATTTTGGTATAAAAACTTTTAAAGATACACAAAATAGTGGATACTGTCAGTGGCAATTTGTCAAACCCCATGTTGGAAACAGTTTAAAATCAATAACAAATTGGCATGCATAGCAGGAGAAGAAGAAAAGAAGAGTCAGGAAGGCAGACAAGAGAAGAAATGTGAAGAAGAGAAAAGAATATTGGGATTTTAAGTATAAAAAAAAAAAAGACAGCACAAGCTTGAAAAAAAGGTGTCAAGGATGGACGAAAGCAGGAGTTGAGAGACAAGAAGAGGCGAATGGCAAAAATTGCAGTGTATTGATTGGAGATTCCTGTATTTGTTGGCAATGTTTGAGGATTAAAACGCCTTTGTATTTACAACAAGAGAGTGTGATAAAGCTGCCAACTGTACAGACATCATGATAGGAGAGTGGGAGGGAGAAGGTGGACAGAAACAAAAAAAGAAATGGGAGAATGGAGTGCAGAAAGAAAGAGAAGATAAAGATGATGAGGCAGAGAAGAAGAGACAGCATGAGAAAGAACTTGGATAGTGAAAGATTTAAAGATAACAAAACAAAAAAAAAAAAATGAAAAAAGAAGGAAGGGGCTCGATGATAACTGAAAAAGAGAAGTTGATCTTATTTGCCTGTGGTGATGCAACTTAAAGTTTAAAGCGATACATTTATCCTCCTCACTCACTCTCCATCATTTACTTGCTTATGTTTTTTCCCGGTGCTACAACAAAAGCAAATATATATGCATGTTTATGCAGAGTTTTCCATGTAGGCAGGCATTGAATTTTCAGGGATGCAAAGTATGTAATAACACAAACGAGGTTCTTTATGCCTCTGTGTTAATTGCAATAAAATCAGATGCGTAAAGTTGGCGTGTATTTCAAGAAGATATTTTCTTATCAAAATCTGTTTTACAGAATGTCCATAACGCGCTACAATGTTAAATTATTTCTTCCCATATTTGTGAAAAAATAAAAACACGTCTTGCACCATAGCATAGAAAGAGAACCAAACACTAGTAAAGGTAAGACGAAGCAAACTTTGTGAAGGCTTATACTTCAAGATATTGCAGGATACGGCAGCGCCACAAGGTGAACTATATTGCATCTTGCACAGGCTACACACTACTCTCGCACTAAAGGCAGACACACACTTAACAACTATTCAGCTGATTATTAATGTTATTTGGCCATGACAACTGCTTGGACCTAGTTGAACCTTGTCTGGACAAGACATTCAGTGTGTCATCAGTTGTGTGCCCCTACCAGACTGTCTGCGTCAAGAGATAGGTGTGAGAGAGGTGACGTTAATTAACAAGTGGTGCTGAGACACAGCCACAGGAACAGATGGTAACAATGACAGGAAAATTAACTGGAATTTACTATTGGTCATCAGACTGAACCAGCAGGGATCCTGCCCAGCAGTGGGAACAAGGGTGAGCACCATGGACAGCTCCCCCATCGCTGGTGGTCCCCTATTCAGCAACTTAGACAGTGGTCATAATACACTTTAGTGTATAATGTTGGTATGAGTCATATGATCAGCATAGGCTCACCAAACAAGAACAAACAAACAAAAACTAAACTAAACTAAAACGGATAAGTTCTGACACCCAGAAGCTCCAATAATGAATTTATCCCATTAACGTGAAGGAAAATTGGTCCATATAAACTTAAAATTCTGAACATTATAAACCTCAATCAAATAATTAGCTGTTCTACTATGTGGAGTCCCCCAAGGTCCAAATGTGGGTCCACTTAAATTATTCAACATTTACCTGTTTTACAAGCCCAGGCATTGAAAATATGAGCTATGCTGTATAGTTTATAACAAAATCCCTTTTTTGCATTGTTTTAATGGTAGTTAGCATAGAATGAAAAGTAGTTCATAAGACTAAATAAATATCTTCTAGATCTAGACATGCACTTCAGGACTGTACCACAGCAGCTGATCAATCAGCACATTTTCATCTTTAAGCTTCTAATTGTGTTTCTGTTTTTATCACTCAGATGTAAATATCTTAAGAGGTACTTTACCTTACTCCTTCCTGGTGTCAAGCTCATATTGTGATCTAATAGAATTACAAAGAACTCTTCTTTGAATCATATCATTATTCTGTCATTATATATTGAAGTGGACAGCTGCGAATGCAAAAAATCATAGCCCTTATTCGTGTAATTACAGCACAGTATTTCTCAAAAACTGTGTGGCCAATAAAGCTGCAAATCTAAAAAAAAAAAACACATTAGTTGTGGTGCTTTTGTTAAATCATATGTACTATTTGCTTAAAATCTTTCAAACTGCAGGAGGGAACACTTTAAACAGGCAATGAAAAAGAGAATGAAGAGAAACAAGCAAAGGGTACAAGGAAGGTGGCGAATTGAAGAAAGGGACAATGAGAATAAGTGAGAGAGAAAAGAAATCTAGAGATATACTCAAGAATCATGCAAGTGATATTAGCCAGGGTGAAAGTGAGGACAAGTACTTTTTCTTTCTAGCCTTCTGTCGTTTACTTGGCAGAGCAGCTCCTCTGATTGTTCCAGTTTGGCAGTATCACTTTGTACTCAACCTCGCTTTTTCACTCTCTCTAGAAGTTAATGTGGAAAAATAAAGAGCACTTAAAGCACTGGTTAAAATTTATGACCAGACAAGGAAACACTTTTTTTTTTTTTTTTTTTTAAGTTTGCATTCTGCCTCTGTGTATAGAAAGAGTCTGGTGCCAGTGGAGACATAGTATTACATAATAAATGTAATAGATGTTGATCTATGTGTTAAATCTAGCAGTACTTTTACCGTCGGTTTGTGTATCAAAACAATTTCAGCTCCGCCACACAGATTATGTTCCCCTGATTATTAGCTGGAAGGCAACCAACAGTGGCCAACACATTATTTCAACCAAACACAAGCCATGTGGCACTTTGTTTTCTCATTCCCTCTGCCATTTTTTGTCTGTCAACACACTTGTTGCGAACATCACAACAACATTTTGTGGTACATGAGGGGTATATATGTAAACCAAAAGTTATTCTTCCAGTTGAATTAAAATTAAAGCTAATTAAATGGTGAAATTCACCTTTTAAATAGAAAAATATGAGTTGGGCACATTCACATCATTACTCAAATAAATCCTCTGCAGACTAGTTGCTCTCAGAATATTAAGAAAGATATGAACCAACACTTTTCCTCACACCAATGCGACTTTTGCACTAGCTGCATTCAGATTCACTCACATTTGCACAGCATTGCATTTGTGGAGGTAACACAAGGTGAAATGTTGCTTCAGTATCACACACTGCAGCAGTAGCAAGATGGCTGCAGGATAGGAGGCATTTTGAATGGCTACCACAGCAGACACACTACCCTGCTTTTTTTTAGCTGGACATTAAATATCATTAGATAAAGATATAGGTATTGTATGTGTTTGAGTGTGTGTATTTGTGTGTACTTTTGACCTCTCAATGGATTAACATGTTGTGCCTGTAGTCGCAGAGGGGTGGTGAATTAAGTGTGTGCGTGGTGGAGCACCATCGCAGGGCACTCTGCTGAGGGAACAGCTGTCAAGGGAGGAGCGCGGGTAATGATGGCCATGTATCACTGTGTGTGTGTGTGTGTGTGTGTCGGTTTGGAATTGGTGTCTGTTCATACGTCATTCTTCCTCGTCTGTCTGTAAGCTGCTGGGTGCCTCCAGACGTGTGTCCACTGTGTGTTTGCTAGCCTTGAGTCTGACAGTCTGTCAGAAAGGCTTTCTAATTGTGGTTAAAAGATAGCAGGCCAGAGTCAGCCTAATTTATCATTCACCTAGTACACACACAGACACATGCGGGTACATATGCACACACATACCAAAGTAGGTTATGTGACCTAGGAGGTTTCAACACACTGATTCCTGACTTGTATTGATATGCACAGTATTTTTGCAAATTAGTATTTATAAATACTGCTTCAGTATGTGCCCCTATTTGTCTATTTGCACACTGAAATGGAAATATTTGTGAAATTTGAAAAATGGAAAGAAAACAGGAAAAACTCAGACATGCAGTGGCAACAAAAAGTATGTGAACCTTTTGGAATTGTATGATTTCTGCATTAATTTGGCATAAAATGTGGTCTTATCTTCATCTAAGTCAAGAGTATTAACAAATATAATGTGCACATATAATAGCACATATACGTATACTCATAGTGCTAGTGGTAGAAAGTATTTATTTCATTTAAATTAGATTTGTTAATACGCTTGACTTAGATGAAGATCAGACTAATGAATGCAGAAAAACATGAAATTCCTAAAGGTTCACATACTTTTTTTCTCCACTGTAGAAACCAATAGAGAGAAGATGGGTATTGAGAGAGAGAGAGTATAGGAAGAAAGAACACAGGATGAGAGTTAAAATGGTATTAAGGGAAACAGAGTGAGGCAGGTAAAGGAGATAAGGTGTTGAAGATGGCAACAGTGTGAAGAGAAATGGAATAATTATGGATAGCCTAAATGGGGAACTAGGAAGAAGGAGGAAATGATGGTAGAAGAGTGTGTAAAGCAAGAAGATAAAGAAAGGGGGGGTTGAAAATGAGAGCCGAAAAGAGGTGAGAAACAATGAACACAGCATCATGAAGGAAGAAACAGGAACCAAAAGACAAAAAGGAAGGAAGGATGGCAGAACAGGTAGGAGAGAATGGAAGGACGGGAGAGGAGGACAAGATTGAAGAAAGGAAAGGAAATAAAGCAGAAGGAGAGAAAGTGTGTTAATCTGTGCTGGCAGCCTGGCAGCCCACAGAACACTGTTTCCAACCCTTTCTTTCACCCTCCTTTCAATTCACTGATTTGTTCTGGTCTTCCTCCTCTGCAGTGTTTCAGGCCTGTTGCTTTGGTTGTGTGTGTGTGTTAAAACATTCATGTCAACATATGCTTGTATATTGAGTTTATATGAGTGTGTCTATATTTCCCCGATGTTTCGTGTATGTGTGTATGTATAGGACAGTGATATTCTGGTGGAATCGTATTTAAAGTTATGCGGCGAGAAGTGACAATTGCATTTCAGCATGTCAGTCTCACATTTTCACTGGATCCAAATCAAATTCAGTTTCCTGCTTAAAAGGGCATCGCACACACACACACCCACGCATCTGAACACATGCTTAAGCTCTTAGTTACAGAGATAGCCAGTGTGTGTGTGTGTGTGTGTGTGTGTGTGTGTGTGTGTGTGTGTGGGTCATCACTCCACCTTGGGTCAAGATTAAAGGATTCCCTGCTAGGAGATGAGCAACTATCCTGGCAGGAAGGAGGAGAGAGACAGAGAGGTTTATGGAAGAGTTACTTTAAAGTCCAGACAGTGGAGAGATCCACAGGCCTGTCTGGATACCTGCTGGGGACAGCTAACTAATGACAATAGCTGTCTACCTTTGTCACTGTTAGCGTTACAAAGTTACAGTAGAGGCAGGCAAATGTGTCTTCAAGTGCCATAACTGCACTTCGTACCTTGCCGTCTGTCAGCCCCTATTCCAGAAGTTTGTAATTACATGACTGTATTTTCTTTTTTAAACAAGTTGCAATTAAAAATACAGCAAAGTTTAAATTTGAAGAGTTTGAAAAGGTCAATTTAAGTAAATATTTGCTTATTTATTCTACTGACGTATATTATATGCAATTTTGTATCAGACAGCGACACACTTGCCACCCTTCTCCCTAAAACTCTATGTTGTCTATGATTAAATATCAGGAATAAAAGACAAATGCACATTGAAAAGTGGGAAACTGCCCAGAGACATGGTGCAACAGAGGAATACCCACAGTAGTGGATGAACGTGGAGGTAATCTGGACAATGTTGGAGATGAAGCGAAGAGAGACAGAGGGGTAAAGAGGAGAAAAACTATAGAGAGAACGCCTTGAGGTTGGAAAAAAGGTAGCCAAAATATGGGTGTGCACATGTGCTGACAATGCCTGTCAAAATGTTCTCTTTTCACAAGTGTGTGGTTGTGTTAGTGGTGAGTCTCAGATGCTTTGTGCAATTTGTGTGTGTGCAGTTTTGCTAGAGTCCAAGATAGCTGCTGGACATGCTAGTAGACTGTTGTACTTTGCCACCAGAGGTGGTTAGTTAATCCCCTGAGTGTGTGTGTGTGTGTGTAAGTGTGTAAGACAGGCAGCACTGTAGGGCATCACCTTGGCAGAGGTATTAAATCTTTTTTATCCTCTCCACAGGCTGTGGGAAGGATCAGGAAACAGATTCACTCACAAACCCACAAATGCACATAACTGCTTTGCACAATTTAAACACTGCTAAAACAATATTTTTCATTTTCACATGCGCATTCGCATTATTGCGTTCCCGCGCTCAGAGAGACAGTGTCTAACAGTCAGTTTTGATGTAACATGCTCCCTAAGCTGTCACTATGTCACTGAGTCATCCACTCTGCAGAACCCAACTTAGCATGTGCTACATATGCAAATGAAATCTGAAATCAGTCTCTGGTGAACATTTTCACTTGCCTCTCCTCCAGATTTGGTCAGATTGCCCTCTAGTTTTAATGTTCTTTTTTTTTTTTTCTTTGTGAATCTCTGGTGACCTTTTTGTCCTTCAAATAGTCCATAGTACTGCAAACGTTTTCAGTTACCGCTTCATGATGCTTGTGTTTGCAGTTTGAGTTGCCATATTTCACTCAACACATGGATAACTGGCAAATGGTTTCCTACATTAATAGTAACCCAGAATCTGGAACCTGCTGCATTGCAAATTTACAAATTTGATGTGTCCTTCAAATTTAGGCCAAAGAGATCGAATCATTTGGCAGATGCATTTAAACAAACCAGTTTGTATTCAGTATCTCAAGGACACTTTTCCTGGTCAAGCTAAGGATCGAATTGCTGACCCTGTGATTAGTAGAAGACCTGCTCTATCTCCCGACCCACAGTCACTCCCAGAAACTATTATGAGGCGAAAAACGACACTATGCTCCTCCGAAAGCTAACCACATAGGTCAGGTTATTACACAAGGTTACATTTTATTGTTGGTGGCCATAGTCGTTAGGAAGAAACCAAAGGAATTGGTTAGATGATATTGTATAAAGAACAAGAAAGTCTGCGTAGGGAGGGATAGTTGAACCAATAATCAACGTATGTTATTTGATGTGTAAAGGTATTGTAACCATACTGACAGAGGTTTTTTGACTCCTAGTTTAACCCAAACTACAATTTCCCCAAAGGGATCAGTAAAGTTTATTATTAAACCTTACTAAACCGTGAGCATTTTACAACCTTAATCTTGTGTTTATCGATACAGTGAAGGTCTAGTATGCTCGCTGCATTTATTATTGTGGTCATGATGACAAGGGTCTAGTTCACCTGCCTCTGGGAGTGGCACTCATTAATAAAATACTCCTATTGGTAATGTCAGAGGGTGAAGACAGGCCATCAGAAAAGAGTTTATCACAGCTATAAAGATAGATGTTAAGATACTTTGAAGCATGTGAACAAGTCTGGCAGTTTTTTGTTTTTGTAGGTGAAATATATTATAAATATGGTACAAATTCTTATCTTCATAAAAATGCCTTGGGACGAGTTTTACACCAGGTGTTTTTAGAGTGTGTGTGTGTGCAGTGGCAAATGCTTGATACTATTGAATACTCAATCTATGGAGTCTTGGGATCAAATAAAAAGCGCGAAGGTGAAGAGAAGTTAGGCAATTCCTGCCACAGTGTACTTCTCAGGGGTCAACGCAGTAAATGATGGACATGTGGAACATGAATGTGTGTAATCAGATGGTTGGAAACTGTGTTGCTAAAAGGAGAAGTCACCATGCTCAATAAAACCCTGTTGGTAGATGTCGTGTCACTTCTTGGATTACTGCGGGAGGCCTGTGTGTGAGTGACTGTAAGATGACATGACACAGTAAAGAAGCTTAGGCAGAGATTATGTCTCATATTCACACATGTAAAGATTATTCCCAGATATTCAAAGCCATGTTATCTCTCAGCACTGACAGATCATTTTTAAGCTTTGGTTGTAAAAACAAAGCAAAGCAATAAAATAGAAAAGAAGAATCTTTGCGTTGAATCTTCTCTACTTGTCTTGTTTTCACCATTTGTGCAAGTTAGGAGACAGCATATATAACTTTTACTGAGGAAAATGCTGACGAACACCAGTCACCAGTCAAACAGTCTACAGAAGGTTAGATGTTTGCATGCACTGCGATCTGTAATCTCACTATACCTTCTCATGATGCAGCAATATTCAGGCAGGAAATATGGAAAACTGAACCTTTACTGTGACTAAATTCTTCTGAGTTTCATATTCTCATATTACTGACTGTTTGAAGAGGCACATGTTAAGACTGTCAAGTAAGTGTACACATTAAACAGCTGTGCTAACAAGAGCTGGATTTGGACGTTTACAAAGGATTCTCTGTGTCTTTACCCGGATTTCTGTAAAACTGAGATACAAGTGCACATAGATGGAGAAAATTAATAATATTTTTGTGTAAGTTTCACACATTTGTTTATTTATTCAGGCACTTTCCAGAGCAACATCATATCATCAGTCATTTTCTTGAAAAACTGTGAAAAAAATGAGTAAGGAGGAATTTTGTCACACACAAACACACACACACACACACACACACACACACACTGTGCGAATCCCTAGATACAGGATGTGGGTGCTGAGCTCACCAAACTGAAACGGAACATCACACACACACCAGCACAAAGCCTCCAGAGCCAAAACAGTGATGGATTTTAAGGATTTGCCATCAGCTGAGCTTCCTCGGCTTTCTCCTACGTCTAGGTGCTGCTGGGTTTGTGTGAAACTTGACAGTTTGTTGGTATTATTTGGAGCAGTACTGGAACCGAGCCGCTCTATTGCTCAGTCCCAAAGGACTACATGTCCCTTCCAGCATGCACACAAACACGCACAAAACCCTTGTTGACTGCCCTTGCTAACTGCAAGAACAGTATGGAGTTAAAACAAATGTGCATTTGTTTTATAGTGAAGTTTGTAGATGGCAGCTAGCATTACATGTTGCTTGTTTAATCTTTACAGAAACAAGTGTTAAGATGACAACTTGTGGACTGTTGCCGAGCACGGTTGCATCTGCTGGGTTCTTTTCTTTACAGCAGAAGCAACACGTTGAAAAATGCGGCCCTAAAGACACAATGTAATAAACAGTGTCTATGAGATAATATACTTTTTGTCACACACTTACAAATAGAACATTTTCAAACTTTGACCATGCCAGACACATTAACATGCAGCAAGACAAGTCTTTTCGCCTGCAATGCTGAAATGATGACATGTCGAAGTGAATACAAGCTACTGACATCCGTATCGTGGTCATGTTCAGACAATTCCACATTTACAGCCAAATGACATGATGATCTGCCTGGACGTGAGGTAATTGCTCATCTGTTTGGCAGCTCCTTGGGGTAAAACACCGACATCGTCTTGCTCCCGTGTCTGTGCTCTGCATCTTTTTCTCATTTTCTCTCCCTCTTTTACTAATGTCTGGTGCTTCTTTCACTCTCCTCCTCTCCTTATCTTAATGCTCGCTTCTCCTAGTCCGGGTTTCGGCATGCTAACAAGTGAGGAGTGGAGAAAGGTTAAAAAGTGATTAGGACAACGTTGGAGGTAGTTTCTACCTGCTGTGCCACCTGCTGTGTTATCAAAGCTGGCCCTCTTGTCTCCTTTCTTCTCTGTTGCTTTTTTCTTCTCATCCTCTTTGTTGCCTCCTTTCTTCCTCCCCTTTCTTTCTCATTTCCTTTCATCCCTCCCTCCCTTCACTTTCTCTTTTCATTTAGGCTCATTTCCTCTTCTCTTGTCACCTCCTGTCCTCTGATATTCTTTCACCTCACTTTTTTCTTGTCTACTCTTCTCTCATTCCCCTTTATTCTAAATCTTCCATAATTTCCTCTTGAGAAAAAACTGTGGAGAAAAGAAAACAGTGAATGTACCTCAGCATGTTGAGCCATAGCTGCTGCTGCTGCTGCTGATGCTGCTCCACGCTTTGAGTCTTTTAAAGCTGGAAATGTGGTGAAAGTTGACATGCAGTGATGAGCACTGTGTAGAGAAAACAGAGACAACAGTTTGATTTCAAGCCACTAATCGCTGACTTGGACAGCACAGCCATTGTGATGGCTCCCGTCCAAAACAGTGAAAAATATTGTCGAGAGCTGAATGAATTGTGCACAATTTGAAAAGAGCTCTCTGATAGACTGTTAGCATCTTTCCAGGTTAAATATGCTGTAATTTCTGTTATCCTAAAACACATGGGAAACTGTGGTCTATGGGCACTAATCTGTTTTCTGACTCCTTATAGACTATATGATTGATATCAATTGAAATAATCCATAAATAATGTAGTCTTTTCATAACAGGTTATGAAAAGAATCATTAACTGAAGCCTTACTTTGAAATATGGCCATGGTATCTTGGTTCTTTGTAAAGGAGGCTACAGAGGACACTGACTGACAAACTCAGCGAGATGTTGGGAATAGATTGTGGGTGGAAAAGGAAACGAGGTCCTGAGAGAGACAGATATGTGAATGCAAACTCTGAACAACTTATCTCCAAGCAAAACAGAGATAGAGGCAGAAAGACAGACAGTGGGAGAGAGACCGAATCAGATAGGTGAAAAAAACAGATGAAGAGGAGAGCTGCCAGAGCAACATAAAACAGTTTGAAAAAGACAAAAAAGTAAGAGAGCGTGAGACAAATGAAGAGAAAGAGAGAAAGAATCAGTGAGGCATGTTGTTAATGTGTCCTGTGCTAACAGTGGTGTGTATGTGTGTGCATGCATGTGTACACCATGTATATTTTTAGCTGTGATGATGAAGCTCAGTGCATCTGGTACCCCTAGCCCTAGGGAGGCCAGGGCAGACACACACACACACACACACACACACACACACACACACACACACACACACACACACACACACACACACACTGTCTTACTTTATTTCACTTTCAGTCTCACACTTTCATCTGTCACAAACATACATGCATACACCGACCGATGTGCAGCCTATATACAGGATGTAATGGGCCAACAATACAAGGAGGATTCACAAAATGCACACACACTGCATCCTGGCTTCACCGAGACAAAGCTCTTCCAAATGTGGAGAAGCATATCTTTTTTATTTATTGGTACCTTTTTTTTTCACTTTCTTCTTTCTGTCTTCCACTGTAGTAAAAAAAACTTAGACTTAGACTTTTAGAGTTTGGTCCCAAGGTCAGCTTCACTGTTCAGTACATCGTGTACTGGACCTGGGTTCATCACAAGACTCCCCACACTGACTGCAGCCTAAATATGCAGTACATAAAGTCCTCCAACTTTATTGCCCACATATGTTGTTTGTCACAACCTTATCATAACAACTGCAGGTGTTTGTTAAAAATTGTAGCACTTACATACTCCAAATAGTCACAATAACTGGAAAACTCTTATGTGAATTAGTTGGTTTTCAGCAGGAAGACATCTTGGTTAGGCACTACATAAAAACATGATAAAGATTATTAACAATGATACTCATCACTCATTGCTTAACTTCACTTGGCAACAATATACAATGTCCCCTTAATGTAAAGAGGAGCTACTTAAACTGCACCGAGTTTCAACTTTCAAGGATGCGTTGAAACTTTTCCCATTTACCTACCACTCATGGTTTAATAAATAGAATCTTAAAGCACCTCCACAATTCAGCTTTGATGGCTAGGGCTTTCTATTATACAGAAGCACTGTCATAAAACACCAGAGTAAAAGATCACGACTCTACAAGAGACACACAGGTATATATTTGATATTTGTATCGTGGGACAGGAACTGCATTTTTCTGTTTTATCTTTCTGTTATTCATGTTTTCCTATTGCTATTCACAGAAACATCTATACAATGCTGACTTTACTCTTATGATGCTGTCAAAAAGCCTGGACATTAAAAAAATATACATTTATCATGGATGTTCACTGCAATCATGCGTACATGTAAGAAAGGATCATTATCGGCTCATTTTGCCACTTCGTACTGAGCAGACTCTGTAGTAATGATAAGTGACAGCTCTCCATTTACAGTACAATATTCCTCACAGCAGACAAGACATTTTGTACACAAACTCTCTGTTTCTCCTAAAATACTTCTTTCCTCTTTTCCCTCTTCCTTCATCTCTCTGCCCCTCGTTGATCCCTCTTGTCCTCAGCCTTTCTCAGTTTTGGCTGTTAGCGTCATCCCAGAGGGGGCAGTGAGAGATAGATGGGAAAAGGCGATGGTGGTGGTGGTGGTGGGGTGTTAGTGTAAAAAGCAAACCGTCCCTGAGTGGCCCACACAGACACACACTCTCTCATACACATACACATTTGCTGATTACACTCTTTTCCCCATTGTGCTGTGGGGTCACTTGGTGTTTGAATGGAGAACAGTTGTGACCTTCACACTGCAGCACTCTACCTAAAAGTTACAATAGCACCTTAAAGTGGTGTGCTTTTTGTAAGGGACCCAATAGAAAAGAAAAAATGTGTTGTGGAGAGAGATCTTTGCCTGTGACTGGGACAAATAACGAATCACACAGGTACTATCTTTAGATTTCTAGATCTTCACCTGGTCTGTATGGTTATTAGCTGTTCATCTATTGATGCATGCATGAAGCAGCGTTGCCTCACTGGGCACGCAAACAGGAATCATTCATAACAACATTGTGGGGGACCTCACAAATCCACTCTTATTTTCTGTGCAATACATCTAATGCGAAGCCAACAAACCACGTACAGATTGTGCTTTGACAATGTTAGTTCATCAAACTGTCACAGTTCTGTCATAAAATTCACTTTGCTCTGCTTCACGTAGGCTAAACCTCCTGTAAACATCTATCTATCCACTTTATTCCACTTCTGCTTATATACAAATGATAATTATTATTATTTTTACCATCTTTATTGCATTAATCTTTTGTCAGTTTAGAATCCTTGCAACCATCCGTACATTTCCATATTCAGTTTAGTGTTTGTATAGAAGCATAGTTGTTTTGTTTTTTTTTTGGCTCACTTGTGTGTAATGGTTTTACACTACAGAGTACTTAACTGAATGAAAGCACTCTTGCACTATAAAGGAAGTGTTTTTAAAAGAAGTCCAGTTCACAGTAAAGCCCTGAGAAGCACACAGCATTAGAAGTTACAAAGACATGAGCCATAGCGGCATCGCTGAGGTTTTCACTCACAAACACAAATTTCTAAAACCAACATTGGTTCATTCAGCATATATGAAACACCCACCCTAACATTTTCACAGCTCATACTGAGCTCAGAAATTGTGATACCACAAAACATAATTACTGTAATTAGACATCTAGCTAAATATCCTCTATGGGCAGTAATAATGCAGATTTGGAGCAAAGTAAATAATACAAATATTAAATGAGAACAGCATTGGTGGCAAGTGTGTTGCAACTGTATTGTGGTTATTATAGACTCGTTGTGTTTTTATTGCATGTATGTGTATACAAGTAGCCTTCGTTGTGAAATTCCATAAATCTATGCAGTATATGTTCACATGCATCCACTCGTGTGTGTGTGTGTGTGTGTGTGTGTCTGCATGTGTATGGCTCCATGTCCATGATTGCCTGTGTGTTCCTGTTTGTCAGTGTGTCTGTTTGGATGGATGTCTCAGCTGGCATAGCCGAGCAACATCACAGATGAGTCAGACGAGGCTGAGCTCGGTTTGACAGAGTGAGAGGGAGGGCGGGTGGAGAGGGAGGGAAATTGCTTAACAGGATGCTCCCTTAAAAAAGGCAATCATCAGTGACTTTTCAATTTTTGTGTGTATTTGAAAGGCAATAATGAGCTCTGAGGTGTCATATTAAAAAAGTATATTGTTGAATGATACTATCCACTGTAATTATTCAGGCGGGACAGTCTTTGAAGTCGATTTCATTACGCACACTTTTCGAGCAGCCATAGAAATCCTACTTTTTGATGCATGCTTACTCAACTCCTGCTGCACTTTAGCTCCATCCCTCAGAGACTGTGCTTGAAAAAGTAATTTTGCTCCTTCTCAGTTGTCAGAAGTTATATAAAAAATTGGGTAACTAGTTCACTGAAAGATACAAGGATTTCTTTTTAAAAATATACCAGCATGCTTCTACAACCTAATAAAAAATGTAACTGCCGCACTAATCGAGGACAGAAGGGGGATAAATACACAGGAACTCTGAGGAGAGTAGCACTCGAGGTCAAGGACGTAACACTTACCACAAAGGTTAAAACAGTGCTGATTATTATACAGCTAAACAATTAAAAGAAACTAAATGGCAAAAAAGCGTTGTTCTGTTTACATAACTCACACAGAAGAATCTGTGCACAACAACCCCCCACCCCACACAAACTCACCTACTGAGTCTAATTTTCCAAAATACACATGTGATTTCTCTTTTGAGCTCCACCCTCCTTATCCCAGTGTGCTTCCTCGCCCAACCATACATTACATCAGCTCTGGGAGGAGTGCCGGGTCCAATCTGGACCTCATATGGTGTGTGTGTGCGTGTGTGTGTGTGTGAAAGTGGGAACAGTATCTGGACGGTGACAGGGACAAAGAGGTGGTTTGGAGCTTTGCCCACAACAGAGTGTACCTCTTGGGAGGGAAATCTGTTGTGGTGTCCTCAGTGGAAGTCTAGATGGAGCTCAAGATACAAATACAAAGGTGCTTCTGTGTGATTCTGGGAATATCCCAGTGATTACATTTCAAACCCAACACCAAACTCACTCTCTCTCTCTCACACACACACACACACACACACACACACACACACACACACACACACACACACACACACACACACACACACACACACACACACACACACCAGGTTGTAATCGTGACTTTTTACTGGCTGAACACTGGTTTGAGGCCAAATGTATTTAACTGATGACATCAACTATCACAGATTCTAAGGGTCAGACCTATGCTCTATGTGTCTGTGTGTTACCCTGTAGCTAGTTCTAGTTCAGTCACATACATTTCTATTGATATGAAAATACTGTACAGCACTTTGCTATTACTCTTGGGCATCTAACTTGGACCTGTGGGATATGCTGGATTCTAACAAATGTCTACACAGAAACCGTGAGCTCATGGGTGATTCTGGGGTAGTGACGCTGATTGAAATGCTAAGTGAGCAGCGGTGGTGAAAATTACTGAGGTGCTTGTGGTGAGGAATGAAGCAGCAGACCTGAGAGAGTGCACAACATTTTAGACAGCCTGATTATAAAGAGTGCATTGGACATGTGGAATATACCAGATCACATGTGGATATACACGGGTATCTACCTAAACTGGCTTGCAACATTTTTTTTAATTTGCTGTGAATACACCGGACACCTGATGCAGTTTTAGAAGTTATGACTATTTCACTAAATTTGAGACGTCTGCTGTGTGCATGAAAGGTGACGTGAGGTACGGAACAAGATGCTCAGTGTACTAGGAGCAGCACTTCAGCCACCCAGTGGCACAGAGGGCCACGGTAGTGGGCATAATCCAGACGGGTGTGAAACCTCTATGAATGCTTTATGAAAATTACCATTCATGAGCACTCGGCACAGCCCAGCTGATGACCGGCACAAAAGGGTTATAAAATTCTTTTACTATTAAAATGTCTCTTGACAGGAAGTTAATATAGTTTGAAATAACATGAATTTCTTTATGGGTTATTTTTAATTGATAAACTGACACTGTGTACGCACATGTATGTGTATGCACTTTGTGGAATTATAATTGGATGGAGTGTTTGATTCATGCTGGCTGGATGTTTCAGAGGAAGTCCCTTTAATCTTTTTATCACTCATCTAGCACATCGCTTCCCTCTTTTTTTTTTTTCTGTCATTCCTTTTGTTTTCTTTGACTTTGTTTCTCCCCTCACCCCCATCGCCCCCCTCGCTCTCTCCATCTGCCTCCGCTCTCTCTCTCTCTCTTTTTCCTTCTTCTTCCATCTCATTTTCCCCCCTCCTCATCCCTCACCTCCGTCTCTGTGTTTGCAGCTTGCCTATCTGCATGTCTGTGTTTTGCCTGTGTGGGCGCGATCCTGTCAAAACCTGCTGTGTGTGTGTGTGTGTGTGTGTGTGTGTGTGTATCTGTGTGTGAAAGAGAGTGTGTGCGCATGTCTCAACAAATGTATCAGCGTGTGTTTGCTTTACTTCTGAATCTGTGTACTTGTGTGTTTGTTGTGTGTGTGTGTGTGTGTGTGTGTATGTGTGTGTTGGACTTATGGTGGTCTGTGTTTGCGTGTATGTATATGTGTGTGTGTGTGCACTGGGTGTTGGTGATCTTTGTGTTTGTTCTCTGCAAGTATGTCAGCATGCATTTGTTCTCAGGTTGTGTTTGTGTGCTGGTGTGAATTCGGTGTGTTCTCATTTCTGTGTATGAGGTTTGCGCATTTTTAGCGTGTATGTGTGTTTTTGTCTGTGTGTTTCTGCTTTGTGTGTGTGTGTGTGTGTGTGTGTGTATGTGTACATCTTCCCTTTTCAGTTTCCCCGGTCTGTCAGGCTTGAAAAAATTATAAAAAAAACACTTCATTTTTCAAAAATAAACTGCTTTTACTTTCCTTTTGGATGAGAGAGAGAAAAATGGAGTCGGCATGTTTGATCGATTCCTATCCCAAAGCTCAGCTTTGATTTTTACCACGCCTAATCAATGCATCCTTACACGCTTATGCACATCCATACGCACACACACACACACACACACAAACATACATACATACAAGAAAAACAGCTTTGAGATTTTCTTAGCTGCAGGTTCAGCTTTTCAAACAGATAAGTCAAGAGTGTGGTATCAAGTGCCTCTCACCCTGCTCCCTACTGTTTCCTCCTGCTTGGCGTGGTGGAACTTTCTAAGAAGCACTTTTCTCTTGGCATAAGAACACTTTGCCCTTGTAAAAAGGATCTGTAAGGAGTTATTTATTTATATTTTATATTTATGTATGATTTCTCAGAAGGGTGTTTTTTAAACTTGCATTCTCTTGCCTCCAAAATGACTAAATAACTCCTTAAGATGCCTTGTTGTTCAGTTAAATGTGCAGAATGGGCACATCAGCGCTACATCACAGGAATAACTTTGTAATTTCACTTTTTAAAGTGTTTTGTAAATATTAATTCTGTTTTAACGATATCTGTGGTACTTTCCTCACCAGGATTTTTCTAAATCCATCAGCTCTAAAAGCCCCAATCCCCCTCTGTCTTACAGCAGGCTGTTTTGGAAACTATTAACATAATATTTGCATTATTCATGAGCACCTGGTTCAATTAGCTGGAGGTGTGGCCCCCTGTTCACCCCCAGCCAATTGGAATACTACCCAATGAATAATACAAGTTCTCTAATGTCACATGTTTACCTCAAGTAATGGCTCCAGCTGTATGTGTATGATTACAACAACAAAAAAACAAACAAACAAACAAAACAAAACCCTGCTGTTTAGTGCTGTATCATGTTCTCACCCCAAATGAACTGCTCCACAATTTGTTTAGGATCCCAATTGCTGTGTCAGACCTGTGTAAAGGAACTCCACCTAGGGGAAAAATGAGACAGAGTTCAATTTAACTTGGATAAAAACAGAGTTGGTGTTAAAATGCCCTTAATGTTGACATAGACATGGGTGGAAATCACCAAACAACGGGTATCAGAACTTCATAGCTGCAGATTGTTCAGCCTGTCCATGAATCCTTAATGGAGAGGGGAAGAACCTGTTACATATTGAGTAGTAAGAATAAGTAAGGGCCATTTCTCCAAACATAGCTGGGGGTAGCTAGTCTTATCCATCCCAAAGCTCATTTTTCCTTTTTTTCTCTCTGCCACTTTCTGCTTTAAATGTTTATAGAGTTCTAACCAGTGACAAAATGTGAGTTTTGACCATAGATGTGTGTGTGTGTGTGTGTGTGTGTGTGTGCATGTTTGCTAATTCTCAGTCACTGAAGAGGCAGTGCAGGTGAGCACCCTGGTAAAAAATTCTCAAACAACTGGTATTTGTGTGTAGGTGTGTTTTTTTGCATATTGAATATTAGGTGAGAGGCGTTTTGATTTGTGTGTTTCTGTGTGTGTGACATTGGTCCTCTGTATGTAAACCTTGATTTGTCAGGAAACGAGTAGGCAGTTGATACACTTGATGCTGACAGCCCTCAGTACAGCCCTAAGCACAATATATTGTTACCAAACCTGGCCACTTGTATTTGTCTGTTCTTCAAATGTACACTACAACACTGTTCTGCTCTCAGCTGCCATCTTTAACTGGTTTATGGGCTAAACAAAACTAAGAGCACCTCCTTGCAACTTTTTCTGTTACCTGTTTGTCCATTCAAACATGTTACTTTACAACATGCTATGATTACAAAAACATAATTGCATTTGTAGTCTAATTCTATAGGAACATATTTTTGAGTTGGTATTCCTTTAATAAATATTGTAATTGTTCAGACGTATTGCCTTTCATTAGGGTAGGTGCACACATGCACTCTACATATAATGGCAAACACTTCTCAAAGCTGTTCTGGTCCTGGTCCCAATCCACCTCTGTGTAGTACTTTATGTATTTTTACCATGGTGAAAGAGTTTTAGTAGTGTGTGTAATCATCATGGTTTTACAGTGTGGTGTTTCAGATAGAGATTCAGCTGTTGCACAAATCCTTCTCTTCATTTTTTTTTTTTTGGGTGCTTGCTGAACTGCAGCTGCGCCTTCACCGCAAATGGCATCAGAAAGAATCTGATTTAGCTTTTTTTCTTATCTGTTGGAACATTCAATAAATCATGTGTTATATTATGTGTCTCTCCTGAGACACAACCAGATTTGGGGCTTTAAGGTGTTTCTGCATTTGAGCAAAATGTAGCTATACTACTAATGTAGACCGCTCATGTAATGTCTTTTCTGAAGAATGGCTGCATTCCAGAAATAGACAACTGCAGCTAACTCTACAAAATTGCAAGAGTTAGTCACACGTAAACACCTAATCGTTGAAAGTATTTGTCTCATTTTCCACTGACCTGCATTGAACTAGAGCGAAAGATTATGCTAATCATGCCATTATTTAAGAGTCAAGTGGTTCCTCTTAATGCTGAAGAAAGTGTTGTGCCTCAGGGCTTGTGTCATAGTTGCCACATTTGATGAATCTGATATGACAGAAGCATTTAAGAGTTTCTTGTTTTGTTTTTTTCTTAATAATTTTTTTGAGCTCTAAAATCCTTAAACTCTCCACAATAGCAAATTGTAATGATAAAATGAACACTTTACATTGACAGTGTATTAAAACACTGATTGAATCAAATGCTAATAATTTATGATGCTCTCTTAAACTGGATTATTGACAGGTGGATTCAAAAGCTTTGCTCCTCTGTATCTATGTAAATAAGAAAGATGCTGGAAATAACTTACAGTGCAGTTTTGGGCAACAAAACTATCAACCTAACTCCAGCGAAGCTACATTTGTTGACTTAATATTTTGACATTCATTCAGAATCTTGTGTGATGCTGTATCTTTACATGGTTGGTATAAAAAGCTGAAGAAAAGAACAGAGGCTGACACAGGAGATATGTTCTGGTGGGATGGGGTTGTAGTCCAGTGGGGATACTGCCACATGGGATTTTAGTTACTATCTTTAGCCACGAAAGTCCCATTTGTAACTGTGTGCAGGTCGAACAGCTGCTATAGTCTCGCCTTATCCTGAAGAGAGGTTGTTTGGGGGAGCTCAGGTGTTGTGCTCTCCTTTCAGCAATTCCCAAAAAAAATAGGTCTGATAACTAGTGAAGGACATTTAGTTTATTGCTACCTCATTTTATTTTACAGTAGAGAAACACATACAGTATGTTGCATGTGCTACTCTTGTTTCCTCTCCTGGCTGACTAAGTAGCCGAGCTCTCGGATGAAAGCAGGCAGTGAGAGGACACTACAACAACAAAACGTGTGACCTCTCCATCTTTCACTGTGCTTTCCTCTGTCGCTGCACAATTCAAGCTCTCATCTGCCTTTTTCTTCCTCCATGAAGGTCTAACAGCAAAACAAAAAGGGAAGAGTTGTAGAAATTAAAGACGGACAGAAGATGGGAGAGAATGGATATTCTGAAGCCACAGAAGGCTTTGTCACCTTTTTCTCTATTAATATCCGAACTGATTGTGTTCAGACCTATTAGCATATTCAAATCTGACTTTGCAACCCAACATCCAGAGTTTAAAAACGCAGGAGGGGAGATGGGATGAGGAAGACAGCGACTGCTGAGTTGAGGGGTAAGAGTAAAAGAGATGAGAGATGTAAGAGCAGAGACAAAAAATGGTGGGAGGAAGAAGAAAAACCTGGAAAGGAATTTTCATTCTGACATTAGGAAAAGTGGAAAACAGTCGCTGTGCTTGTGATAAGTTGACTTTACAGGTGAGTAGGAGACAGAAGCAGGAAGAAGGTGCAGCATAACAGCCACCATATAAAGAAACTGGAACAGACCCAATTAGGAATGAGCGTGGGTTTGCCAAATCAAGGAACTGACTCGGATGAATCAAGAAATGCTGAGCTGACGGTTTTCACTCAGAGGAAGATGAGGGAGGTGGGCTGGTTGTGAATAAAAGAGAGCGAGACTAAAAAGAGTGAGAAGGGAAGAAGAAAAATCTGTCACTATAGGAGCACAGACAGAGACATGGGAAAGCGTGGATATAATAGTGTGGATAAGAGAGAGGAACAAGAGATGCCCCCTTCACTCTGACAATATCTAAGCACAGGCAGAGATTAAAATACATCCTTTCAGATTAGGTAGGATAAACTCTCATTTTACAAAATATTCAGAGGAAATACTATTAAAATGGATTTTCAATTAGCACACAAGTTGCTGTATTTGTGTGGAATGCTAGTTTCACTCTTCATTCTTGTGGTTGAGTCCAGCTCTGCCTGCCAGACCTGCAGAACTGACCAGCTAGTAAATAAAAATGGGCATGACTGTCAGAATAATTAAGCAGTCAGAAGATGATATAAGGCATTAAATCATCAAACTAGCATAAATAACAGATGGGAAGCGTCAGTGAAGTACCGCGATTTACAGAGATTACAGATGTGTGATTGGTGTGATTTGATTATATAATCCTGCGCCACACTTCTGTGTGTGTAGAAGTAGTTCACGGAGACACGAGGATGATTCTCACTGTGTTTTGCCACCTGTTTAAAACTCTTAATTTTTTTTGCACATTACTGAGTGGCAACATGACAAAATCCAGCCGTGAGAAGGGAGAGGCAGCAGCGGAGAGGTGATCTACTCCTGCAGAAAAAGAGAGTTCCATCAAGAAGGAAGAGGGCGAATAGAGAAACTAGTTAGAAAAACCGCATGACAAAGTCTTCAATACAAGACACTGAGAGAGAGTCCACTGACAATGATCAGAGACATCATAGACAAGTTGGGGAAAAAGGGCCATGTAATGTGTGGAAGGTAATGGCAAGGTGATCAGTCAAGCATCACCCTAGACATTATTGGATAACTGGATTTTTTTAACATATAATGAGACAGCTGAAGCTCCGGAGAAATGGAGCAGAGAGGCCAACAGAGATTTTCACGCTTGGCTTCAGGGTAGCCATTAAAAAGGTCCACAAAGAGTGACGCAGGCAAGGCAGGGGGGATTTCTCTTAAGTCCCATAGAATGGAAAATGGCACTGTGGCAAACACAAGTACCAAGTACCAAATATAATCATGGTTGGTTATCACACGGTAGGCAATTTACATTTCTCACCTTTCTGGTATGAAGCCTTCATGAAGTAACCTGAAGCTTGCAGTGTGCCATAAGGATTGCCATCTCTCACAAAGGAAGGAATGATTTCCTGATTATGTCATGCACTCTCATATATCTGTATTTACTACTCAACCTCCACTTCTAGTTCAGCAATTGGTCGTACAGACTGTTGGTACAGTCTTCTCATACAACTGTGATTGGACCGTTTTTTATTTTGGCACTGGCAATGCACTTTCGTCTTATAAAGAGAAAGCTCCCTCTATCTTAAAACTAATGTTACCTAACGGATACAAGTGTTTGCATCTAGGTTTGACACATCTATAGTATGCTTATTAGAAAGACAGTACCCCTCCCCATTTTGTTTTCTGTGTTTTGATTAGATTATAATGTGGCCTGGAAAATGCGCGTCATAATGAAAAACCAATTTATGAAAGACAAAGGACTAAGTACTTGTCGTTCAACAGATGCTTTCATTTAATTATGGCAGAGAAAATGTATAATTAAAAAGCACATACAAATAACAATGTGTGTGGTATTTCGCTTCATTTCTATTTCATTTAGGCATTGAGAAGGTTCCATATAGACTCCAAGCTGATGCGTCATTACTTCTGATTGGCAGGACTGATTATGGGCAACTGTTACATCTAATTGGTGTCGACGACTATAGGCTCTTCACTCATTTCACTGCCAGGTATTGAACTCAGGATGATACAGCAGGGGTCTGACACAGAAGCAGGAGAAAGCAAACTACATGTATTACAGTTAAGACCCATGTCTCGATCATGTATTAATGGGATTTAATAACAAATCGATGATGATTTAGCTGTCAAATATATGAAACCTCTCCTCACAGCGTTAGAGATGCTGTGTTTACATTGTAGGTCTTTTTCACTCATTCTGTCTCACATATTCCTTACCTCTCTCTCTCTCTCTCTCTCTCTCTCTCTCTCTCTCCCTCTCTCTTCCTCACTGTTGCACTGTTTGGAGGCAAAAGCAAGAGGAGCAATGAGACACATGCCAGCTGGTGAGAAGATGAACAGAGCAGACAAATGAAAGGCAATGATGGACAAGAGAGGAGGAGGATAAAAGCACATCTGATGAAGGAGTTAATTGAAGTAGTTAAAGTGTGGGGAAGTAGTGTAGCTGGACAATAGAGGAAGGAAGGATGATAGGGAAAGCAAAGAAAATAGATTCAAAAGGTAAAGAGAAGAGGTAGAAAGGAAATTAAAGGGTAAAGAGAGGGTAAGCCTGTGTGTGTGATTGTGTATAGACGGCTAAAAATAGCTAAGAAATGTGATGAAGTTAACATAGCTACTAGTCTAAGCAGAGATGAAGTGTGTGAGTGTGAAGATGGTGGGTGACAGTATGCATCTGACTCAGTAGGCTTATTTGTCTATAGGGGTGTGTGTGTGTGTGTGTTTGTGTGTGTGTGTGTGTGTGAGAGTTTAAAGGGTGCAGGCACAGAGAGATGAGATAGGAAGCTTTTAAAAACCATATTAGTGAGTGCCTTGAAAGCCAAGTGGCATCTTTAATGCTCCTTCATAAGCACAAACACACACGATTTGGACACACTCGTACACATTAAGAATGTTAGTCAGCTTTAATCACACAGCATGATAGTGTGTGTGTGTGTGTGTGCGTGCGTGCGTCTGCAAGGCCGCTTAATGTTGATAATAACGTACTCTTCCACAGTAATAGATCTGTCATTCAGCACAATTTAAAGGAACACACACACACACACACACACACTAACATGCACACGCTTTCAAGACCCGCCAGTGTCTGCCCATAATACGCACACACATGTACACAGTGGAAAGCCACATCAGTGTGCCATTATCAAGTCGTCACATATCCAAATTGAGGAGTGCGTTAGCAGCGCTGTCATATTTCTTTTAATTGGCACAGTCCTATTGCGCACGCTGACACGTACACACAGTCACGCGCACATTTCCCTTTGAATTGTGAAAATGTAATGCTTGTATTAAGGATTAGGTCACAAGCTGTCACATTTCCTCCCCAGTTATAATTAAGGGTTACGTAACACAATACTGCCACACACACACACACATGCGCGTGCACTCTAGGTACACACATGCTCCATGCTTCTCACACAAGCAAACGCGCGCGTGCTTGAAAACAGACGTGCATGCAGAAACACACGTGCGTGTTGAATACAGGGAGCGGATGTAGCGTGCGCGCGCTGCCTCTCGGCAAGATAAGCTTGTAAATTATTGAGACGATGCCTTGAAACAAGTGATCACACACAGCTTTGCACACAAACACAAACGTGTGTTGTAATAGTATTGGATGTACATCCTGACCTTTTAACACGAGTGAAACAAGCCTCCACGTAGCAGGGAAAGCAAGTGTGTGATGGTGGAATTTCACATTCGCACATTTACTGTATGTGCACCACAATTTAAAATGACTCCAGAGCTTGAAGTAGTATCAGCATGTACAATCCATTAATAACGCTGCCTTTTCTACCTAAAGACAGCCCCGCATGGAGGCTATCTCTCATGTTACATAAAAGTACAGCTCCTAATTTGACACATACACCATGAGCACAAGGCTGCTGGAGAACTCGCTGTATGCTTGTTAGTCCATAGACGGACCAGAAGACGGACAAAATGTTTGTACAGTTGGATCAACTCTGCTCTAAAACAGAAAATGATCCCACTGGGCTGTCTAATTGGACCGCATTAGCTTTAGCTATATTGTAGCAGCAAATAAACTGACCATTTCTGTCTTATTACATAGATAGGACGTCTTCACTGCTTGTTCACACGTTCAAACTCTGCTCAAACGGCTCATAATGCTGTCCTGATTTGTTATGCTGGTTTTATATATGTATCAGAAATAAGGTTACTTATATCGTCACTGGCTTTTAAGATAAAATAAATAGATTAACTATAAAAATGTTGGAGTGGGGGGTGGTAAATGAGGGTGAAATAGTGGGGCAGCTGCTCACTGTACAGTACTGGTACAGTGAATTGTAGTACAGTAGATGAATGAATAAACTGGTGCAGTCCTAAGTCCTGGAAATATGAGGAAAAGAAAGAGAAAAGATGGAACGAGACAGACACAGAAATAGAGACATGGTTAGATAAATGATAATGGGGTTCTTGCCTAGTTCAAATCCATGCCAATGACAGAGAGATGGAGATGGAAATGGATAGATAGACGATAATGGGATTTCTGCCTAGTTGTAAGCCATGGGACTTAGCTTCATGTTTGTTGTGTACTGAGTGACTGAAAGCTGCTTATAGTGCAATACAGCGCACTAAGCCGAATGTTACATTAGTTATTTACAGTAAGCCTGCATATTACTGTGCCACTGCACATTGAAGGGATCTGAGTGACTCCCCTTTATCTGATGCAGAAATGATCTTTTACAGTTGAACTCTTGATGGTTTTGCCAGTTTACACCTGTTGCTACTGTATGTATCCGAAACCCAACTCAGTCTTTCTTCCATCTGTGTGCATTAAAAGAACAATGCCGGTTATTTTAGGGAACTGAAACAAGACATCCTCTATTGCTACTGAATCTTTTCATTTTCCCACATGATCATTGCCTTCAGCCCCCACTGCCATCAGAACCTCAGTTATATGTGATCAGGAGGCAAGTTGCAGCAGATCTTGGACATTTGCTGTCTAACACTTTGGCAACAAACTCGCTAGACTGTCTGTTTCTTCTTGAAATAAAAAAAGACTTTTCCTTGTCTTGACACATCCCATCTGTCTGGTAAATACACGAATACACAGAACTCTCATTTCAGAAGTTAATAATCAGTCTGGATATCAAGTCTAGTTTCATATATAATCTATTTCCAGGAGGCAGTATAACTTGTGCTGCAACAGTTTTATACAGATATGTTGTGACGCAGTTCAGCGACGTTCAGCCGTGTGAGAGGCAGTCGGTATCATCTTTATTCTAACAGAAACTTTCCCTTCCTGACATTCAAGAGTCGTAGACAAGTCTGCGGAAAAGAAACTCATCGCATTGTCTTTAAAGCTTGAAATAAACTTTAGAGTTTCTGTCCTCTGTGCTCAAGTTTATAGGACGTTTCTTCCTCTGACCTTTTCTTCTTGGATGTAGCATGAATCAGTTTTTGTCAGTGACCTTCCAGCGGCTCTACATCCAAGTTCTTTTCCTCACCATATGTTCAGAATGTACGCCACGTCATTTTGTTCATAAGCCTTGTCAAATACCGTACAGTTGAATGTCTGCGTGTCCTCTGTTGTTGAGGGTCTATGGATCTTGGAAGTGTGTGTGTGTGTGTGTGTCCTGCCAGCCCTAGTCTGTGAGGTCACTGGCAAGGCAAAGAGGTCTTTTAAACACAAACGCATAGAAAAGACAGAAGCATGGCTCATTTTGGAATTTATGGCTTTTGCTTTTGTGTGTGTGTGTGTGCACGTATGTGTGTGTTGTTTCGGGTTAGAAGTTAGAGGACAGCCAATATCAACTCTCCAGGAGGCCAGAACAACCACTGATCCAGAGATGGAGAGAAAGCGAGTCGAGACATTTTACAAACCTCTGCTGTGTGATTACAGAGCACATTTTTTTTGGCTGCTTTCATGGGGCTTCTAAGACTGAGATGAAACGGTAATAAAATATTCTGCTCTCAATATCTTTGTATATAACACAGCAGCAGTAGCCACAATTTATTCAACTTTTATTATTAACTTCGGTGAAAGCTGTGTTTTAATTGGCAATGTGAGTTCAACATCAGCCACTCTCTCCCACACACACACACACACACACACACACACACAGCACACACAGATCTAACTTCAGTTGTTTTTTTTTACTTCACATGAAGGACAGTAAAAAGGAAAGAGACATCTGTCCTTGTCTCGGTCTCCCTCTCACTGCACAAGAGAAATGCATTGCTTTTGAATCATTTAGCAGAAACAATGGCTAAACTCCCTTTTCTCTCCTTCCTCTCTCAGATCCTTACTGTTAATAATTGAACACAGTGTGTGGGGGAGTACATATCTGCGTCTCTGTGTGTATCCGTCTTGTGAAGAGCTCTCATACTGTCACTGATCTGGTGGTAGAGCAGATTTTTAAGTTAATAAAAACGTGTTTTACGGTGGGTCTGTTGTGTTTAAAGTTGGTGGAGGTAAAATAGTCTGAATGGTTGGTGTTAATAATAGATATTATAGATACTATAAATCACTAATGGCACAGCCTGAGATGATCTGTTTCAATAGATTAAGAACAGAAATTTTCTTCTGTTCAATTAAAACAAATGTGATGCAATATCGTAGTTAGAGTAGTTTCAGGTAGGTCCTGAATAATTACTTATTGTGTTGATTAAAGACTTAGCACTATAATTACTGCACCAACATGAGCAATCTTCTCACCTAACTCTAGTGAATAGAAGTGAATAGAGCACTTAATAAAGTGAAGTACTTCATTATAATTCTTTAATTAAAGTTTTAATCCAATATTCATTCTGTTGAAGATATATTTATCGTATATTGTAAGGTAAGTTTGTATTAAACACTTGACATGCTGCAGTACACACAGACCACAAGGAAATAAGATGTTGTTGGTGGCCTAAACAAAGGGAAGTACAGTACATCCGAGCTGTGTTGAGCCAAAGTTCACTTGATATGCACTCTCACACAAACACATGCTTTTATTTGCTTTTGGCATTCTCCAATTACCTTAATTAATGATGGCCAGTTTTGTTTATCTGATTCCATGTGGCTCATAGACTATCACAAATCATGTTGCATCCTGTGTCTGACAACATCCTGTTTCCTGACAAGACATTTGTGCCCTGTGTGTTTGCGTTAGTGCGTGCACAGCAGTGTGTCTCTGTTGTGACACTACCTGCTTGTCTTTTTGTTTGCTCCTGTGGCCAAGAATGAGCTTCTTTGCATGCGCTTCTATTGTTCAGTGCATGTGGCCTTTCCGATGAATGTGACTGTGCGCGATAGGAAAAGGTAGGATTACCAGCTTGTTGTTGTGAGATAGGGTAGGATTACGTGAGAGACAAACAGGGTAAGGAGGAGCGTGAAGGCAGTAGGTGCGACAGGAGCTGAGATAACAAAAAAGATAGATGGGAAAGGGGACAGGTAAATACAGTATGTACTGTATCATTATCAATAGATGCTAATGTAGCACGGATACAGCATAAAAACATGAAAAAAGTTGTTTGCAGAAGTGTCCACTTCAGAAAGAAGAATAAATAATCAAATGAAGGCTGAGGAAGTCTCTTTGACTGATATGATCAAGAGGTAGCATGTAGTTCCTACCGTAGCTCTAATTTAACGAATTGCATGTAACAAACACTGAGCTGTGGTTTTGGATTAGATTATCGGTGATCACAGAAGGCCTGTGTTTCAAATTTACTTTCGGGCCCACTTTAATTAGGAAGAGTGACAACAAAATGGTACTGTATACCATTATCACCTCCTCTTCTCTGCTTAAAAAAAAACTACAACCACCGGGAGAGGAAGGGCTTTAAAAACTCTGGTCTTGTACATCAACCCAGGGCACCCACAGAACAGCGGGTGCACATTAAACAAGTGAACCATGGTTTGCTATAAAACAGGAGTCATGGTGTTCGTCCATGTGAAGCCTGATGTTGTGCGTTGTTTTAAGGAGGACATTTCCGCTGTGCTCTGAGCCACACCAATTATCCAGATTAATTGGAAGAAAGAAATGCCAGGACATTCAACCTAAAGCCGATAAATCATCAATACACGTACAGTGACTTATGTTGATAATTACAACCCTATCCTCCACCTTATCTGTCACGTTCCTTGGTCTTGTATAATTTAGAAATATCTCTTGAAGTAAAGGAAAAGAGACGAGGCAGAGATCTACAGCCAGTGTGTGTTGACTGTGTCTCAGGTTGATCTTCTACAGATATATTGAAAAGATTTCGAGCCCTGCTCTAAAGAGAAGTATGGATAACAAAATAACACATGACATATTGATCATACTGCTGGTGTTTTTTTTTCTTTTTTGTCGTGGATATATTCAGTGGTTTTCTCTCCTCCTCTCTTCTCCTCTCTCGGAGCTGAACAGTGTCGCTGTGCTGTTACGTGTAAGGTTATTAACTTGGATAAGTGCAGAGCTGGCAAACGGCAGTAGTTATCAGGGTGTAGTTTGGGTTAGACTTGGCTTCTCCTCTGCCACAGATAATTGGGAACTGTTGAGTGATGCCTATCATTAGCAGAAAATTACAGAAGCTCTGTTATTTGCGTTGCTTGAGGCCACCTAGATGGTCACATTTTGTGAGATGTTTTTATTTATTTATTTATTAATTTATTTTTAGCTTTTTACACTTTTCCAATTAAACATTACCCTCTCCACATTCTAACTTTCCAGCCATGAAATTTGGAAGTTTGCAGTCTCGCTCCCGACTCACTCTATCGAATACAAAAAAAAATATTGTAGGAAAGAATAACACAGTATGGCATTATTAAAATGAGCTGGAGGAAAAAAAAAAGCCTTTGGGTTATTAATGTTTGTTTATATTTGGTGGTGAACTGGCATCTGAGTGAAATGAATGCAGAGTGAAGCAATAAAGGTGGAGAAGGCTGGTTTCCTGAGCTTTATGCTAATGCTGTCACTTATGCATTCATCACACTGTCACTGTCTGCTCAATGTCACCCCCCCCCCTCCCCCCCCCCCAACACACAGATACAAACATAAGCTCACAGTGTACAGTGTACACATACAGTGTAGCTGCTATATGTCTGTCTCTCAATATCTGTCGCTATTGATGTTTGTCTTTCATGCCGTTAATTTCATTAATGGAATTAAAGTAAAAACTATATTTTCAATCGTTAGTATTGGAGAATTTAAAAGCAATCACATCTTTAAAAAACACCCGTCCACAGCAAAGTGAATTGATTCAGTTGGATCCAAAAATGCAACAATTAGCCCATGAGTAAAAAAGCCTCTGTTAACACACAGCATGTGCACAAACCTATGTGTGTGTGTTCTGATATCAAGATAGTGTCGCGTCTGCCAACATCTGGCAGCTGTTACTTGAACATGACATCATCACACCCACACCTGCAGGTGAGACACAGAAGTGACAAATGGGAGTGATCTCTGTCTCTGCCACACGGTGGAAAAGATGAGATCTTAGAAAGAGCAACGCCGATTGAAGTGTGTGCTTCGTGTTTAACTGTGTGCCATTGTGTCTGGCTGTTTGCAATTCAGTGTGTATGTGTTTGAATGTACAGAACTGATGAAATGTAATGTAATGTGTAATTTTAAACACGATTATACAAAGCCAGAACCATTAGGACTGAAAAGTGCTGCCATGTCAGCTCATCCTCAGTCCACTACTACTTTAAAGCATACCCCTTATCATCAACACCCCTAAGGTTCAATGTATTAAAGCCAAATTGAATACAAAAAGAAAAATACTACATCACTGTGAAACTGTCTAAAAATAGTTTTGGAACACTTTCAATGTTCTGCATTTATCACTGAGGCTCAAAGAGAATTTAAATATATGATTGAAGTTATAAAAAAATTAGGCTTTCTTCAGGATCATCTTCAGGGTTTAAATATATTATGTACATAAAGTATACAGAGATTAACGTTTCAACATGTAGTCTTCTGAAAATAGCAGTTAAATAGCTGGAAAAATGCTTAATTAATAAAATTTGTATTAAAATCAGACGGTGTGGTAAAAAACACATCACAAATTAGATGTGTCCACGTAAAGTGGAACTGCCCTTTATCACAATGATTAATGTCTCTCATTAATCATATTGTTTGGACAAAACCACTTAATTTTACCTGTGCTGAGGTCAAAAGATGTAGATGTAGCTCCGTTAACACACAGAGCCTAACTGTTGTAACCTTGCAACAATCCACTGAGCATGTGTGTGTCTGCGAGCTTGTTTTGTTGTTCTGTTAGTGTATGGGACGGTATACTCATCAATGTGCGTGTGTGCTGACTACAGTAAAGTGCAAATGGCACACCATCCTTCACACTGACCCCCCCATGCCACCCTGAGCACACACACACACACACACACACATGCACACACCTCTGAGTAAGCACCAACTGTCCCTATAATGAAGTTTAATGGCTGTAATGCTGGGCCAACACAAAGATGGGAGGGTGAAAAAAGGTACAACATTACCTGCCTGAGATTCAGGAATGGTTGTGTGCACAGGAAATAATAAGGTTTGCAAAGTACAGCATCTGCAACTCTGTCTCTTAAAAATTACGTCGCTGTGCAACTAAACTGCAGTAGCAAATATGTTTTTTTAGTAATCACCGGATGGATTATGTAACGTATTTTTTTAAATAAATGAAGCACATTAACAGAAACACAGTTGCAAGAAGGTGTTGGGGTGGATTGCAAGTTCGCAATGCGCAGAACAAACATTTCCTATGTGTTGTGTCTGAAGCCACTGTTTTTCTCTATGAAGCCAGACCACAGCTTAACCTACTGCTGTAAGAACATAATGGTAAAAGAAATGCCTGTGGATGTCAGCGTAAGCAAGATAGTAACGGCAGTAGAAGCATATCATTCTAGCACTTCATTTCTAATTGATTTCACTTGCCATTGTGAGCATGTGCTATTAAAATGTTCTTTTAAATGATCTCGGCTACTTACCAACACTTACTGTAGGTTTATAATTAGTTTGTTAAATTACATTCCATTCAATAACTTCCAGCATCACCATCAGTCTCTGCAATGGGCTGAAGAGTCCCCCCTGATTTGACACTGCACAGTTAGCAGTTTATAGACCCACACACACCCACAACAATGTGTTAGTAAGCTAAATTACTTAAGGAAGGTGAACTACACAACGGGGACTCTATTTATGTGTCTGTACTGTGGTCAAAAGAGAGAAGAATGAAAGACTTGCAGTAGCATCCACTCATAACTCACGAGTGTTGCTAATTAAGTGGGAATCACTTAGCAGGTTATTCACCTGGGTTGTAATTAAAAGCATTTTAAGTGGATATTACATACATAACAGAAAGGGCTCTATGTTAGGAGCTAATCTGTGCTATAGCTGGTAGCTATAGGTTAGACAAAGCCCGGAGTTGCTAATAACACAGGAAAAAAGAAAAGAACTAACAAAAGAAAAACAAAACTATGTTTACACATTGTTTTTGATGGATGGACAGAGTTCAACACGCTTCATGTGGCTGAGAAAACATGGAAAGGTGTCAAATTGGCTCCAGGCTTTGCTTTAGGAAGGCACAGTAAAGGCTGTACTCTATCAGCTGGTGACAGGCAACAGAGGTCATCATTTGAATTCCAGCCCATGATGTCTGGTACTTATGCATAGGTATGACTTCTTCATGAATGTCTGTGTTTGTGTGTTGATGTGTGAGCGAGCGGCGTATGAATAAAACGATTGACGTGTGTTGACGGGCAGGAGGGATGTTGATGGATGAATTAGTCGATTCAGAGGCGGTTGACTAATTTCTCTCAAACTGGACAGCTTTAAAAATGACTAGACTTTTAAAAATATTATTAAATATGTGAAATAAACTTTAGGAAAAGACCACACGACAAATTTTCTCAACTTTCTCAAGGGAGGTTGAGGAGAAAGATAAGAGGTTGGCATCGCTCACTGATTTGATCAGTATGATCAGAGTGGCACAGCCTGAGGGACGGGGACAATGACAGAGTGTCCTGGGTTCGACTAAAACACTGTTGTTTTAATCATTATTGATTATGATAATTACTTAACCCATTTTTTTTCCTGCATGAAATCATTTGTCTATGTCATTTTGATGTGATCTGGGTTGTGATGTACGACATAAGCTGCTTTAAATTTAGTATAAACGGTAGAGAGATATCTATGCAAATCCACCACCACGCGGTGCCTGTTTGGATTATATGGGAGGCAGAGATGGACGAGTGTTTGGTTAAGACGTACAGTAAAGTGAATGTAAAAAAAAAACAACAACAAAAGAGTAGAAAGAGAGAGAGAGAGGAAAAAGCCCTTCTGGCTTCCTCCTGCCCTGGTTGAAGGCTGCTTGTATTTAACCTTTAGAGAGAGCCCAGGTTAAACGGTTAGTCCCATCGGACCAGTGTGGGTGTATGCTGCTCAAGGCGCTCTATTTTCCATGCAGTCCGCTAATCTTATCAGTTTTAGAGACATTTTTTCTTTTTCTTTTATTGTTAATGTAACTGATGCACCTGTCTTGCAAAGCATCAAGCAGGAAACTCAATAACAAACATCATTCACCACTTTTATCTGCTGCCATCTCGTTTCTTTGCTCTTTTTCATCTCAGTGTCTTGATTTTACGTTCGTCTCTTTTTCCAACGGGGACCTCACGTCTTTGCCTACAGGCCACAGTGCCTGGCCAAACCCATCTTTAACCAGCCACTCAGACTGTTTCATCTCCACACACTGCACCTTCCAATGATGTTTGGCTGCCTGCCAAAGTCACAAGTTGAGCAAGAAGACTTATTTACAGCCACATCTCGCCGGCATCTGGTGAGTGTTCGCTCCCAACCGCGATGGCTGATTAATCACAAGCATCCTGCAACAGGCTCCGGAGCTTGTATAATAAGTAGAATTTACATCATATTAGTTTGTTTCACTTGATGTTTTATCCAATTACACGCTCACAAGTTTTTTTTTGTTCTTTGCAATCTATAAATCAAAACCTTTCATGCTGAGAAATCTGGTTTTCTTACTGGGCATCGTAAGAATACATCATACAACACAATAAAGAAGATGCAAAGCCATGTTACAACAACACCATGTGAACACATGCAACTTCACAAGATCAGAAACTGACTCACTTACCTTATTAGAAAGCAAAGTTGTTGCTCATTAGCAAAGCTTTGTTGTTGTCTTAGTCTTGTGCCACGTGTCCATGACTCTTGCTCTTGTTGACTCATCAGCTAAAAGAACAATATATTGTGCATGATAAACCCTACAGGTCTTACACCTGACACTGTAAAGTGCCTCAAGATGACTTTTGTTGTGATTTGGAGCTATATAAAGTAATTGAATTCAGTTGAATTGAATGTTTGCTTATTTCTTTTGTAGGACTATGAGTACTTGCATTAGTGTGTGGCACACTATCAAAGCAAAGATGTCTGTAGCTCCATATTTTATTAGAATAATGAAATATTCAAATTTTGACATGTTTTATAATACGCCTTAATGAAAGCATAAATATTGGCAAGAAGGGGCTTGTGGAGTCAGGAAATGACCTGATTCAAATCTGGTTTGCAGTAGAAAACTGCCAAAAAGTGTGTGTACTTCATTGTACATACATGCTGGTTACTGTTACTGGGCAGTCACACAACTGCCACACAAACGATATCCTTTTTATGTAAATATGCTAAAATATACCAATCATAGGAATCATTTTTTAACTGCTCCGTGTTTTAGAGTTGACCTTGTAATAACTTGTGACCTTAATCCTAATCCTATAAGTAAGTACCCCTCACTAATATCTCTTCCACTACAAATGTTCTGTCTCATATTCACATGTCTGACCTTGGAATTTAAATCTGATGGTCATTTTATGGCTTTTCTTATGAGAAATACTCGGATCAGATGAATACAAAGAAAGAGAGAGAGAAGATAAGACGAGAGAGGACATGGTGTAAAGTTGACTGAAATTAGTGGACGGTTGATGACGGAGATGGTTGAAGGATTCATTGAAAGTCAAACGGTGGCGTTAAGGACACAGTATTCCCCAATTTGACTGTACTCGTAAAAATCATTTGTCCATAATTCTCTAATGGATGACCTTACCTCTTCCTTTTTAATGGTTTTATTTCAGTTTCATTTGATATTGATATTAGACTAGACATGTTACTCGTGAGACAGAGAGAGAAATAGAGACAAAAGGCGAGAAAGACTGTTATCATTAACATACTGTATCTCTGTATATTATTAAAAACCTTTTTCAGTTTGAGTTCCTGTTAATGCAAATATGACACAACATTAATACCAGCTGCTTTTTTTATATTGTGGTGGACTGGTTACCACACGGCCCCATACGCAGAAAGCTGTGATAAACTGTGCGTGCTGACACCTGTTTATTGTGGCCAGTGCTGCCAATCACTCAGATAAATATCATTTTATGAGTATATGTGAGTTACACATGCACTTATACCATACACTTATACAAAAAATAGACCTTTAATAATTTCATATACTACAAGAGAGAAATTAGAAGGAGAGAAACAGATGATCAGAAGAAGGCAAATGACCTTAAAGTAGGCAATGATGAAAACTCAAGTGGGTACATGCAATATACAGTATGTATGTACACATTATATGTGTATAAGGAAAGATAGATGAAAGTTAATAATGTGTATTCATGGTCATAACCTCCTTAAAGGTTTCTTTTGAGGTTTAGGTTAATGACAGTTAAAGGTTGAATGTAATGACATTAGAGGATGAGAATGAAGTCAATGGATTGTCTTGAAAACTACACACATGCATACGTGTGTGTCTGTGGGTTTTCTATGACCTGACATTCACTGACACCCTCCCGTTGCTCACAAGCTTATGAAATGTCAAAGTTGAACAAGGGCACAATTAGCACTAATGATTTTCACCTACAAGTCAAGAATCTATCAATAAGAAAACAAATTTAAAGGTCTGAAATGTCGTTGAGCGGGTGTGTGTGTCTGTGCCGATGCGTGTGTATGTTGTCGTCGTGCTTGTATTCTCGTAAGTGGGTGTGTTTCGGATGAACCAATAAAAATACCTGCGCTTGTCAGACTTAATTAAGTTTGTCCTCAAGTGGTTTCTGTAGCGATCGATGGCAATAAGACAGAGAATGACTGATAAACAGGGAGTGGGAGACTGATGACAGCAAGGGAAGCGAGACAGAGGTACGAGTGCAGATAGAGAGTGGGAGACAGATAAGAGTCACGGACAAACAGAGCTGAAAGATGCCAACCAAACTGAGAATGAGTGAGATGAAAAGTGATGCAGATACAGACATAATGGAACTGGAGAGGAGAGAGGGAGAGAGGTGCCTGTCTGACTGTGTGATAATCCTTCCCTCATTAGTGCATCAATCATATTACTCGCCTTTTATTAACTGCTCAACATTAATCAGATTGGCCTAACCAGATTGGAGTTGTAAACAGATTATAGAGACTGAATCCCAGGTTGTGCAAGACAACGGTAAGAAGAGGTGAATTTTTTCACAGTCGGATCTTGTTTTAGGTTTTAGGTTAATCTCCTTTGTTCCAAATGTCCAGGAACTCTTTGCATTATTATTATTGTTATTATTTTTTAGGTGTATTTCATCTACAGCACCATATCAATGATTCAGAGATGGAGAGAAGGAATATTTCATGTTAAGAATCATATATTTTATAAAATACAATGCCGATGCATAGATCTTACTTAGACTGTAGGCCTTGTTCATCCTTACTCGAAGTGGTGGAACAGAATAACTGCAGGTTGGAAGGTGACAGGAAATGAACTATGTACTCAGTCATGCTTAATCAACAATTATGTACTTCTCCAACTAAAAAATATATAATAACAGCCTTAAGGAGCAGTGACATTTTGGCTGAGTGGAAATCAATGGGCTGCAATTAGATGGTCAATGCTGAATGATCTGCACTGTAGCAACATCTAAGATTATTGATGCGTTTACTTGAAAGACAGCCTGTGTAGTTTTCATTGGAAATGAAGTTTTTCACTAAATTGCACCGTGTGCAATACAAATAAACAAATACGGAGCATTTGTGGTTGCAATAATTCTTGAATGCTTTGAAACTGTCCCTGCGGACATTGATTTGCAGAAGTGTTATCCTTGACTTTGATGGACACGCGTGCTACAGTCAACATCCACCAGTTGTCAGTGTGGACCAGTCTCTGCAGCGTGTAGGAACAAATCTCTACAGCATGATTATTGATACCTGTCAGGATCACCTAGATGTGGCTACAGAAGTGCACGTGGCCATTTCTGCACACACATTTACAGTAGATACACACAGTGCCATATGTGTTTCCGTGCATGTTAAAGTATTTGTACAAGTGTCCGGTTATCCTTGGATATCCTGTTGAGTATCTTTACTAATCATCACTATCTTCATGGAATTAAAACCATCATGGCGATAGCATTCCTTTATGAATCATCATTTCTGTGTTTGTCCTTGGAATTTCTTTCTTACTGAGGACTTATTCATTCATATACTGAGACCCCAGTTCATTTGTTTTCCAAATGAAAAACTGCAGGACCTTTAAGTCGGTGCTTTAGAGTTCTAGACACTGATAATGAAATGCATGCACACTCACATTTTTTCCTTTGTTTCTCTCTCTTCTAAAACTCCTGGATGTGTTACTTTAGTTGTTTACATTAACAAACTTTGTGAAATAAACGTGTGTGTGTGTGTGAATTCTTGAGGCATTGCATTATGACCATTGACAGAAGCAAATAACTCTGAGATAACTTAGACAGAATGTGAACAGTCAAAGTTAATGTTAACTGTGACACGACTTGCAATCTCCCTCAGACCAGTCACCGTCTACTATGGATGTATGGTAGATGTAGTACATTCATCCATTCCTGTACGCAATCATGTCCTTTTTCATTCATTCATTATCATTGAGAGTGACAAAATGGACTTCAAACTCGACTTAGGGGATAATCAAGGGCAGTAACTGCAGTAGGTAACACTGAAAATGAGGATTTGTGATTTTGAGGTGTATAGGGAAGTTGGTAGAACCTTTTTCCATTTATTGATCTGATAAAAACTGTTTGTGACACACACATACAAACTACAGTATAGTGTAGAGACATTCTTCATGCTTACTGAATGTCTTCCTCCATCTCCTCATTCACTTTAGTTTTCTGGTTTTGTCCTCACTCCCTGCTCATTCTTCACTTTCCTCCTTGCTTGTCCTCACCTGCTCATCTCTTCTTGTTATGCTCGTCCTTTCCTTTTCCCCATACTTCAACTTCCTGCGACTTCGCTGTCTGACTTTCCTTTTCTTTCCTTCCTCTTCGATGACCTATTCTCATCTAAAGAAACTAATCTTATCTTTATTTTCCACCTCCAATTCCCCCTTTCCTCTCCCTTCCTCTCCTCTCCTCTCCCCAGCTGCTAAGTTTCTATTGGTCCATTAAGTCAGTTGAGGCTGTGAGTCCTTTAGCCCCTTTATAAGCAGCTTTTACAAGTTAGCTGTCTGGCTGTGGACCACTGAAGGATAGAATTGAATGGCACCAAGGCCCAGTGGATTTATCCCTTCCTCATATTCATAGCCAGGAGATCCTGGCCCGACACACACAGAGGCTTTTCTTCACAGCTCTGTTTTACTTGAAAGAACTTCTACTGTTTGTTTATCCTCCTTTTGGCTACCATGTTTTGGTTGCTGTAGTGCAGGTAATAATGTTGGCTCGATTTTTTTGTATAATATACAGAGCAACCACCAAAGTGATGAGTTTATTTATCTGTCTTTGTACCACTTGTACATGGATTGTATATGTACATGATGACGGTCTACTGTACCAATTAGCAGGTGCACTATAGCAATCTTCTTATAACCCACCTCTATAGTCTTAATGACACTTAATAATGGCAATTAAATGGTGTGATAACATTCAAAGTAGGTGTTTGGGCCACAAGGATGTAGTAATTTTTCATTTGTACCTTAACCTTAAAGTAGAAAGGAAGCCATAATTACTTCAGGTGAACTCTAATTTTACAGCACAATAGCTAATTCTCTTTTATAAATCAATGGTTTTAGGTAGTTGTAGTCTGGTCCTGTGTGTGTGTGTGTGTGTGTGTGTGTGTGTGTGTGTGTGTGTGTGTGTGTGTGTGAGAGAGAGAGAGAGAGAGAGAGAGAGAGAGAACAGTGTGAATTTAGTATTTCCTGCACGCAGCTCCTCCATTTCCGTCTGTGCTGCTCGACTTCCTTTCTGAGAGGTATTTCCTTTCTTAGTCTGTGTTGCTCTCAGTGGTGTGATGACCATTTGAAATTGCTCTTCACACTTCCCTGCATCTGCTTCCACACACACACAGACCAAGTGCAATGACCCCTCTCACATGACACACATCCATGCACACAAACTCTGACATGAATCACAGTCACAAATTTTCACTTCCACAATTCCCAAAGTCCACTTCCCACCTTCTCATACTGCAGTTATTGGATGTTTCAGTAAGTCCATCTTCTCCTACTGCTCAAGGAGAGACTGGACATGCAGGGGATGGACAGAGTGGGGGTAAGAGATAAGGAAATTGGTCTGCGTAATAGAAAAAGGGAAATACTGAGAACAAGACTAACTGTAATGGAAAAGGACAGAAAGTTGAAAAGAGTATTTTATTTCAACTCTTGGGGAGACAGTTACTGGGGACTGCAGAGGCCACTAAAATCACAGTCGTTACAAAGAAGAACAGCCAAATACAATGTGTATACAATAAGTAATGATTGTGAACATAACATCCTGTCCTGAGCAATATATTGAGAAAGGTGTAAGCTGTAGATCAGACTTAGAGTAGAGGAAAGTCACGACAACACCAGAGCAACTCAAAGCTAAAATAAAACTTGGAACTTTGTTACTTGAAATTAGTTTAACTGATGTGGTGTCGCCGTTTGGTTTGAATGCTGAGTTTGTGCCACTGTTAACAACAGCACATGTAAATGTTAACATACAAATACATTTTAACAATACAGATTCTTTAAATAGCTTCTAATTGGGATGAAGTTAACATCTGTTTAATGTTTCACCTACAAACCCAAAATATGAACATAACATACCGGCTAACTGATGGGAGCAGATGATTTACAGTATTTGACATTATAGGCTCTGACGTCTCCTTGTCCTCCTCTGTCTCAGTGTCATGACAAAGACAGACGGTGCCAGAATGGGACAAAGTGAGAAGCCAAAGTCAAACAGATGGGATGAAAGCTAATATAGGAAGGCATGTAGGATGAAATTGAGAAAAAGATGAAGACGGATAAAAAGAGAAAGAGGGGAATATTGGATCCAAGCAAGTCGGGTGGAGTGGGGGGGTTATTGGCAGACGAGAGAGGTGGTAGTCGGGCCATATCTGGGGAAATGTGACTCCACTGACCCAATGCCAGGGACATCAGTCACCACGCCATGTGCTCATGTCTATGTGGGGGAGAATTGGACATTATTCTCCCGGGGAAGACAAAAATCTGTATGTTCATGGACAAGGATACAGTCGGAGAATACAGAATGACAAAACACAATTCAGCAGCAGCGTCCGGTGATTAAAGACGTCTTACAGTCAGTATCCTGATGTGCAGGTGTTTGGCCTCGACTTGTGACAAGATGCAAGTCAAACACAGACAATCTAGGAGGGACAAGAGAGAACAGAGGTCATAAAGTGACATTCACAGTTTTAGGTGAACAAAACGCTGGGAACACTCTGCAGTTCAATACAGTACATTAGTGTCATGGTCTCAAAAATGAGCCGAGCTGCAGCAACTCTCTGACAGTCTCAACAAATGTATCCATTACTGGTTTTCTTATAGCCAGTTTCTTACAGTGCTGTTGCACTGGGGTTGCATAATATTGTAAGGTGACGTGTTTACAAGCTGGTACTGTCCCCAGACACATTAATTGACATCCACCTACTGTACAGTATATATTTATACATAGTTTTGAGTTATACCAGAAGCACAGCATAGCTTTGAGGAGACTTACTCAACTGAAAGATGACACATAAAGTCTTGATGCATACCACCGTTGGTTCAAAGTGTAATTATTGTTGGTGTTATAATGTAATTGTAACTGTAATGAAATTAGGGAGTGTTCATCTAAATTACACACCACCAAAGTCATTCACATCTCCAGTAAGTCATTAGCAATAGGTGCTGCATACTTATTAAATCTTAGTGACAGAATGTGGGTTTAATTAAGTACAAACTAAAACTGGGACTTCTTATTAAATTACAAACCTTTAAAAAGTTCCTGAAGGAATTTCCACAGACATGTGGGGCAAAAAGAAAGGTCAGAATTAAACCTTAAAAAGTTGAACCAAGTTCAGCAGTATTCTCCACGACAGGGACAGTTACAGTTATATGGAAATCACTGTTTCCCTTAAAACATCTTTTTAAAAAAATCACTATTTACGTTTACAAGCGTAAGGAGACACTGTGCAGGATGAAGAGACAGACGGGGATAGAAGGGCAGAGCGAACAGGAGATAGAGACCACCAAAATAAACTCTATGCTTGTGATGAATGCTCTGCTCAGAAATAGAAACCTCATCCCTCTCTTTTCCTCTCTCACTCCGTTATCACTCCTCCTCTATGTCTTTCCTTTCTTCCATATCTTAAACCACCTCCTTCTATGTATCTCTCCCCATCTTGTTCTCTCTTTGTCCCTCTCTCTCTCAGCTCAGATAGCGTGCCATCTGTGTGATCAATGGAGTTTATTCTTTTCAGGAAATTCTCCTCTGATGGATTTTTCCTTGTTTCTGTTCTTTTTTTGAGGGAGGTGGAGATGGGGCAGTTTTCTCCTTTGATAAAAACAAGAAGCAAAAACAAACTGATATTTTGATGTTTTTCATCAAACACTTATTGTATTTTAACAGTTGACTGAAGTACTTTTTAGAGCTACACCTGAATTTCCCTTCGGTATTAATAAAGTTTAACTTATCTCATTTATTAATTTACTCTCTACTCAATCTTTGCTAACGGTCATCCTATGTAAGAACGCACTTCTGGTTCTAATGAAGAACTATTGAAACACAAATGTGTGTAAGCATGTGTAAGTAATTAAATATAAAAAACACAATATCAAGCAGCACTGATGCCATTTATCTCATGTTGGTATCTCCTGTTCTCTCTCGTACCCATCTGCTTTTGCTTCTCGCTGTCTTTCTTTTTCTTTCTTCTTGTCCTACACGCTCCACTGTCTTTTGATTATTGGCTTTATATGTGTGTGTTTGTGTGTGTATGTGTGTGTGTGTACTTGGAAATAAAGCAGGACAGGCATTTTTGGGGAGAAAGAAGGATCACAGATGGGCCTTGTCAAATCTCTGTACATCTGGCTTACTTCCTATCCAATTTTCCACACACACATGAAAACACGCCCATGTACAGTAAACAGTATATACTCAATATACTTCCTCAGTAACATAGATACTACTTACATACTGTGTACTTTATGCTTTTGCGTATGTCATTCAAACACAGACTTGCCTACCCATGCATGCACATCCATGAAACCACCACAGCACTCACAAATTCACACAGACACACTTGCACACAAACATACACACACACACACACACACACACACACACACAGAAGCATTGTGCAGCAGGACACAGCGGGTATGGACTCCTGTTGAGGTTGGTGGTTGCCAAAGTGATGATGCCAGGGAATTTGGACCATGCCAGGTTTAATGGTAGCCAATGGCATACCAGGGATTGAATGCCAGATTTCAAAGGGCCTATTGAGCTGAGATTGTCTAAACTCTTCTGTCTGAAAATTATATTTCTAATAATATGTCATCACGGAACACTCGTTATGTAATAAGTAAGCTAATGATGGTGTTGTCAACAGTGCATTCTTAAAACAACTGAATATTCTTCTGTTTAAAAATGATGTTAATGGACAAACAGAGAAAAAATATGTAGGCTGGGATAAGGGGAATACTTTTTCTCCTTTATATGAATGATTCTATTCAGGGGTCAAAGCTTCGCCTGAATGAGAAAGCTCTGTATGTGTGTCTTTCTCTATACGTGTGTGTGTGTGTGTCAGCTGTTCCAGGTCCCTGTCTGGGACTTGGACATATGCTTCATAAGACTCCTGTGGACACGAACACACACACACACACACACACCCCTACACAAACTCACGGAAGCCTTTGCACCTCAAGGACATAAGAAGAAAGGGAGAACAACTTTAACTCACCGAGGCCGACTCTTTGACTCATCTGTCAAGTAATAGTGGATGACTACAAACTAATTTGATCATGCTTAGTTTCAAACAGCCTTCTTTGCATGTGAAGGCCTCATGACTTTGTACATCTATGGAAGATGGGCTCCAAAACATGAAGTGCTAGCCTTCCGCGACCACCCCCCATGTTACAGCCATAACTGTGCATAATGGCAGCTTCTAATGCTCTGTTAAATTTGGCACTAAACTGTTTTAAATCTGTCTTCACGGGGTGAATTTTATTAAAATGGTGATGGCACTAAAGTAGCCGTATATTTCAATGTAGATATGTCTTTTTTTTTTTTCTCACTCTACATCTCCTCTCAGATAATTAACTGAGAGGTCTTATTGCGTGTCATAGCACCATGGCCAAGCACATGGCACTCAAGACAACTGTGAGTTTTAAACACAGAAACTTCTTTTCGGTTTCTTCCCTTGTCGGCACACGTCTCAACTTTGGCTCCAAAGTGTTATTGACACTGTACAGTACACGGTGTCGGTGCAGGAGGACGTATCCATCCACTCAGAAAGTTTGCTTGGATTCTTCAGGGACATATCTGACTGGAGAGAAGTTGGTGTCATTTGTAATGAAGTGTGTGAAGTGTGACATCAGAATGCCAGTATCTACAAGCTGTCACCGTACAATACAGTATGTGCACATTTCTACCCAGAATTTACCCCCTTTGTTTTCCCCTTTGTCTCACTTTAGTTTTCTTCTTCCCTTCCCCTTCCTTTTCCCTCTGCCTGCCTGTCTCACTCTAAACTTATCCCCACGTGCCCACGCACCATAACCAAACCAGCCTGCTTATTCATGTTGCACCGAGGTATCACTTTATTTCTCTGCTATTATTTTTTTGTGAAGTCGGCTCGGTATGACTTGCCCCAGACAGCGTTATGCTGTCCCACCCTCATTATATTTTCACACTTCGCTACCCTACGACACAAAGATACACACGCACACACACATTTCCACACAAACCCTGCTGCTGTATATGCAAGGCTTCTTTGTGCCAGCACCAGTTTCAGTGGAAATCCTCCCGTCTTATTTTGTATAGAAAAAGATGAACCATGTTTACACTTTTTCTCTGTGGCTTTTTTTTTTACTGTGGTAGCCATTCAATGTATTCGTGTTCTGTAAGTGCTTTGCTATTTAGTTTGTGTAGGACTAGAAGACAACATAAAGTTCAACACACTGCACTGCACATGTCATGCCTTCATTTGCTCTATTGCTAAATACGGTAAATGTGGTTAGGATACTGGATGGATAATGAAGGGAATCTAAACACTGCTGTGATCCAGTTAAAATGTAAAATTCCTGATTGAAGCATAGAAGAATTTCAAATGCGAAATAACGAAAACTCTTAATTGTGGCTTTTTGCAGCATCCCACTACTCAAAAGTAACTCTAAAGTTTCAGGCTTTCAGGGTGCACACATTTGAACAATAACTCCGTACACAACTCCAAAACAATCTAAAGAACTAAGGTCTTCTTGGACCTTTCCCACATAAACTTATGTTGGCATTTAGCTGATGTCAAAATGTTTCCAGTAGGAGATTGGTTTGATGTTTCAATCCCATGCACAATACACAGTAATGCTGACAAGCCAAACAGCGGATGAATAACAAATACTGAGTGATGGAGAATAAAGTATAAGGATCACAACTCCTTCCCATGGTAGCACATTGGTTTATAGTGATTGTAACCCTTTGTCCTCTTTGAAAATAACACACTGCACCAAAACCCCAGTAATCCCAGACTCCAAACTCCCCATCTTTGTGAAATGACTGGTAAATACACCACGAAATGAACCTGAATGTAAATATATGGTAATGAAATGCCAAAGAGCAAAATGCCATTTTTGATATATGCTAGTGTAATGCTTTTTGAATGGAGATTTAAAAAAAAAGGGATACATTAATGTAGAGCCCTGTGTGAAGCTGAGTCTATCACTCTTGTATACACCAGTGAGAGCTAATGTGTTTTGTGCTCATTTCTCTTTGTAGAGGAACTGTTAAGAAAAATCGTGCACAGTGGTGTATGTAGTGTCACCGGGTTGTGATACGTGTGAATTTATGTGAAAAAGCTGATAAATCTGTGCACGTGTGATAACAAAACGGATTTCACAAGTCAGGGAGTCACAGTTTTTGTCGACTTGATCTGTATTTAGGTTACAAAGGACACTGAGCAGTGAGTTTTAGTTAGTTATTAGTTATCTGCTTTACAAGCAAATGTTTTATAATGGAGTTAATTTTTTTCTTGTTGTTTTCTCTTTCTCCTCCTTCTCTGCTTCCTTGTCTTTGGCTTTTTATCATCAGTGTCTGACAAGCAATCAAGAGCAGCAGGAGGTGGCCCAGGAGGAGGAATAGACTCCTCCCAACCCCATTTCTCCACCTCCCTCCCCACCTACCTCCCCGTCCAATGCCAGCTAAGTGGTGCTGACTCCGCCTTCTTCTTGCGGGAAGCCAATCAGGAGGTGATGCGAAATGGCAGCCTGTCGTCGCGGACTGAACCTTTCTTTCTTCACCAGCTGGAACCAGGTGTGGCTGCCCCCCAATCACTGCCGAGCGTCAATTGCAGCTACGGAAATCTGAGCGTTGAACAGCAAATCCCAGTGGAGCTGCTTCAAGGTCCACCACCTCATCTGCTGCTGACGACCAACCAAGTGACTCTGAACTGGAAGGTCAAAGGCCAAGTGGTGGTGCCCAGGGTAGGGTCACTGAGACCCTGGATACAGGTACTCACAGTTTAATGTTTAATTTACTATAAATGTTCTGGTGCCGTTAAATAATATTAAGGGTTTTTTAGTTTGGGGCATATTTAAGTAAAGAATTAGTTCTGTTTTAAAGTATATACTCAGTGAAAATGCAAAAATCAGCACTGAAAGGAAAAAAAAAGAAAATTATGGTGGGTTTTTTTTGCATTTCTATTTCAACTATTAATTTTCATAGTATCCAAGTTAATAGATTCAACTTTCTATTACAATATAAGAACATTTGCAGGTTCAATTGTCTGTTAATTTATCCACTTTTGATATTATACTTTATGTTTTCATTTCGTCTTCAGGTACTGTTTTACCTGGTAGGGCGGCGCTGGGACGAGCCTGACCCGCCTCCTCCATCACTCCTCCCATGTGTCCGAGCTTTGGCTGTCCGTGACACCAATGAAGCGGCACCCTCAGCAGGCTGCCGACTTATGGGGCCATCTGGCATCTGTGTTGTCCGTCTGGAGATTCCCCCAGCTTGGTTTACACCACCGCAAGTGAGAAAAAGACCTCCTGAAGTGACTCTACCATCAGTGGATGTGTATTACTCAATTATACCAGTGGAAGGTGCCGGTCAGGATTGTCCCTCGATTGTTAATGAACCATGGAGAGGTCAGAGTGCAAACATCGGGCCTCTTGGAGGCCTGGGCCTTGGGGGACAGTGGAGCCCTCTAGTGGATGGGGGTCTTCAGGACATGCTGAAAGCTGGTACAGTGGAAATGACGATGGGTTCAGTTTCTGCCAAAGGAGAAAGATTGGGTCTGGATGAAAATGTGGAGGTTCTGGTGCCACCCAGCCCAGTTCGTCTCGGCAAGACGGTGTCATTTGGCATTTACATGAAGACAGATTCAAACACAGAGCAGTTTATATTGAGGTGAGGACACAAATGATTTCATAGAAGTAACGTTTTATTCTGTATTCTCCTTTCTTATTGACTCATTTCTTTACTTGCTTATTCCTTTTTTTTATCATTCGCCATTTCCTTTCCTCCTCATTTATTCTTGTTCATCTCTCAGCGCAGCTGCCTCCTGAGGTTGTTGGTTGTCACCTTTGTATACTCAGCCTCTTTCAGGAGCCAGCAATGCAAATAACAACTTCATGAATATTCATGCCTGATCCAAGGAGAGAAATAAACAGAAAATGAGAAGCGGAAGATTGAGAGACAGTTCCTCTCGGGCCTCCAAGGTGACTAAGAGGGACTAAAGGTTGGGGAGACATGGAAATCATAGGAAAGGCATAAAATTAGAGTACATCAGAGTTTTTCAGAACCAAGGGTGGTACCCAAAATGGTTCTCAGGTGTGTTTTAAGAGATAACCTACAAGGTTTCCCACATAAGCAGTGATACGTTTCCACAGGCTCATATCCCAGGAAACAAAATTCTTTTTGGTTCACTGGCTGAAAATGAGTTTACAACCCCTGATGTAAGACTAAGCATGCATATCTGCATCCCATCCCAGCCTCATCATTTCACTGACTTCAGGGATTTCAGGCTGACAAATGACAGATGTATAAATTTATCATTCTATCCAAAGCACATGCCAGCATGCCACACTGGCTGGATATAGCGTTACTTTAACAACATGACTGAGAATATCATAGAAAGGATTAATAGTTTTTGATCGGATACTTTTTTTATCAGTATTTCTCACATTCCTGAAACTCACTGAACATGGTAATTGGCGGCTACGTATTTCATATCTGCAGTATTTTTCAAAAGATGCTGAGAAAAATCAATGTTATTAACTGGATTAGAGTTGTGCATTGTTTTGTACATGTGCACGTTGATCCGTCAGGTCATCTGAGGATACTGAAGGAGCAGAACGAGTGGCTAGACTGCACTGCACCTCCTCCTACAATCTGATGACACACGCACAAAAGTAACACACAGAAATAAATACTCTGCCGACATTGTGCGGACTCCATTTCTCTGTGCCGCGCTTAAACACGCACAAACACCTCTTCACAGTATAGTACGTGCACACACACACCGTCCTGTGTGTGCATAATGCACAAACAGACATTGACATGATGAGGTGGCCTCTTTCGTTCACATTACAGACAATTTGTCTTTTTCGTGCAACTCCCCTGCTGTGTGTGAAGATTTCCTTCTCTTACTGAATATCAGCAGCTCCTGCTTCATTTAGAAGAATGCCCAATTCTCTGTGTGTGTGTGTGTGTGTGTCCATCCTACCTGCAGATCTTGCCCTCTGCCCAAGCATACCGCCTCAGTGGATAATCTTCTGTGTTAGGAGCAACGTTAGACATGTAATAAGCCTTAAGTGGATCTCATTCCTGTATGTGCGTGTGTGTGTGTGACACATAATAAGCCTTAAGTGTGCTCCATCACACTGAGGTGATGTGATTATGGTAAACTTCGGAGGAGATGGAGGGGCACAGAGGGAAGTGGAAGAGACAGACAGAGATGGAAAGGAAAAGAGAAAAAGAGGAATTAAAAAATACATGCACAAAGGGGAAGCAAATGTGTCCTTCCTGTGCATCTCCTCATTTTAGAGCTCGTCTAAAAGCAGAAGATGCAGGGACGAGGAAATCGTGGCAGCACGCATTTGCCAAATTGGATTGGGCGTTGTTGCTGTATCACCTGTCACTGGGCTTGTTGTATCACATAACCATACATGATTCTGTCACTTTGTGATGAGACTACACGACCGCAGACAACTGAAACTGTAGGTTGTGGGTTTCCGCGACATCCAGTACTGATTACATTACACCGCCCTGTCTCTAATTCAGTTACATTTTCAGTCACTGCCTCTACTTTCATTTTAAATGTTAATATTTTATTCTTTCCAGCCACATCTAAGCCAAAGCTCGTCACATTTGCACCAGGATATGTCTCAGCTAAACTTGAATTAACTTTACACTTACTGTTTAATTTGCTGTTAAATTAAATAGTGCCCTTTTCTGTTAGGTTATCACTGCAGTGCTTTGTTGACTTATTTCCTGTCACGGACCAAGAAATAATAAAAAAGAAAGAAAGAAAGAAAGAAAGAAAGAAAGAAAGAAAATATATAGAATATGAGATAATTAAAACACTACTAATATTTCAAATATGCTATACTGTATATCATTAGCTGAACTGGCTTCTTACTACATTAAACAACCTTCAATCCACCCAGGAACAGATTTTTCAAATAGGCACATTTCAGCTTACATTATTATTAAATTTAAGCTCATTAGAAAGCTGCTGACATTTGTCACCCACCCCCACCAGAAGTTAATTTAAATTAATTTTCCATCTAATATCATGCTCCCCAATGCACAGTAACTACAGTTTCCTGCTTCAAGACCTATTATAGACTCATTATGGACCTGGTGCCAGTGTCACCAAATGGGACTGAATGAAAATGATAGACATTTGGCTGAAGAAAGACAACAGACATGTGAGACATGTGCTAGAGGAGTCTGTAATTGGTTTTTAATGCTGGTACTCAACTTAGATATTCAGTCAAAGAACCCCGAATGTAATGGACCAAAGTCTTTGTGCTTTAGCCAAGATACACTTTGAAAGGAAAAATGGAGAACATCAAATGGAGAAGCCTTTTCTTAATTAAGGAACAGCAGAGAAAGAAGTTAAGTGAGTTTCGTGCTTATTCTGTCATTCTGATCACACCAGACATTTTGACTTTTACCTTGTGTTTTTGTTAGTATGTGAAAATAGTGCATTAGATGTTTCCAACGTACTGATTAATCATACAAGGACTGTCAAATCAACCTTTGCATACCTTTCAAAATAAGTGCTGTTGACATAAGGTACTTCATAGGTCAATAGTCAGTAGAGATCTTCTTGTAAGATGTCCAATGCTGATGTAAGCAGCTTCATGACAGTGCACTACTGCTGTAGGATTTTGTCAATTTGAAGCATTCTCCCAATATCCACTACTGGGAGTCTGTTAGAGTAGCTACGACTTTGCCAAGCAGTCCATATGATAAATTAATCTGTTCAATCTCTCCCAGTAACTGTGCGTGCCTGCCTTTCATTCCTCTACATGCCATTGTGGCTTTGTAATGCTCCAGAGTGCAACTGTTACACACCCAAAACTTTTTTTTTGGTTTCAGCCAAAAATATTTTATACATTGTTAAAATCAGCTTTGAATGTGTGTTTTGCTGCAAATTGTAGTATATTTCTGTAGTGAGAATGTTGACAGATCGAAGGTCAAAGTGATTAGTATCTCGCTCATTAAAAAGTTGTCATCTTGAACTGTGTACTGTCGTTGTTTGGTTAGTTAATTAGCGCGATGATTATTGATGAGGGTATAAATGCTGTGTATTTCTAAAGGCCTGTGAGATACAGTGTAGACAAATACTGATAGAAATAGTGATTATTAAAGTCAGTCAACTTTTTCCTTGCTTGTGTTTTTACCCATTTTTTCTGTTCCAGTCATTTATTTTTGGTTTGTGAATTTGTATGCCAACTGAATTTATTGTCCCATTAGTTCTTTCTGTGTGTGTTTGCCTGTGTGTGTGTGTATGTGTGTGTGTGTGTGTGTGTGTGTGTGTGTGTGTGTGTGTGTGTGTGTGTGTGTGTGTGTCTGTGTGTGTAGGGATTAGTGGGCTTTTCCTAGGATCAGAGGGGAAATGTACTTCTAAGGACCAGCTTGTCCTCTCTGGTGATTACACTGCGCACACACACTCTGCCCTCTGTGTTTTTCCACACACACATGCCGAATGCCTAGGATGCCTTTATTCTACAAAGCTCCACCATCGATTTCACCTCAAATGCCCTTTACCAGCAAGGAGGCAGAATCAATTGTTTCTCCAACTGCGTGTGTTTGTGAGTGACTGTATATGTGGCCTTAAGTAAACACGTGGCTGATGATTGTTGGAGTAACTGCGTTGGTGACGCACATATGAGTGCATCTGCTCTGGCACACGCCCTTTTATGTTTTATGTTACGGGTTTGTCTGTGTGTCTTACATGTTTGTGGGTGTGTATGCAGTATTTGTTACTTTCTGTTGAGTCAGAGTGTATGTGTTCACGTTTGATGGTGTGATTCTGATTGTCTGTGTTTGCCTCTCTGCTCCGTTCTCTGCTTCTTCATTTGTGTTTGTGTGTCAGCGTGCTTTTGTCTTTGCTGCTCTTTGTTGTGAACCCCACCACACCAAATGACAAATGCATTTCATGCTGTCTTGAAATGGCACAAAAGATAAAATGAGAATTAGATGGATTTCTTTCAGCTGGATTGTGTTAAAAATCCCAGACACTATCAACAAATTGGAAAGCATTGCCTTCACAAATTGACTGGTATTGACTGAGTTGTTTTTGTTGTTTGGTTTCATTTAATTAATTCATTTTAGTCGCACTGACTTCTTTCATCTTGAAATGAAAAAGTTTTATCCTACAGTTTTTTTTTTATTAGTTTTTGAATCTTCTGTAAGCTTTTAGTCATACATGTTGCTAAAAGAATTTAGCATGTGCATTGATTAATTGAACTCACTTGGTTGTCACGTGTGTTTGTGTACTAGTAAAGTAAAGAACATCCAAAAATCTATTTTATTTGTTTGTAGAAAAGTGGAGTTTCTATGATTCAAATAACCCTCTATAAAAACCACTAAGAAGTCGTTTTACATACATTGCAAGTCTGATACTGTACCCCCCATATTAGTGTGAAGTGAAAGCAAAACTGGGTAAACGTACATGATGCTTAGTATTTATTCAATTTTAATGTGTTGGTGAACTACAGTAAAAGTCTCATTGCTGCAGAATTAAATATTATCTATATAATGTTTGCTTAAATCCAAGTACGTGTCTCCTAGACTTTTCTGTGCAGCATCTCTCTGTGTCATTGGCATTCTTTATGTCTGGACTTTATGCAAAGATAATTTTGTGCATCCTCTATTTCAGTAACAGAAACTGCACTCTAAACATACTAGTCATTAAAGTAGACTCAATGCAGCATGTACTTACGCTCACATATAAGTCTCTGGTACCAAACGCTGCACACATCTGTGCACATAATATAAAGTCAAAGATAAAATATGCCTTTATTATTTAACTAACTCAGACACATGCCTTTGGACATACATACAGTATTAAAGCAATCATTCACACAAATGTAGATTAGACCCATAGACCCATTAGTCTTAGTATGTCTCCAATATTAGCTGACATACACACATTATGTGGTAGACGTGAAATTGCTTTGCTTCAATATTCAGTGGTCTTGTACCTAATGCCAGGAGCTAGTCTCTAAAATTCCTGCTGAGTCTGGGGTGTCACACTAGAGCCTACAGTCAATAGCATGGTGGTTGAAAGGTTCATCTCTACTTGTTCTACAAGATTACAGACCAGTCACCCTCACCTCACACATCATGAAAATTCTTAAGAGACTGGTACTGACCCCATTAAGGCCTCAGGTTGAAATATCTTGAGACCTACTACAGTTTGCCTATTGCTCCAGAGAGCTCTCTCACACCTGGACAGAACAAGCAGCACTGTGAGGATCATGATTTTTGACTTCTCCTGTGCCTTTAATACAATCCATCCTGTCCCTGCTGAGAGAGAAGCTTCTGAAGATGCAGGTTGGCTCCTCCCCAGCCTCCTGGATTACTGACTGCCTGACAGACAGACCACAGTTAGCACGACTGCGAGGTTGTGAGTCTGAGCAGGTAATTAGCAGCACAGGAGCACCACAGGGGACTGTCCTCTCACCTTTTCTCTTCACCTCGTACACCTCTGACTTTCAGTACAACACAGAGTCCTGTCATCTGCAAAAGTCCTCAGATGACTCCGCAGTCAACAAACTGTTAAACATTATAGAGAGCAGCTCACATCCTCTCCACAGCCTGCTGGTCAAACAGCGGAGCAGCTTCAGTCAGGGTCTTCTCCAGCTCTGTGTGATAAGGAAAGGTACAGGAAGTCATTCCTGCCAACAGCCATCACCCTGTACAACGACTATATTCAGACAGTGGAGAGTTCTGCTCCAACCTAGCCAAACCAGCAAGTGACATATTCATTAATTCATTATATTGTATTATATGCATTTCCGTATTCCTTGGTATCATCTCAACATACAACTCTACAGAATGCTTAATAGTTACCTGTTTTGTTCTGTAGATTTAACTATGTGCAACTTAAGGTGCAGCTTGTTTCCTGTCTAGTTCTGTTAGATGTTTATTTTTTTCTGTCATTCCTATTATCTTCTGTGGTTGTGTGTATGTTTCTCTGTGTAATGGCTACTGCAACACCATGATTTCCCTTCTGGGACAAATAAAGTATATAAGTAAAGGAGTTTAGTTGCATAAGAACGCAATTTTTCCATTGAGCTCTTTGAGTATCACAGCTTCTCTACTCGGGATGCTTCACATATGGGGGCACATGTGATAGGGCTGTAATTTATAGCTGTATAGTTTCAGCTTGTCTGACAATTTTTACCGTACACATGATGCAGAAAAGCTAAATTGTCTTTGAAGTGGCAGCTACATAAGGTACAAGGCAAAACACACAATTATCTACCGGATAATTGCATACACATGAAAGCTATTGCATGATTTATTTCCTCTTGTAGACTAAATAAAAATGATTTGCCTTTGCCTCGCTGTATGTTTACTTACTAAACGCTGAAGTATGTGACTGTTTTTAAAATTGTTTTTGAAAGACTTAACTTTCTTAAGCTTAACTTTCACCAGGAAGAACAGCTCCCTAATAATTCAGTTTTAGTTTCAAGGACCTTTGAGATTATTGTTATTTATAACACTCTAGTATGACACATCTGCCTCTAACTGTCAACTCTGCTCTATGGGACATTATCACTTCTCCACTGTTTGGTATCCCCTTAAGAAGACAGCAAAGCCAGTCACTATCAAAATATGGTAAATTGGTTAACACAAACACAAACCAAACACAGGCAGCCTGTATTACAGCAGTTCTCTCCCTTCCCATCCTTTCCCTGTCACCACCTCCTCTTCTTCCTTCTTCTCTTATTTTGCTCTCGCTCCCTCTTTCCATCTCAAATCGGTCATGAATATTCATGAGGCTGTTATTTGCATTGCTGGCTGCTGAAAGAGGCTGAGTACACAAAGGTGACAGCCATCAACCTCGGGATAGTGCTGGTGTTTGTGTGTTGTGGGGCTGCGCATGTGTGAGAGCAAGAAAAATAGAGGTAGTCGCAGAAGAGATGAAAATGAGGAAAGTGTAAGGAACAGACTCAGACACAGGGAGGGGGGCTGTGTGTATTTTGGCTGTGTCACTTGCAAAATGATTGGCATTATCTCTGAAATTATAATTAATATGTCTGAGCACAAGTATGTTTGAACCGAATTTGAAACATTTTTGCTTCTCAAGCTTATTGATATGACACTGATCCGTTTTGCACATGCACAGCTGTGTATGCACACTAATTTTCCTTTAACTGTCTCTTCACACAGACCCCCCCCCCCCCCCCCCCCCCCCACATCTCTCCCTCTTTTTCGACTCCCAGTGCTCTTCTGTCTCTTATTCTCTTTGCGTGCCTCTGTTGCTCTTTGAGTCTGGGTCTGCCAGTGCTAGTTTGAGGATGCTTGATATGCAAATGCCTGGCCGCTTATTGTGTTGTGTTTATTGTTCGTGCCACTCCTTGTTGCAGGATTGAAGATTCCCTTTTAGAAACAGGTCTATACGGCTCCTGCATTCCTCTGTGTAGGGGAAGCACCAGTAGCTTGTAAAAGCACTTTTTAACCCAAGTGGTGTATGTGTGAACATTTACCTCTAAGTTACCCCAAGAGTTATAAAAAGGAGTTTGGAGATACATTTGTTTTTATTTTACCAACCTGCAGGGAAAACTGTTGATATTTTACTAACAGAGAGAAACTCCCTCCTGCAGCTTCCCACCCAGGGACTCTAATAACAGTTTTTATTTTCTTGGCCTGGGACCCAGGCTCGTGAAAGCATATTGTCTGTTTTATTATTCTGGGACCCACTTGAAATAAGCTACAGATGTTCCTATTGTAGAAGTTCCCGTTTTTGCTGCACGCTGGCTGAACTGCAGCTGCACTTTGGCTTCATCTCCATCAAAGGGATTAATTCCGAAGTTACTAGACATTGTGTTGTGGGTTTTTTTTTCTTTTTGTTCTGACAAAACATTCATTTTGCTCCTGGAAATAATTATGGAGGTAAATGCAGGATAGTTGAGGGATAAATATGGTTAAGGACTCTTGGGTTCAGTTTTAAAAAGTAGTTGTGGGGGTATTTTAGAAGCAAGGTGTCAAAGCTGGTTCACTTCAACTACAAAATAAGTTTTAAATACTTTTCCTTATTCCCTCTTCTTTTCCCTCCTGTAAGTAGAAAGGATGAAGGGAGGAAAGATAAACAACCTGGTAAACATGGATTTGGTGATTTGTAGGTTCAATGAATGCAAGCTGACATCAAAGTAAAACAGTATTTCTAGATTTAGTACACTATAGCCATTAAATCAAATATTCTTGCCACACTAGATCCACACTCATGCCCTGCTGCACAGATATTATACAAAACCCTAAAAGACTCAGAGTACTGCAGGAAACCACTTATCCTGTTAAGGGTCACCTGGGTGGTCGAGCTGATCCTAGCTGCCATTGTGCTAAAGGCAGCGTACACTCTGAACAGGTCGCCTGTCTGTCTCAGGATGGACATGCTGTACATAGAGTTTTTCCACTGCATGGTAGCATCTCAACTCTACTCTACGCCACTCACTTTTGGCAACAGATGCATCATTTTCCACTGCAGATATAGTTGGCTATAGTTGGCACAAAGACAAAAGACTAGTAGAGTTTGGGAAATACAATACGAATTCAGACAATAGTGGTTGCGAAAGCAGTGATAGGGACAGTTCACTTTGACCAATCAGTAGTCTGTAGTAGTACGAGTTTGCTTGGGACCACAGAGATGATACAAAAATGATATGAGGTACCAGGTGCTATTCACAACTCTGATGGAAAAACCATCAAAACCCGGGTGTCAAGCTGAGGCGGTAAGATGAGGTGGATGAATGCTAAGAGAGATAAACATGCTCGCATCTAGAGGCACTTTAGAGTCACTAGATCTGCTAGCTGCCCTAAACATTTGATATTTAATTTATTTTACTAAATTGTTTTATTAGCCTTAATGTGCTGTTGGCTTATATGCCTAAGAAGTCATTGTGAAACTGTATTATCACCTCTTTTAACTATAAAAATAATTCCCTACAATATATTTTTCAGTTTGGTCCCAAAGTTTATTCTTTAGGATGAATATGGTCTGAGAAGTCCTGTATTGTTGCAGAGTGATACAAGTCTTTAGAAATGTTCTGCTATAAGTAGCTTGTTTATCCCCTCAGAACATTGTACATATTTTTCTTTCTGGACCATTTCCTTACAATGATGCACTTTTGGCTTCAGTTTATCCAGACTTGCAATTCTCTATATTGCTTCCTCCTTTAGTACATCCCATTCACTCTGCACTGCGGGGAGCCCCACACAACAGCCCACAGCCAGTGAGCAGTCCTGTTTTGAGTCACTGTGTGCATGTGTGTACATGTCTTTGTACTATTGTGTGGATTAATTTTAGTTTGATACCACTGTCACATTTTGGCATTGAAAGGACATTGAAGTGGCTTCAAATGACTAACGATTGCTAAGACTTGGTTTTAGGATTAAGGTTGGCAAAAGGTTTAGGTAAGGGTTGGGGTAATGGTTGGGGTTAGATATAATGTTAGGGTAAGTAGATAAGCAATGCATTTTGTTGAAGGAGTGTCTTCACAGCCATATTTTAAGTAAATTGTGTCTTCAATACCAGAAAGGGCAGTGGCTACAACCTTGTCAACAGTCTTATACTATTTAAAGAGTTGTTTCTGAGACCTCCACTGCATGTACTTGGAAAAAGAAAAAGGCCGGTTTTGACCATTTTCATGTAACAGAATAACCCTATTTATGCTTGATCAAGTGTGACTGTATCCTTCTCCACTTTCAGTCACAATTCAGCTATTGAATGGCTGTTGCATTTACCCACTGAGCCAGTGAATACCATCAGAACTGTACAGAACTTTTTTTTTGCTTGTTCAGTTACCATGACAGTAAGAAGCTATGTGTTGTTGCAAAAAGTGCAGCTCCAACACAGTAAACAGTCAGCCAGTAGAAACGTTTTAGAATAATGGGCAGCGTATCCAGGAAAGAAAGGCATAAATTAATGTTAAAAGCAATCAGTACAGAAAATTACTTAAAATCTGTCGACTCGTGTATGATTGGTCCTAAGCTGTGCAATCTCTGAAGATGCTCCTTAGGAAATAAGAACTTATTGTTCATTCTAGGCACATCACATGCCCATCGATTAGAAACAGTTTGCTGGACGTTTAAACACAAATCATAAATCCTTCATGGAGTCCTTCAGGGAGTCCACCAGAATCTCACAACAGCAGCCATCATTGGGTCTTTAATATTATTTTCCTCTTCTTTCTTTGCAGTGCTCTGTGTTTCAAGACCTTATTACGCTTGCATGCTCTGTCACAGGGCACTGTTGCTCTGACCCTTGTAATCTAGGTTGTAATGTTGTGATCTGGGAAATTCAAGCTTACTGTACTGTTGTGTGCATTCTCAAGTGGTACTGGATGAGAGCGTCACCTAAGAACCTAAAACTTTAATGATTAAGTTGTTTATTAATGAAGGGATTGAAGAAACCTTGAAGTCCTTTTAGATTTCAGAGTATGTAAGGTTGTGAACGCCTCAGTTGGGGAAATGCTATCAGACTATCATGTGTCTTATTTACGATGGCTGCAAAGTATCCAGCAAACTTTGTTTGTCCTGTTAGAGATTTTACACATGTTCGGAAGACGCCTTTCTTCTAATTTGATAGTGAGCTTTGTGTTACTGTGATGTTTTCATCGCAGTACACTCATTACCATAATCATGAAAAGATATTTTTAGAAACCTTTTGTATTTACAGCAAAATCAGCTGCTGGCTTGTTAAAAAAAATAAAACAAAAAAAAAAAATTATCACTTATGCAGTCTAATTGATCTTGGCCATGAGGGTCAGTTAATTGTTGAACTTGAACTAAAATCTCATTTAGAACAGATGCTTTTCATTGCTGGGGTATGGTATGAATACATTGCCGCCTTGATGATTGACCACAGTGCTTCATGTTTGCTCGTTTATCAGTGCTAATTTGCCTGGCTAATCTCCCCATTAAGCTCAGTTAGAACATTAGCCTAGCAAATTAGCACTGATGAATGGGCTATTATTCATAGCAAATTCTCCACTTCTACTCGCCTGTCTAATTTTTCTCCTTCTTCCTCGCGCTCCGTAACTCATTGTTTTCATTTTTACCTTTTCACTAACACTGCTCTATTTGTTTGCTCGATTCTTTTGTAGGTTTTACAATAACCTGTGTAGCACTGAAGAAAGTGTTTTAAATATGGTTAAGTCTCAGGATTAATATTGTATATGATGGGGCATTTTAACCATTGCTATTGGTTTAGACCACGAGTAAGACTTAGATTTAACATTGCAAGTGGAGGTTTAACGCTGCTGTTTTTTTTTTTTTTTTTTTTTTGTGTGTAGCTTGTTGAAAAAAACAAAAGCATCATGGATGCCTCGACTCTGAGGTCTATTTTCTGCCGTCTTTTCTTCTCTGTAAACCCCCTCTTTTCTAATCTTTGCAGGATTTAAGGAAAAACAATGTTCCAGCTTACTGTAGACACATTTAAACACAACCTTATTTCTCTCATATTGTGAGTCTTTTACCAAAATGTGTGGTATGATAAATTTCTACTTAATTGTGAGGTAAAATTGGAGAAACACAGGGAAAAGTATGTTAGTATGCTACAATTTCATTGTATTCTGTACAATAAATGACAATAAAGGCTTCTGATTCTGATTCTGGGTGTGGACAAAACTCGGGGAGTGGGAACAGGTAAGCCATGAAGACAAGTGAAAGTGCAAAAAAATTTTTCTTTCTATACACCGTCTGTTACTGACGGTTGGTCTTCCCTTATCCCTTTGTCTTATTACCTCGGTCTCCCCCTCATTTCCCATAATTCTCTTTGTCCATGGTCTCCATCACTTTCTCGCTCTCTCTTGCCCCCTCCATTTCTACCTAATTAGTATTTATAATGTTCGGTGTACAGTCACCTAATTAATTGAAGTAGTCATCTGGTAATTAGTTGCTGAACATCCTTGTGGAAGGACTCATCTTTATCTGCCATTGGAACACGATCTGCGAAGATACATTACAACCTTGCACACGCACAGATGCACACAGAGTACCTATACAACTGGCGCTTTTTTCTCTCCGGCCATTTAATTCTGCTTTGAGGCCTGTAAAGGCGTCACTGACGTGCTCCCTTAATAGACTTAATGGACAAACATACTTGACTGTTGCTGTGGTTCCTATGTATCACCTTCTTTGTTCAAGGAGTTTGGAAGCATCAAGTTGTGGCCACTTTACAAGATTTACAGGTTTGCTTCACTCATTTGTAAAAACACATTTGGGTGTGTTGATAAAGTGTCTATCAATGCGATGTAGACTCAATGTGCTGTAAATGAAGCATGAGAATTCTTTTGTGTCAATCTAGTCTGCTTGTCACGTGTGAGATTTAAGACGGAACAATATGCCATTTACGGTATATTTAGAATGGATAAATGATACAAAAGAGGCAACGTGTACAGCTGTTTACTTATCTGTGTGTATTTCAGAGTAAACAATATCATGGGGTGTCACAAAATTTCCAAATGAGCAAGAAAAACAGTAGGTAGTAAGAAAAAGGTCTGCTTGAGGCCAATGAATTTGCTGCTTGGCTGATGGAAAGTCGCTATGCTTGATCTGTGCCAGCATGAAGTTAATGTCTGCTATAATGCAAGTTAATTGCTTTAGGTCAGAGAAACCACACAGAGTGTTAAAATAGTCTCGGTAAAGTCATCACCCCTACCAATGTTAACATGTAAAGTGTCAAAATAATGTTTTTTTTCTTTTTCTAGTTTGTATTTCAAGCTTCATGTAACCTGTGGTCAGAGGCTGTGTGGGATCATTTAGCATCTCCCACCCATGTCTAGGCGACCCACCTGGATGTCATCTGAATTCAGTCTCTGTGCTGGTGTTTGAAAACTTGAGTTTAGTGCCACAGATGCACGTATACAATGATGTGATAAATAGATAGATAGATAGATAGACATGCATATGTGAAGCTCACAGTGATATGCAACTATGCTTATAATAATAACATTCACATTTAAGTTTATTCTAACAGTCTAACAGTTTCTAAAAATCAATACCTACTAAATGTTACCTTCAAACAAAGGTGAGACAACTTTTGTTCCTGGAGTCAAACTGAGAACAGAAGTTACCGTGCAGTGAGTGTGTGTGTGGGTGTGTGTGTGTGTATGTTTGTTTTAGACAGACATTAAGATATAAGGGAACGTGGAGTGAGAGAAACAGAGATGCGGGGGACAAAGAAACAGTAATGAGTACTCCAGTGGAGAGTGATAAGAGAGACAGAGAGTTGGTCGACGTAATGAGTCCTCCAGCATGGAGGTGACATGTGAGAGGGATCGAGAGAAAGAGGGAGGGATGAACAGCACTATTCCGGTAGAGAATAGAGAAATCAGCAGAGGCAGATTGGATCACAGACAATAGTTTGTGTAATGAGTTTTCCAGTGGACAGCTACTGAGGTAGAAGACATAGAGGGGGTGCAGAATGATATAAATTTCAGTGCCTTATGAGGCCAGTTTAATAAAAAAGTGAAAAAGAGAAATGAGAGATACAAAAGAACAATGTTGGATTAGTGATAGATATGGCTGGCACGTTTTATAGTCATTATATGGAAAAAAGAAATTATGGATAACACCTTTGATGATAAATACTGAATATGCTACAGTTCCCAAGCAACACTTTTCAATTGCACAGTGCATCCAGTGATGGAGTAATGTATTTTCTCTTGTATTTTCAGTTGCTAAATTTTGAACTGGTTTCTAGCTGTGCCATTTTGTTTTATGTTAATCTTCAATTATAGTGAGTACTCCTGCTGAAGATAACTAACCAAATCTTCTGTTTAGACTGAAACAAACAACTTTCTGCCTGCATAATATGCTGATGTTTCTTCCTTTATCAACACTCACTGTTAGGAGAGTAACTGAATAAATTATTATGGTGTTTGTTAGCAAAACAGTATTAAATTGATTTCAAATTGATTCCTGAATAACATGCAACACTGAACTGAGTTAAGTTTATCCAACTTATTACTTTTTTTCAACAACTATATAAATTGTAGTAATCAGTATTTAAGCATATCCAACATATTACATATAACATTAGTAGTACACTGGTTATGTGACCAGTGTAAATTTACTGAAGATCAGCATGCTAACCAGTTTCTAGTATAATCCTAATTCTGTTTTTGTCCTAAACACAAATGCTTAAATACATTTCATAACAAATAAACAAGTTAAGCTACTTGACAGTTTTTCCACCTACCCCCTTGTGAATACAGAAGATACTGTATGCATATCTCTGGTTAGGAATCTACTCTTCTAGGAAATCAGATGAGAAAGTGTTGTGCACATTTCTTCTTATTATATGCATCTGTATAATCTCATTTTTTAAAACCTAAAATTGGTGGGATCCAAAAAATTTGAAAGATAGTGTTTTCATCTGAATGTCTTGTTTAACAGCCACAGTGGTTGGTACAGAAAAGTTGGTATAGAAAGATTTAGAGCTGCATAATAAAATAAGGATCTCCTAGTGACAGCAGGGTGACTTAAAATAATTGATTGAGGAAATTTATGTGGCAATACACTAATTGTATTATGTAATACCTGCTAGGTTAATACTTAATAGAAATATGATCAACTTCATACTATTCATTTGATTGATGGGAACTTTGAGGTTGTACAAACAGGATTCACTTCCAGGACACCTGTCAGGACAACATGGGTCTGTGTGTGACTGACAGTGGACAGACATATACACGCATTCACTTTCACACATAGCCACACACTCTTGTTTTCACATGCACTGTTTTAACAGATAGACGCGATAAACAGCGAGTGACGCTTGACGAATTTAACAAGATATGATGCCATTACCCGCTCGGTGTGTTTGTGTGTGTGTGTGTGTGCGTGTGTGTGTTCCCAGAACCTGTCATACCATGATTGGTAGTGGGTGGCATGAGGAAACCTATTGCCAAAATATCTACAGTTATTGATGGGCTCCAATGAAGAGGAAGGCAACAGATATAATAAAAAATAATAATAATAATGCACAAAGAAATATACCGAACCTCATCAGCTCCACCACTCATAGTGAATGACGCCTGGACAAAGGTGAGAAAAGAGTATGCAGAAGGTGAGAGATGTACATGCACGGAAAAAATGTGTGCGTGTTTAACCAGCAATCGTTTGGATGCACACATGGACTGAGCCAAATAGAGAGACCAGTCTCCAGTCATCAGCTTCCTAGCCAACTTGTCAGTCAGTTTTCAGCCATCCAGCCATCCAAACAAACACGTACCCATCCATCTCTCCAGTCAACCAGACGCTCGCTGTATCTAACAAACCATCAATTCCAACCGTTAGACACACAGCCTGAGATATAGGCAGTCATTTTGTTAGATATTCCTTTAGCCATAATCAGCCAGCCATGAAACATAGAAAGCGTCAATCATTACAGAGGTTTTTGTCAGAGACGTGGAGGGGAAAAGAGTGGGAGATACCTCTAGAGTTCAGTATGGAGTTACATAAGAGCTCCAGTCAGATAGTCTAATGGGAGAAAGGGAGAGATGTAGGTAGGAGCAACAGAGGAAGCGAGAGGGGAGGGAGTGTGATAGAAACATGGGGGGAGGAAGTGAAAGGAGCATAGGGAGAGGGAAACGTAGGCATAAATGTAAGAAGTTAGGTAAGGCAAGATGGAAGTCAGGAGATGAGGTAGAGAAGATAAGTGTGGAGGGATGAGAGGATGAGAAAAGATGAGGAGAAATGTAATTGCAGCTTGTTATGTGCATTTCAAAGCTAATGAATCAGTGAGGGGTGGGAAAACATGAAAACTGTAATTAATTACCTGTTACGCAGTACTATTAAAAAATGAGTTACATCGTGGCATCAAATAACGTTACATTACTTAACTTTTGTCAATTCTTTAATGGTTCTGCTGGAGGTTTCTTCTTAGGAGTCCTACAGAGTTTTTTCTTCTCCACCATCGCCTAGTGCTTTCTCAAGTGAGATTTGTTGGGTTTTCTACTTTCTATTTTATTTGAATTTAACTTGCGATCGCTGTTCTCATTCAGCTGTCCAGGCCGTTAAAGGTGCCTTACGGGGCGGCAGTATCTCAGTTGGTAGAGCAGACGTCCACAGCACTCTGATTCCCGGTTCCTCCTAGTACGCTTTTGTTGGACTGCTTTGTCCAGTGACCAAAGAGAGATCAAATCTCCATCAAATTCCCAATAATCCAACTCTAAAAGCTGAAATGATTTATTTTTATTATATATTTGTAACATAGAAATCCATGAATACATTAGTTACAGTATCATCTTTTAAGTTAATGTTGCAGCAACAAGTTGCCTGTTACCTCAACCAGTGGACACAGAGCAACATTAGCATTTGATTTGTGTTGGTAAAAATGACAGTGATGACAGTGGGGTACCAGTTACTGTGGTGCTGCTTCACAGGTCACCCTTTAGTCTGACCTACCTTGAACTAGAAGAAAAGAGGCAAAAGAATTCACACATTGCTTTAATTTTTCTGGGCTTCTGTGACCTTCTGTTTCCTTCCTTATTCCTTATTTCCTTTTTTTGCTCTGCTCTATTTCTGCTGCTCTTCCTCACTTTTCTCACTTCTACCTCCAGAACTCTCTGTCTGGTGATGACAGGGGACAGGGGAGGAGAAAAGGAGGAGAAGAGGAGGATAAGACCAGGCTCAATCCATCATGACAAAACAAAGGGCAGGGGAGAGAGAGCTAGTGAATTTGCACTGCTGACTGAAGACCACTGACTGATGCAGGGAACAGAATAGACAAGAGATAGGGTGTGGCAGTTTGACAACAGTCAGCGATGGCTCTCAAGTGACTTTAAGAGGTTCGGCAGTAGCTGAAGTGTCGAGTCATTCAGGCTTATGTGCGTATTTTTAATCCCCAGTGCATTTAATTCTAAAGTTTAACCATCACACACACTGTGTTTAAAATGTATGATCCATCGGGCCTGCTTTTTCAGTGCCGCTGTTCTGTTTGTCCAACCCATGCACTTACAGCCTCTGATTGGCTGTTAGTGGCTCTTGTGAACCAGGGTTGACCAACCCTGCCATAGAGACTACTAGATATTATGGAGTTACTAGACAGAGCTCTGGCCCCGTCTGGTGATGACACCTGTGAAATCTTTTTCTTATCCTTATTGCAAAAATGCAAATTAAATTCCCCTCCTAGTGTAGCTTGTAGTCTTTTTCAACAACTGGCAGGAAAGAGTGTTACTATACCACCTGCTTGTGTATGTGCATGATCAAACAACAAAACATAAAAGCACTGGTGAGCAGCGCTCCTGGTGGTCAATAATTCTACAGGGTTAAACAAATATAGAGTTATAATTACTGTAGACTCAACTCTACTATAATTCATGTAGTCACTTCCTATTTGTAGTTTTAGATATAATGAATTTGAATGTGTAATCGCAACTACTAGCTTTAGTAAAAATGTTAATGTTTAAAAAAAACATGTTTTTTATTCTTCTTGACACACTGTAGTATAGTAAGTAGGAGTATTCTGGCTTTGGCTTGTCTGTTGGGATTAGAAGGCTAAATACTGAGTATAACTGCATATTTCCTTTTCTGCATGGCTCCAATAGAAACTATCTTGATGGCAATGATAAGAACATTTTATGAGTCCAAAACTTTTTAGAACTGATCTAAATACAACTTTTCTTTTTAAATGCAGTGGTCAACCCTCCTTTTAGCATCCACAAAAATGTGTCAGCACACACAAGAACACACCACCACACAAACCACAGACAGTTATAATTGCCAATAGAGACACTTTTTATTTATTTTGTATTATTTGTATTATTTTTGTGATTTACCTTGGTCTCAAAATTTGCCTCGAATTTGCAATTTTTAGACACAGGATCAAATGCTGACAGTGTTTTTTCCACTTTATCCACTCAAAAAAAAGCTGAGCGCACATTTCAGGACTTGTTTTCACACTAATTTACTTGCAAACATTCCCTCCTGAGAGCCGCTCACCGCAACATGAGTCCTCTGCTGTTTTGCAGCTGGTAGACTTGGTTCCTAAGCATCACAGTAACTCTTAAATAAGAGAAGAGACTTGTTTCACTTAGTTTCACTCACTTTCCCCTGCCCACACTTTCCATCTGAAGAGTCCCTAGTACCATGTGACCCTGCGGCCAGTAGCTCGGCTCTCTCACCATTAGGCTCCCCCCACCTCAATTTGTCATCTTGATGTTAACTCCATATTGCAGCGTAGATGAGTCAGCCGTGGCAAATACATTCACAGAGCCCATTGAATGAGCTCTTAAAAGTCTACATTGGATGCTTTTGTTGAATGACTTCCAAAGAGTTGACTCTTGAAGCGGAAACAAGCTTTTCGTTGGTGGCGCGTTGAATTAGAAGACTTAGTCAGGCCAGGAGGGAAGAGAGGAAGCGGTGCTGTTATCACACTGCAGCACCTGGATCAAAGACAGACAGGATGGGACAGAGACGTCTGTCAAACACAGACGGAGGCCGGGACGCACGCACACACACATGCGCACATATCACTGAAGTCGAACACTAGAATATACACACAGTTTGAACTCTATTTGTTTATCCATTTCTCTTCAGCTCTTAAAGGTCATTGTGGCTGCCCTGTCATTTCACTTTCCTTCTTAATTCTTCTCTCTGTCACTCATCCTCCCTCTCAGTACCTCTCATTTCCCTTAATTACATCCATGTTTAACTCACTCGCATCTTTTCCTTGTGTTGCAACTAAACACATGAAGCTGAAAGGAACAGATGTGGGGAGGAGAATAATAGTAGATCTTGAAGATTGACTTACAGATTTCCAATGATGAACAATGACTTTGTGTATCGTCACCTATTCCTCCCTCAGAGATCAACTGTAATCCTAAGACATCATAGAGACATCAAGTTGTAACAAAGTCATGTGTACATTACAGTATTTCTGAGCCAATAAAAAAACGATGGATTTTACCTAAGAACAAAGAGCAGTATGACCAGGTAATGTAAGAGTTAACATGGCTTACGGGGTGGGTGGGTCCACACATTGTGTTCCTGCTAAGGTTTATGCTTTGGGAAGACTTTGGTTATGAAGACATTGTTTGTGTAAAAATTGAGGAAGCACAAAAACATCCCCACAGGACAGCTACCGCAGAAGTCCTGCAGGACTGAGTTGGCTTGCTCATTCCTTATCAGCACAGTTTTACAGAGTGTCCAAGTTGTGGAGCAGGTGAAGCTCAGTATGCTTTGGGGATGCTGGTATAAACCTGATGCAATATGTTTTCATTCCAAGTAGCCTGAGTCGTGGCTCCAACAAAGAATTCACACTGCCAACAAAACAAGCTCTGACTAGTTTAGTTGGAGGTAGGATGTCATTATAGGAACTTTTTATTCATGAACTATTATGGAGATTTGTGAACTCAACTTGCAAAGTTTAAAACATACAATTATACAGGAAATTATAAGTTGTTGTAAACTTGACACCGTACTACATAAAAAACTGAAATAAATAGAATTCAAAAATGAAAATGAAAGGATAATTAATTTCTGAATTTATTTAAGATAATCTGCATTTTAAATGTAGGTATTATAAACTGCACAAGGGATCTTTTTACAGTCGAGACAGAGGAGGATCTGAAGCTCTGCAAAGTGCACCTCTGCTGAGGTTTGTAATTGTGATGACAGTAATGGAACCCCAAGGTGCTGCATCTCTCCCCAGCAGGTGACTGCTTTAACCTTTTTGCTCTGCTTAAGATTAGCAGCACAACATTAGCATACTGAAATCTGCATACTCAGGCTCATCTCACGTTTTCTTTGCTCACTTTTTTTATGTGATGGTAGAATTTCCCAATTTTTCAATGATGGATCTTAGATGGGGATAAAGCTATTTCACTTACTCTGCACTGAGCATAGGTGCAAACTGGAATTTTGATGAGGAACCTTAACCTGCAAGATTGTCTGTTTTACTATCTGTCCTCTACTTTGCTTGGCCAGCATGTGACTTAATCATGTAGCATTAGCAGTAGAAGAAGCAGTAGGGGACAAAATCAATGTCTAAACATCGATTTTTACTGCATATTTCTCGAGCTGCACTTTATCTCTTATCTACCAAGAGACATTTGCATAGTTTATTCATTATTCAATATAATGACAGAATCGCTGTATTGCTGAGATCATTATAAAACACACTTACAAAACATTCTTGTTGAGCAAGGACATTCTGACCTTCCACATTGGAGATCCAGATACTTTAATACAGAATGACTCAAACACATTTTCACAGCACCCATGTTGCTTATTGTTTATCTCCTACTGTAACCACATATCATTTAGTGGTAGTAACATAATGCAATACATGGACAATATGATATGTTAGGATATCATTTAAATCTCCTTACTAAAACTCTTCTTGACTAATCTGTTGGAAATCAACCTAGAAAGTCTTTCATATATCACTTTACCACATATGTTGTTTGGATCTGTCCATCTCTGCAGTCACTTTCGTTTTCTGTGGTGTGTTTATGTGTGAACGTGTCCTGTCAACTCGCAGTCCTCCTCAGAGCTAAAGTTGCTACCTTCCCTTCACCTGTGTTTGCTGATCTGTGTGTGTGTGTGTGTATGAGTGTTTGTGTGGTTGTGTGAGCTGTCTGCCTGACAGCACTCTTCTCTGTGGACAAACTGATGTGACATGTATTGTTGTTCCATTCACTCCCCAAAATACACCTCTGACTCCAGTGGCTGCCCTCTTATCACTCAGTCTCTTTCTGCTCCCAGCTTTGTTTGTTGATCTAACCTTTTGTTTGCTGTTTTCGTTGACATGTTTATTTGTTTGTTCTGACTGCCAAAATGGGAACTTGGTTACTTGCATGGTGTGCTATGGATGTTACTGCACTGTATCTGCCGTTTTAAATAATGTGTAAGTCCAACTAAGCCAGTCAGAATAAAGTCTGAATAGATGTGAGTGTGTTATTTGTAGACTGTAACTCCAGTGGGATCCTTTAGGTGATAAATACCAATCAAACTAGACGCACACGCATGCGTGCACATACACAAACACAAACTCCCCCATGATAATTAGCTTCTCGTTGCCGTCTCCTTACTTAGAAGAGATGAGGTTTGGAACTCTTCCATTGATAATAAATGAGAGGCTGAAGTTCTGGACTCTTAAATTTGTGTCTTTTCATCCAAATGAGCTGTGTGGCGCTTTATTGCTGTGTTGAGTAAGCAGTTCTCAGTCGCATGTGGCCTATATAGCCCTAATATTCTCCCTGGTTTCCATAAAAATCTGTCTGTTCATTATTCGTGGTTATAATGTTTGTGACTCTGTCAAGTTACTCTTGATAACAGGAACATTATCTTGGCTTGTTGTTTGGATACCAGTAAAAGATTGAATGTGTCCTTTACAATGGGAAAAGGCAGCAACTTTCTTTTGAATGTTACAAATTTAGATTTCTGATAATTTACAATTACACTTCTTATAGTGGAAATCATTTTACCACTGTGTTGTGCTTGTTGGGCTTGTTTCCTCTACTGGTCTTTGGCTATAGTCACTAACCTGACACATACTCACTCCTCTACTTGGTCCAGTCTGTTTACCCCACACTGCTTTTTAACACTATCTCATCTTTTTAAATCAGTAGCAAGTGTAAAACTTACATCTTACCACCTTTCAAACCTTCAGAAAGATTTGACTGACCACTTTCAAGAACCAGTGGTAATAGGTAAATCCAATACAAAATTACATAAATGGTGTAATAATATGTTAAGTAGCATATGATGACAGTGTGTATTAGTTGGTTACTGTAAAGTGTTTCCAGCTAACCATATTTTAAATCAAGAAAGTACAAGCACAAAACATATTGATTAAATATGTGACCACTGTGAGGCATTTCCTCGTATTCTGGTCAGATTTGATCTAATGCTCAAAGCCTTTAGCCTTTCCTTTAACATCCCCGTCTCTGGCTGCTGAATATGAGCTGTGGGAGAGTCACTGGTTGCTACACTGCTAATCTGGGACCTCAGCCCAGAGGACAAGCTTGAAGCTACTACAGCAGCCAAGAACCCACCACTATTGTCTGTGTCTTGGTTTACAGAGAAATATGCCATTATAATCCCATGTGTGGTGGGAAGTAGAGTGGGAGGTTTGATTCCACGTGTGGGGGTTTTTTATTTGAAAAGGATCCAGTATCCAAACATCAAGCTGTGTAGATTATATTGTCAGTGTCCTGCTTAAAAACGTGAACAGCGGTAGTACTCGTGAAAGTCCCACGCATTACTGCTGGTGTGTTGAACTGCTGCTGCACCTTGGCATCATCCCTGGAAAGGCAAAATTGAGACTAGCGGTCTGAGGTTGGTGCTAGTTTGGTGTTACAATCAATGGTATGTGTGCCAGCTGCAAAACACTCAGGAATGAATTATTGTCCATGCAGCACTAATAGAGAACTGATGAAACATGATAAGTCATTATGATATACCAAGTAAAAGCATCTATTAAATACTTATACCGTACCACAATTCACAGCTTTATGTCACTGATTTGTTAATCATTTCCTACTGATTTTCCTGATTTTCATGGCAGTGCCTCCAGGCCACATTGAATTTTAAAAAGACCATTTATGAAGATTGTAACTTCATTGTAATCTTGAAAAACTAAACTAGAACTTGCCATTTGTACATTTACACTTAATTTACAGTGGTTCTTTCATAACCTTCAGTACAGTAGATTTTGCATTTTAAAGATTGTATTGGTATAATTCAAACTTCATGGTACCGGTAGTTGTTTGTCCCGACTATTTCTACATTCTAGTTTGGCACAAGGCTGAAAAACTGGACACATGGCAGATTTGTGTAATGTCAATGAAACACAACAAATGTAGTGCTACATTCATAAATAAAGTTAGAATTAGGTGGACAGTGGGTGTACAAGGACATGACTGTCACAGTCACAGTCTAATTTATTGTTAGGTTTAGGCACTAAAAGTGAGTAAGGTTGAGGTTAGAGAAAAATCATTGCTTTGTTTAAAAATGTGTTATTGATTTATTTATAAAAAATGAATAAAGACATTTTGTCTGAAGTTTAACAATACCATACTGTCAAATGTTTAATATACCTGTATTCACAAACCTACAGCTTCACTGTTTCTAAATTAGTAATAACTTTAGGCATAATCAGTGGTTAGCTTATTGCTCTGTACATGACGGCTGTGTCTCGAGTATTGTTTAGAGTTGGTGTATTTATAGTAAATCTATTCTAAAGCTTTAAGTAGCTAAACTCTTTGATGGTGTTTTGTCCTCTTTGGAACTACAGAATAAATTATTTGTGTCACCCTCTATTGGTGACCAGGCAATTCCAATAGCACTTGCAGATTTCTGGCAAAACAAAATCATAATATACCAGTCTAAAAATGGGTTGTAGAATGACTGAAATCTAAACAGCTGGCTAAATGATTGTCATTTTTACTGACAATCATTCAGACTCCTGCAGATTATGGTCGTTTAAGATCATCTTTTGTACTGTGCAGGACAGATGTAAGATGGATGCATGAGTAGGGGCTTCTATAATGGCTACCCCTGCAGGGCTGGTGGCACTGAGGCCTTTTCTGAGCAGCAGTGTAAAACAAAGACTGGGTCTGGAGCAGAAGGCAACTGATGGCATTTTGCTCAGTCATGCATAATTAACACACAAGTGGAGGCCAACATGTGTGCACACAGGCATGTATAAGCACTCATACAAGAATAAAAAAGGAACATGTGCACGTGCATGTGTGAGTGTATGGGCATTCATAAGTTTATTTCATGTACTGTATGGTGAATCAAACAGACAAACACACAGGTAACAGCAGCTTTCATCATTATTACACAATAATCATTTTTGCAGTAAACTTATATAACTGGGGAGCCAGCTGCTCAGGGAGAGAGAGGTGGTCTCTGTGGAGAACGACAGCCAAAGACCGTGTGTGTGTGTGTGTGTGTGTGTGTGTGTGTGTGCTCACTCTGCAAAAAAGGTCATTTTATATGTGACTCAGGACAAAATTCAAAATCAGCAAACTGTAGGTAGAATTCAGCGTTTGTAGGTGTCAGGATTCAGCTGTGTCATTCTGATGGCCTTGTCCATGCTCAGTCACAATGGCAACCAACCTACCAACAAAATATGTGATTTATTGTTTACTGTTTCCAAGTTTTAACCAAATGGCCATGAAATCAGCCAATAGGTGGATTATAGGAGTCGGATGTGTTGTGGTAAACAGCTGGTGATTCTATGTCTCTAGTCAGGGGTCATTAACCATTTTGTACGAAGAGGGTACAATGAGGATGAATGAATACAATTGACTTGTGCTTTATCAATCCACCAGCTTCTCCCCAATGACAGAGAAGAGAAATACTCAGTGACAAACTACTATGTACTATTAAATACCCTCAAAGTTTTCCAGAAGGAGGTTGGGGTGGATGGGTGGCAAATAAAGCAGGGGACGTGTTTGACAGTTAAGGGTGAAAGAAAGCTTGACTTTAATTGTACGAGAGGATTGTTGGACTTGATAGATAGGTATAGTTTTCTGTGAAGACATTCTGATCAAAAGTAAACAACAGTTATGCTTAGTGTCTTAGTGTCTTAATGTTGTTGCTGTTCAGGATTTTCTTTCAGCGAGAGAAGAGCAAGTCGCAGAGAATAATGCACACAAAGACCATGAGAGTGCGAATCAGCTTCAAGTAAGGTACACAGATCAAAAAGTCAAGAGATGACAGAATGACAAAAAAAATTAAACACTGACTGAAAGGACAACAAAGGAAGAGACATGACAGGAACTAGAGGCCTTCAAAAGGAAGGAATGAGAAAGGGGAGGAGAAATTCAAAGTAACACTCAGAAAGAAAGTTCCCGGGTAGCACGATACAACAGATGCTCTCACAGCAAAACGCGTTCGACCTTTGACCAACATAACGCAGCTCTTTTACATCCATCTTTAAAATGTTTAACAACTGTTTGTTATAAATGTCCACTCTTACAGCTTCCCATCTGTCTCAGCCTAACTTAAAAACAGTCCCACCTGCTCATTCCAAAATTTCAAACCCTTGCCGTCCAATCTGTCCATCTCTCAACTTCAAAACATGCATGTAGTGCACTGAAGCTTTTATTTATCACTTACCTGTGCCTCCTAAATCAGCACAATAACTAAAAAAAATCGTTAACAAGAACCTGTGTGAAAACCATCAGCATGTATTATCATTAAATGATGTACGTATGCTTTTCTTCTAGTAACACTTGCACTGCATGGACTTCTTTATACAGTTCTATATGCCTCATGTTTTGTTATTCTAACCTACTTACCTACTGTGAAGATTGCATACTGTGAATTCAATTTGTAAAAATCTAAATTAGCCTTTTAAAACTGGGTAAAGAGCGATTGCATTAAACCTGATTCCCTTTCATCACAGCCTTGATGTAACATCAATCCGATGAGCCGAGAATTGTGCACGATCGCAGGTAGAGAACTTTTTCTTATGGCACAAACTTTGCAACTTGTTAAAACACTATAACTTCTTACAAATGATAACTTTCTCAACTTCTCAAGCTGTTGACAGCTTGTCACATAAAAAAGTAACCCTGCACTCTTTGGATCTTACGATCACAACTGCACGCTGTTGTGCTTCTTGCTCTCAAAAAGCAGGAAATGCAGAAAACAAGATTTTAATGATTTGACAGTTGACTCATTTAAATAGCACTCATGTCCAATGATGGCAGCTTCTCCAGAGTGTGTTAACGATTATGCAGGTGGTGTGGTGAATTTTGTTGAACATCTGTTTGAGCTTCTGAAAGACTATCGTTGCCTGGTGTTCTCATTAAGTCATGACTTATCAATGAGCACAGTGATTTAAACTATAAGAAATCATGGCCAACTTTTATACAGTATAATGAATATTTTTTAAATGAACTCTTTTTTTTTACATGCATTCTGTTATATTGAGACATAAACTGGACATCTACAGAGCCTCTTACATTATCCCTACGTGTCTACCCCCAAACATCTGTTCTAACTAAAACTTCAGACGAACAAAATGTCTTTTACACTTCTCCTCCTAGACACATCTGCTGTTATACATGGAATGTTTTCTGACACATAGCATATGGCTCCGGGTCTGCTCTTTTGTTTTGAGAAGAATGCCTTTTGGGTTTTCATTTACATTTTAAGCGTTTAGCTGACACTTTCATCAACAGTCGCATGGCGATCAGTGGAACCTTTTTTATAAACTTTGTAAAAAAGTACTAGGAGTAAATCTCTAACGAACAATATCACAAGATAGAAAGGAGAATTTTTTACCTGATTCTATGATGTTTTGATGGACTAGCACTAAAATGCTTGTAAGCTTTCTTGGACTCGTCACTTTTTGAGCATTCTTACTGAAGAGATCCACTTTTAGGCAGCCTCTAAACACCCAACCTTTCCTTTTTAGCACCTCAGGAGCTAAAAGGTCAACTGAAGGCAGTTATACTTGTGACAAAGGTCTAAGTAGATCTAGATTGAAAGGTTGGACTCTTCTGTATGTACAATTTGTCACTAGGTTGTTATTTCTTTCTTTCTCATCCTGTCTTCCCAGTGTTCATCCCTTTTCCTCCCTCTCCTGAGCAGAAATCTGTCCTTGTATCACCACATGCTCTCAAAGAAAACCCAGTGTCCAGAAGCAGATACAATTTCTGACAAGTGCACAATCACCTTTAATAAATTGCAAAACTGTTTTTTTTTTCCCTTGCATTTGAGAATTGAAGGTTTTAAACCAAGGATGAGGATGTGAAAGAGTATTTAAAGGATTGGATTGGGGTTGGTGTAAAGGGAATTAATTGTACTTAAGTGATTCTCCTTTTTAGCAGAACAATCTGTTATCCTCTTCTCACACAAATTGCTTGCTTTCCTGGGTCAGTAGTCCTCTGTGGAAAGGCTAAGCTATAAATATGCATCGCTTCATTCACATTCATCTCTTCCCTCCTCACCATTCAACTTTTGCCTGAGACAACATAACTCGTGTTAGCTTCACTGTTATTTCTAGAGAGGCCACTTTGATGTTACGGTAAAAGAAAATGTGGGTTGAATATGCATTTTGTAAAAATTACAGTAAATGGCTGTTTTTATTAAAGATTTTTTAAAGTCACAAAAGTTTATTTTTCATTAAATATGTTGCAAGAAGAGATATTCCAAATACTGGGTTATTTTCCATGTTTATGTTTCATCTTTTACCAGAATCAACTAGCAAATAAAGCTGAAAATATGTAACAGAGCTGCAATCTACATAAGTGAGGTAAAAAGACCCCCTGGAGCTTTTAAAGGGATGATTGCACTGACAGAAACACATTACGCATTTTAAACCTACAACTGATTGGAAAAGAGAAAAGGGAAACTTTATTCACAGGGTTGTCTTTTGGCCTAATGCCCTATTGCTTTTTCCTCTACTTACACTTTATTTTCCACTCAGAAAACTAGTGTTGAGGTGCCTATAAACAAGGCACTGCTTTAGAAATAAAGGAAAAGAAAATCAATTGTAATGCTCTGTGAGCTACTCAATGGGCAACAGGAGCAGACTGTAGCTGTAAATGTGTGTAATGTATGGTGTCACCCAGGAACCAAGGGAGGAGTGGGTGCTCAGTCAGTGTTTCATGGTGTAAATAGTTTTACACTGATTACACTGAAATTGTTATTGTGCAGGTAAGATGAGAAATGTATTCTTTAATTTCAGAAGAAAATTAGAAAGAGTAAAAAAGAAAAATGTATTTATCTTTATATAAGATCTGTTCAGGCTTGTCAGTTGATCAGAATGTGTTACAGATCAGTCAGAGAGAGGCAGAAACAGAGTATGGGGAGTTTAACTTGTCTTCCTGCATTACCTAAAAAAAACATAGACGGACATAAAAAGAAAGACACACAGGCACTTGTCAGGCTCTGTTGCTGTATACAGATCTGACAGAAGCAGCTTAGGGACGAAGCCTTGTCCATCATCCAGCTTGTTGACAGACATGCACACACACCAAAGTCCTGACAGATACACCATGGGACAATAGTGTTACTGCGTTTCCTTACGTGTGTGTGTGTGTGTGTGTGTGTGTGTGTGTTCAACAGTCCTGGTGCATGCAAGTAAAATCAATTTGCTTTTTTCCGACACACATCATCTCTGAATTTCAGGGATAAACTGACAGTCACTAAAAGCTTGTGACTGAAAACCCAATCCTGTTTTAAATTCACCTCATCCTGACTGAACCAACAGTACACAGTTTTTTGACTTGAGGGTTTTGGTTCCTTGCCAAGAGGTTGTGGTGATTTTACAAAATGCAAAAATATCTTTAGTCTTGGTGATAATATTTTATTGTGAAATCAAAGATACAGTTGTAATAAAAAGTAAATCAAAGTTTAAAACATACAGTTAGGTTCAGAGGAATTAGGACAATAAAGATGTGGTCAAAGTGCAGACTTTCAGCTTATTTTAAGAGTGTAGAATTACAGCACTCTTTAAGCAAAGCACCTCAATTTCAGGACCTCAGAAGTATGTGGCCACAGTGACATAATTGTAAGTATAATCATAATGTTTTGCAGTCAATAAATGCCTGAAGTCTGGAGCCCATGAACATAATCAAATTCTTAGTTTCCTCCCTGGAAATGAACTGCCAGGCCTTCACAGCAGCCACCTTAAGTTGCTGCTTGTTTGCCGGTCTTTTCTACCTTCACTCATGTCTTCAGTAACAGAAAAGCTGCCCATTGGGGCTGAAATCAGGCAACTGACTTGGCCATTGAAGAATAGTCAATTTCTTTGCCTTCAAAAAGTCTTGAGTTGCTTTCGCAGTATGTTTAAGATCACTATCCATCTGCTTTGTTAAAGCTTTCAGTTTAGTAGCACTTGGCTGAATGAAAGCAGAAAGTAGCTTATAGCCATATATGCCTCAGAGTTCATCTTGCTACTTCTGTCTGCAGTCACATCAACAATTAAAAGTTCCACTGACTGCCATACATGCCCATGCCATCACACTGCCTCCACCATGTTTGACACATTATATGGTATGCTTTGGATCATGAGTTGTTCCTGTCCTGGCCTTTTCATCTTGTTGTGCTCACCAGGGCTTTCTTCCCCTTTATGAATGTACCCAACTGTTGCTTTGGCCACATCTAAGGTTTTTGCTATCTCCCCTATAGCTTTATGTTGTTTATTTCAGTTTTTAGATGATGGCCTACTTGATTTGCATTGAGATGTCATTGGACTTCATAGCTGTAGCTTCAGTCAAACAGCTGTTTGCCAGCTAGGACAGTTTTATTATGCTTTAAAAACTGACACATGTAACGGTTGTAGGAAGATTGTGGTAATCATAAGCAATAACCACACCATCACAGATTTTGTCATAGCTCAGATATTTTCTGGCCTCAACTACATAAGTGAGACACATCAAGGGAAAGTTCAAATAGTTTACCAAAAGGTAATGGAGGCAAAGCGGGTAAGGGGGGATGGCAAAATGGTTAAATCTGCAGGTGAGCAACAGGCGTGCAGCAACAGGACAAAAGCCAAAAACAGGTGGAATTCAAAATGGGAACAAAGGTTAGGAAGGTACAGATGGTATGACACAATGGACAGTCTGGCAGAGGACAAGTGGTAGTGGACTAGTTTTCAGTATATAGTAACTAATGACTACAGGCCAGGTGGGTTTGGCAGGATCTGATGGAAAAGTCAGACAATAACGGAATGAATAATGAATGAACCGTGACATGTTTGACACGCTATGGCCTTGTGAATTTGTAATGGCAAATATCCCAGCCATTTGGACGCAACGCCAGGCCTCACTCAGAATTGTGTTTCTGACTGATGAATGGAAGTCATAAATATTCACTCTTTTATTCTTCATCTTTATTTACCAATTCCTGTGGGAAATATCTGACAAGACTGATCAGAGCAAAAAGTCAACTTGAGCAGTAAAGGTGCACCCTGTATGAATAAATAATTAAAAAATAGGTGTAGCCCAATAGAACAATTGTCTTTCATGTTATGTGTGATTTATTTCTTGTATATGTGCCCTTGTACAACAGCAAAAGCTTATTTGTCAGACAGGTGTACACTGTATTGCACGTTAGATTAAACTGTTGATGTTGTTCAGTGGTGAAGATAGTCTCATAGTTTTAGTGAAGCTGCAATAAAAAAGAAGGAGTGACATCAAGGGCACACACTATAATGTTTTATCTCATGCACTATGTTCTGTACTTTCTTTAAATGACTTATAATATCTTATATCTGCACAGCAAATCGTTTTTTAATCATTGGCAGTGAGGTACAACATGTTTGGCAGCAGGCCTCTACTTCCTGTAACAGTGGTGGCTTTGGGCAAATGTGGATAAGATTTTTTGGCTTCTGGTTTAGGAATTCAAACCAGTTATAGAAATGTGTGACTAAACGTGTTTTGTATGAATTTCAATGTGCTCAAGTTAGTGCATTATTTGATATTTGTATTAAAAGGGATGAGGTTTATGCTCTCACTATACTGAAGTTTTATTTAGTATTTATTTTTCTAGTATGCTTTATTTATGATTTGTGTTCGACCTTGTCATCTAAATATCTCTGGTATAAAACTTTCTCAGCCAGCATTCAGGCATACATTTCTGTTCCCTCATACTCCATTCCTGTCAGTCTGTCATTCATATTATATCTCATGCTGTTTTCCTCCTTTGCTTTACATACTTTTGTTGCCACAGTCTGGGTGCAGTAAATTTCTTTTAAAGTGGATTATCCTAAATTCTGGGTTCTGGGTGAGGCACGGCGATAGAGGAGACAGAGAGAGATTGAAATGGGGGAAAAAGAGGAAGCAGAACAATGGCAGAAAGTTTTTTGGTTTTATGTAACATTCTGTTATTGAATTCTAAAAGATGAGTTTTAGCAAGGACCGTCCGTTATTTTTATGTTGGCTTGCTACACAGGTGCAGTATTTGACAGCATGCACACACCTCAAACAATGAGCGCACTGCCTCGCTTGCAAAACTTTTTTGCAACTTCACACTTCCATTTCCCTCATTTTTCTCTACCATAGCACATAAACAAGACAAAACAACAGTCGACCAGGGAGCATTTTTTTATACAATAGTTCAGAGGGAAACAGAAAAAAGTGAGTTTTCAAGTTTCCACAAGAGGGTCCTTCCCTTGTTCCAAACACCAAAAGGTATTATACAGCTTATTATTCAGCCCACACACAAACACAGATGCAAATATGCAACACACACACACAAACATATGAACAGAACATGTCAAGGGACGGCCATGACATATTTGCAGGCAATTTTTGGCACAACATAAAGCAAGACAAACACAAGAAAGTAATAATGAGAAAGGAGACAGAGACTGGCAGTTTCCTTCTCCTTTTTAGAGGAAAGAGTTTATTGGAGAATACGTCTGTGTTCATATTAGTTTGCCAGAGACTGTTGTGTGTGTATTAATAAGAAAAGCAGTAAACACGCTTGTGTGCTTGTGCATGTGTGCCTATAAAGTGTGTTAATAAACTAAGGGAGGAACTTGCCAAGGTGATAAATAGAACAAAACACACCAGGACAGATTAGAGAGTGAGAGATAGAAAGGGAGAGAGAGAAAGAAAATAAATAGATGCCCTGAATTTGAAAGGTGGACGAGGGGCAGGGAGAGGGATGAAGCATGGTATAGGAAAGAAAGAAGAAAGAAAAACACAGAGGGATTGTTAAAATGCAGAAGAAAAGCTCTGGAAGAAGGTGAGGGAAAGTAAAGGGGAGACTGAGAGATGAAAGAGGAGATGTGGGGAGGAAAGTAAAGCAATGGCCGCAAAAGGGAATGAGGGGGAAGAAGGAATAAACAAAGAAGACATCTGGAGTGGAAGATGGGAAGGAAAACAAGGAGTATGGCATTTAATGGAAAACTGAAAGTGAATATTTCGAAAACAATATGGAAGTTTTGAGAGTGGGAGTTAAGAGAAAGGAAAAACTGAATGATAAAAAAAGAATAGGATATGAAAATAAAATGGGTAAAAACAATAAGACAGGACTGGGAGAGAGTAGGCGATAAAGAGGGGTTGAGGAACAGCTGCAATCTAACTGGAGCGACTGTATAGGGTGACGTACATGGAAGATATTTAGCACCGAGAAAAGCAGGAAGAATATTTGAAGAGAAAAGAGAGGGAAAGGAGGGGATGAGAGGAAGAAGGCTTGAAGAAATAACTAAACAAAAGCCCAAATCAAGAAATTGGCCATTCTTTGTTGCCTTTCTCATCAGTAAAATCAGATATAATCTCCAGTTCAGCCTACGTTCCATTCAGTCTCCATGCAGCTCTTATTCTGGTAAAAATGTTAACATTCATGAGAGCCTCCCCTGTCACTCTTTTGTCTTCCTCCATCAAAACAGACCGTGGGAGGTGGCACCATGCTGCGTGAATCAATTCTAAGAGACATTTTATACAAAGAGAGCAGGGCACGCACCAGGGATTAAAGAAAATCTGAGAGAAAATCAGGGCAGGGGAATTCCAAGTGAAGCGAATTCAATTTTAGGCAAATTCTCCCTAAGTGACATCCCAGCCCCCTTTTCTTCCTTTGTTTATGATGTGCTTATGTGAACTTTAGTTTAACCCGGCTTATCTCTCTCTCTATCTCTCTCTCTCTACTCCTGTCCTCATCCCTTTCTGCAGGGTGTGGTTCCAGTCAGGCATCAACTTCCTGTCTGTGAAACCGAGCAACCTTGTCGCATGGGAGATCAAACAGGAAATGGCACCAGGAAGCAGTTCGCTGGCGGTGATGTGTCAGAGAAAGGCGTCCTCCACAGCAGAAAGGTACTGCAGGACTAATTTTCGATAGATATTCTTTCACTATCAGTGGTAGAAGACAATATTGCACTTTTAAAATGTGTAGCAGGGAATGTTTTGCCTTGATCTTGTCTATTGATCGATCTTTGAACTATTTCTAGCAAATAGCCTTAGAGATGTGTGTAAATCATGCATCAAGTTGTCAGGCTCCACGTGTTGTAGTACACACCTCCACACAGAGGGTGGGCTCACAAGCCACTGTGGAAAGCGCTGACCCATGTGTCATGCTAAATTTGCCATTTACTTGCTAATTGCTCTGTCCTTGGTTGGTTGTGTTTGTGTGTGTGTTTAGTTTGTGTCAGCATGCAAGTTTTGTTGTTGCATAGCAGTGATGCAAAAAATAACAAAGACAGAATAACTATAATATGTGTGGGTGAGATAGAAAACAGATCTCAGTTTATAAATAACAAAATTAAGATATCAAACAACGAAGAAGACGGAAGTTAACAGGGCGTTATAAAAAAAAAAAAGTGATTCGGCACAGAAACTCAAGAGATATAAAAACAATACAATGAATGAGAAACAGGGCAGGAAAACAAATTTAATGATTTAAAGTAGCTCTGATGCTGAAAATACCACAGGTTTGACTCACAACACTCCAAGGACCAAAGTCAACGATTTTTTATTCCCAATTGAGATACTTAAAGTTTGAAAAAATACCCGTTCTATTATTGAGAGCAAGGATTGATTTTCTTGACGAAAATTGTAACTAAATATAATTGTCGAACATTCTTTGCCCAAGGTGAGCAAAGACAAAGGTGAGGGGAACCGTAACTGTGACTAAATCCGGTTGACGCACAGCCTCCTTGACAAAGACGACTAAAATGGAGTTTAAACAAAAAGGTTTGAGACTTAGTCATAAAAGGCAGGCTGAGCCAATTGAGCCAATTATAATGCTGCAGAGACAAAAAGTGCCTGTGTGGTATTGTCAGAAGAGACGCCCTGCAGCTACAAAGTGCTGACAAGAAAATTACAAACCTGAATTGACACCTCAACACAGAAATGGAGGCAATGTAAATATATTAAGCAACATAATTTCACTTTTAACACTATAGTAAGTCAATTACTAACAAGAGTTGGAGATTTCCATCTCATCAGGACATTGTTACGTTCTTAAATTTTTAGATTTAAATCATAATTTTTTTTCTATTTATGGATTCATCTCTAACTGCGCAACTACTGTAAAATGGATTGGAATTTATGTGTTTTTTTTTTAATGACTGACTTCTGTGCATATCTCTTGTCATCATTCGGTGTGTTTACTCCCCACAGTCCTTCAAAAGTAAAAACAGAGGAGAGCAACAAGAGATTTGTTGGACATTTATGGAGAAGTTTCTATTGAAGCCAAACCTGATCGTCCATTTCTTTTTCTCTTTTGCCCCCTTCTATTCCCTGTCTCTAGCGCGGTTGAGTGAGAGAACTGATGAATGACTTCCCGTTGCCTAAAACTATAATTGCAAAACCCTGGATCAATTAGCACCACTTAGCTAGCTGTTAGCCATGCCTAGCCTTGACTGATGATCAGCATCAGCGGCAACGAACAATCCAAATGTGCTGTACCGGGAAGTAAAAGTGATGACACAGCAGCTTTGAGCTTTCAAATTAAGAGCATAATGCAGTTAGAAGTTTTCATCAGATGGTTTGGAAACTTTGTAGAATGTGGATGGAAGAAGATGTGTTGTAGTTTTATCTGTACCATACCTGTTTGCTGGGTCCTGTTCCTTTAGTTTCTGTTATGTTCTTGTGTCTTTCAAGTTTTTCATTTTCACATGAGTAGTATACACTAATGTTTGTCAAATTACTGCAACTCTACTAATGTTTTCTCATTGATCACTCCTTTGACATGTTGAATACTCTTGACCGGCCTACTTGTGGTTGTTAAGCTATGACTGACCAGTGTTTCAGGAGGTAAGCAGTATATTGGTTGGTACTTTAAAGAGAAACAGATACATAATATGGATAATATGGGAATATTTTTGTGATATTTCTCATGAATTTTTTTTTTGTACACTTCTGCATAGCTATTGAAATACTGAAGACATTTGATGAATTTTGGGATGTGCCAGCCATTGTGGCCTGGAGGCAAAGAAGTCATTTTCCTGGCCTGTTGTCATCCATCACGGTGGCGTTGTTTGAGGTGTTGAGATAGAGGTGATGCTAAATGCTGCTTATATCCCTGAGATCTGGCATGTATCCATGTGCTGTGCAGTATTTATTTTTTCCTGCCCCGAAGGAGAAACTCATCAAAGTGACGTCAGGGTAAACACAGAAAAGTGGTGCTTTAGAAACCAGATTACAATGCAGCTCTGACAAAGACGCGCGCACAGAATCACAGATGCCAACACACACTGATCCACTTATACACATACACTCCTGCCATCTTCAAAGTCATACTGTAAACAAAAGAGGTGCCTCAAAGCTCAGATTATGATGTGGAAAGCACAAATATACAGTATACACATATTGATATGTATATTCACTGCATACATGTACAGGCCTGCGCAGAATGGACACATATAGGAGGATTCAGTGTAGTACTGCTGTTACCCCCCCTACTAATACAGAACTATAAAGACTGTAGGTGGGAGTGAAGCTGACATCTCTTTTTTTTTATTTTTTACTACAGGGAAGACGTACACAGACCCGTGTGCAGTGTATATACAGACTGTTGCCAGCATAACACGAGCAAGATCACAGGCTTTTATCAGTGATTGTGTGGGTGGGGTGGCTAATTAAAAGAGCTGATCTGTATTAATCTCTAATGAGATATTACTGCGTAAGACATGAAACAGTGAGCGTGCTTTTTTTAATGAATGAGAGGGCAGGAATAATTACTACCTCTGACAATTAATCTTTTGCATCGATTCCTGTTACCTATTGTTTTTTATGATATAATACGATCTGACATGAGATGTTGGTCAATGATGTGTGAATAATACAGAACGTATGCAGAGTGGATGCAGTAATTAGAGCCACAGCCAATTGTTTGTTGTTTGTGTAGGTGTGTTTTGTTTTGATGTGCGACTGCGGGTGCGTTCATGGTTGTGTCTGCGACGTGCATGTGCTGTTTTACATATATAGTGTGTTTGGATGCACTGTATGTATATATGTTACCTGAGACCCCAAAGAGAAACCCATTGTTGATCATGATGAATAGAAATTACTGTTCGACTAAAACATGTCCTTGAAGACCTCAATTATTTTTTTAATCACAAAAACCCTATTTGTGCAGAAGTTTGGATGAAAACTCTTCTCATTTGTTTCTTTATTGATTTTGATTATGGAATAATTATTCATTATTTGTGTTTTTTGCTATTTTACCATTTTGACATAATTCAGCTATAATTACACAGCAACATCACACTGTGTTATTGACACACCGCTTAGTTCTGCTTCCCAGCCCTTCTGCTGTGTACTATTGCTCTGAAAAATAAAATATAATGAGATGTTTGGATGTGCATGTGTGTCTCCTCTCCCTCAGAAACTGCCAATGAGGCACCCTTGAGCAAAATTTGTCTTTTATTGGAATAAATTTAGATTATCATTTCAAGTTATTATTCATTTGTCTGTTTATGCTATTTTCACATCATTCTATTTGATGATATTATGCACTGTAATCCTGCTATGCCTATTATTTCTAGCAAATATGTTGGATTATTTCTGTCATTTTCCATTTTTAAATTGTGTTGCTTATATTGACCTTGTTGAGTTTTCAGTGTTGAACTGACATTAATGATTTTCAGAGCCTCTCTTGAGTTTTGTCTCATATGTAAAATTAGTTTCAGTTTTGTTTTCTTCTTTGTTTACAGTCTTTTTTCATTGCTTCTATGTTAAACATATTAAACCTAACAAAAAGTGTAACAGGCTCAAAATGTCCTCAGTTTTATCTGCTGGGTTATATGAGGAAAATGTGTCGTAGTTTATGAGTGTGGCTGACTCTGCCAGAATGGGAGCAGTGCTCTATTTCATGATCATGGTTAGATCTATAGATTAACACTGCTAATGGGCACCGTTCAATACCAGAACTGGGGTAATGCATCGTCCATACAGGGACAAGCTATTTATCTGGCTGTGTGCATGCATGTGCGTGTGCTAAATAATGTTCAGGTTTTCACTCTGGGCTTCTTGCTTGCAGTTGCAGCCACAGGATAAAGTTCCATTCAGTGATTTTACAGTATTTTACTGAGGTTCTTGAACAGAACAATATATTATACTGTGTCTACTGTAGTATTAAAGCAATTAGTATGAAGAAAACTCCAAAGGAAGCTAAAGCTGTTGACTATTCTGAGCAAATAATAACTTAAAAAGAAGGTAAAGCTGCATTTTTTAAACTTCTGTTAGAAATGCAAGCATATGGAAGCAATTGTCTGGGAAAGCAGTACTTAAGAGGAGATGATCACTATTTTTAAGTAGTTGAATAGTGAATCTCAGGCACTTAAAGCATATACCAGTCAGCCACAATGTTAATACCACTTGGTGGTTTTAATGTTGCGGTGGAAAGGGATCATGGGCAATCTCACCTATGGACACTCTGTTAATGACAGCTTTAATTAAAGTGTCTCATGTCTCAGGATAACTAACACAAAGAAAACCTGGAACACAACAAATGAATGAAGAGAACATCCAATCTTCACAACACAGTGTTGTATAATCAAAAACACTAATGAACCAGCATTTTCTTTTTCACTCATTTGTTATACACAAATTTGCAAATCACTGTAAAACTATTGCAAGACCTCATGATGACTAGTGGCTCTGTGTCAATGTGACACATTGTCTTTTTGTAGTAAATAAGATGTTGCAGCCTTAAAATCTAAAATTCAGAGTAACCATCTAAACCCTCTCTCCCAGTCGTTCTTTACGATAAATAGTGTATACATTTTGACAGGGATATAGCTGAGAATCAAATTCCCAAAACACTTCCCGGCTCAGATCATATACTATTAATGTACAGTAGCTTTACATGGTCCCACATTTAAACACACAGCATTCACATATGCAGGACACACACACTTAAATACAGACAAATCCTAAAAGCCTATACACACTTGCATACACAGTGTAGTAACACACACATCACGTTTGGACATGCTAATGCACAACGTGGGTTATTCATTGGGGCAGGTCATACATTTTATATAACTTTGCCTTCAAAGTTTTTCTCACACAACCACTTACCTGTGTGTTTAAATTTTAGTTTTATCTTGATTGAAATAAATATATACACAGACACGTTCACACAGTCAAATGGTTTCTGTTTTTATTTGCACAAATTAGGTCCATGCACTCACATCAACTTAGAGGAAATACATTTCAGTCAGCTAATATGAAAAGTGGTAATATTTCAGTTCACACACACACACACACCCATATATATATATATATTAAATAAATTGGAGTAAGTCTTCTGTATCAGTGAAAAGTGCTGGGAGCCTGTCTTTGTGAAGGATGTTTACACTTTTGAAACTTGAATAATAAAAAAAAAAAAAAACAGCTCCACAAAGATACTCACAGAGATTTCAGCAATGTGTTGTCTGTGTTTGAACTGGTTTAAATCCATACAAGAAGAGGGGAAGACGCAGGGTGCAGGGTTAAGTAGACATTTGTAAAGACAAACTAACTTAACAGAGAGCTTTTGTTTGGCTGCTGACAGTCTCCCAGGGATACACACACACACACACACATTTGTGTATGGCAGTCAGTGTGAAAACACTCATTGAAATAATTCATTCCCTAGCCCCCTACTGTTGCATAGGCCATGCTAATCTACTGTGTTTATTTTTTTTTATTCTTAACATGTACTGCCTTACCCTAAACCTAACCATCGCAACTAACTGCCTCACCCTAAACTTTACCCAACCCTAAAACATATTCTTATCCCTGAAATTGCTCTTTTAACATCCTCCCCAGTGTGGACTGGCTAAAATGTCCTCACTTTGTAAAAATGTTCTCAGTCCAGTGCTTAAAAAATCATGCTGGTCCTCACAATGATAGCCATACACACATAGAGAGAGAACAAAGACATGGGGCCAAGATGTCTGCAGTCTCAGTTGGCACACTTGGGGATTAAAAAGACAGCAAGACGGAGGAAGGACAGAAAGAAAGAGAGATGTTTTCCAATAAGTGAAAGAGGGCATAGTGGAGGAGAGAAGAAAAGGAGAATTAAAGTGAAGAAGAGAGATTGGAGGCGTCCCGAGTGTGACACTGCGGCTGTTAGTGTGTTTCCCTTGAGAGGAACATGGTGAATTCACATTTCATTCATTGCGATGTGTGCATGTGTATATTAATACACTCACTCACCACTTTATTAGGTACAGCCAAGGCAATCCAAGACAGCAGCTTTTACGGTGTTATAATTTCTCAGTTTTAGTTGAAACTGTCAGGTAATAATTCTACCATGTGTTTGTTATTAAAGTAATAATAGGTGGTGGAGTTATAATGGATGGAGTGAATAGGTTGGCCAAAACATTTGGAACAGTTCTTATAATGCAGGACTATGACTTCATTTATTACTGTAGTAATAAAAAAACATAAATAAACAATAACTACAATAACAGAATTATAACTTTTCTGACAGTGAGTGTACTTTTCCTGGACCACATTACAAGACGTTTAATTCATAAGGTATTACCCTATGATTCAGATTCAGTCCTTATTATCATTAAACCCTTATTCACCTGAACTATACTTAAGTCTTATAGACGAATAAATGGCTGTAAATAAAATAAACTTACTAGACCCAAGTTTCCTGACACCTCGGCTTTATCTTACATTTTGAAAATACTGAAGCTGTGGAAAATGCTTTGGTTCATATCTCCAGCATCGAGTGCAATTTCAAAAGTATAAATGTGTCACACATTTTTGTGCTGCCATTTCCTCAGTCCAACTTAACCCTTGAGTATAGATTTGTCTGTGAAAAATAAAACATAAAAAAAAATCACAAGGATAATGGTGCAAGAACACAGAGTCTACACAACAAGTTTGCAGGATTCCTTCAACAGACGAGCAGAGGAAATGACCACTTCAGTAATAATAGTCTATGTTTATTGTGCCTTCCTGCCTTTCTTCTCTTCTTCTCCTCTCTTCTGTTGATTGCATAGAATTGAGGCTAAAAGGTGCATACTGTACATGTACTTAAACAATGTGTGTCTCGGTTGTGTTACAGTGTATTTGAGTATCACTGATGGCTTTCTATTTCAATTCCACTCAGCTATGCTTGGCTTACAAAGGTCGACAACACCTTACCATCTTTTTGTCAGGATTTGTTTTTTTGTCCTCTCACATCTTGACCCTGAGTAGTTTTGTCCTTTTATTTTTTTTTGAGTTGAATTTGTGGTTGAGAACTGTAAAGATGTCCACAATTTAAAGCTGATAAAAATCAACAGGGCTTTGACAACAGAGGTGAAGGAAGGAGAAATCGAGAGGGGATATTGTTGGTGAGGATCGACTTAAAGAGGATGGAGAGGAAGAAGATAGAAGAGAAGGAATGAGAAAGTATCGCAGGATGGGAGAGATTAAGGAGGACGGATAAAAAAAAATAGGAAGACAGTCTTTGGACACATTACAAAGGAGAGAAAACAAGTTAAAGGACAACAAGTCAAAATGGAAAGAAAAGATAAGAATCAGGGTACGGTACTAAAGGAAGCTAAATTCTAAGCATTTTCAAATTTCAGATTAAATCAAATCAACATGCGTCCCTGAGAGTTTTCCCTGTTCCAAAGCACAGTGGCATCTTTGTTCACACTGACAATGTAGCCAGGTCACCAGCTACTGGCAAGTGAATACACCTTAAAATAAACCTGTCATCCTACAAGATAAGGCTTTTGGGAGCAGGGGTCATCAAAATGAATTTGATTTCAGCCTCTGTTACCTCAGCTGGGATCCATCAGCCGGTCTCCAAGCTTCACCATAATGTGCGTCCTCTGGAGATCATACTGTCATCCAATTAGGTTAAGTTGACCCATGTAAAAGTCTCCCAAACACACTATTTACTGTGTTTAGACTGCAGTTTCAACTCAGAAACAACACAGTTAAAAGAAATTGTCTAGGTTATGAGACAGCTTATATATGGGAAGAAAAGCACTAGCTGTCAGTTAAGGCAAAAGGACATCAAGACAGTTAGGATAAAGTGGGATTTGGAGGGATAAAGGGAACATTTGTGTTCATTATGTGTGGTTTGGTGAGCCTTCCTGTGCTCTACCACTCTATCAAAGCCCTGCGCAATGACCTGGGCTGGCTAATTAGGCCTCGCAGATATGGATGGGGTTTATGTGTACAGCCTTGCCTAGCATCATTCTGTCACTCACTGAAATGACCCTGGCCACCTGAGCACACTCAATCACCGGCCCAGACCCATATGCATATACATACACAAGTGTAAATACATGCAGACGCACACACGCATGCATGCATTGCATTCACACGTACTGAATGTATTAAATGTGCTGCGTGGGATCACGGTGTTGGTTCAAGGAAATAGTCACGCGTGGTATAGGTCACACTTCATGCATGGACTCATATCTATACACACAAACATCCATGAAAACACGCACACTGTACTTTTCCGAATGTTTTTGTAGGCCATGCTTTAAATAACCTCCCAATCCCATTGGCTTATTCCCCTTGCTCTAATACCCCATTCCTCCCTCGCTCCTCACCCTCCTTTCTGTCTCCCCCATCCTTCGTCTCCTCATCCTCCACGCCCCTGTTAAACCCCTTTGGGAGCCTGCGTAGCGGGATGTGTGGCTAATTAAGGCGACCTACGCAGACCCTGCGTGTTCAAGTCCCTGTCCTTAGAGATGTACGGTGTCATGGAGCGAGCGGTGGTGCCGATGCTAACACTAACTCCCTGTCCCTTGTGTGAGCGTGTGTTATGTGTTTGTGTGTTGGCGAAGAGGTGTCAAACGTTGGAGATGTCCCAGTCCCTTCTTGCTTTTCTTTATCTTTTTTCTCTCTGTTTGCTCTTTTCATTTCTTTTCTCCCAGTATTCTGCGTGTCCTTCCACTACACAACCTGTCCTCCTTTCCCTTATATTATCACCCAGCTTTCCTATCTTTCCTCCCTTCCTGTCCCTCCATTTTTCCGGTCATCTCTATTCTTTCATTTTGCCCTCCTGCTTTCACCTTCCCCCCTTCCTTAGGTGACGGCAGCCCTAGGGTCCCATCGTTGCTGGTTAATGAATTCTTTTCATCACGTAAACCGAAAACTGAGCTTGTGTCCTTGACTTGAGAGCTCCCAAGCATGCACGAACGAATGAACGACACAAACAAACTGGGGGGACCGAGTGCTTCAGTCTCCCTGGAGGAGACTAAAAGGATCTGCTGGAAGAAGAAAAGGAACGAAAAAGAATATAAAAGTTGCTTTACTTTGTTTCAATGTGGTACAGAAGATTGTCTTTCAATGAGCAGGGAGGGGAGAGAGGAGTGAGGAAAGGTTGAAGGAAAGGTTTTTAAGGAGTACTGCATTATTGGCTTTTGACTCACTGGTGGAATGTAGTGTTTAAGATGACCAAACGGGACTAAATCATTTTTCTCATACTGCATGCGTTGATCTCGATGGGCAGTCACAAACAATGTCTTTCACACTCTTTCAGTTTGATGAACTTGTTGGCATAGTGGGGGGGGGGGTCTTGTCTTGTGTCTTTATTAAGCTTGTTGTACATGTACGCATACTGTGAAATAATACCAGAAATAATACTTAGAGCAGTGGACCACTCTGTTTGTACATTGACTGAACACAACTAGTTGTTAGAATAAATATGATTTGCATGATCATTGGAGCTTGACCCCACCTGTCTGGTGGTGACTTCGCCCACATTCCTGCTGCTGGGGAAGTTGCAGGCTGCATCCCCCATTATTTTCATAATGAGGAAACAGACTGAACAGGAAGAGGAACGAAAGGTGACAAAGTTACATGCTCAAACAACATGGGAAGAGACAGAGGGGATAAACAGAAGGAGGGAACGACAGTGTCTTCGCTTTGGGCTCGTGTGAACTCTGGTCTTCTTCATATTCAGTGAGTCAGGAATTGATGGAAAGAAAAGAGAGGACTCAGGAAGCGAATGACAAATGTTAACGGTTGATGCATTGAGTTTTGCCTTAATGTTGGCAAAAATCCTTTTTGAGCTCTGGAGTGAAACTGAAGGGATGAGACAGGATCACCTCCTAGGCTGCACATTAGAATCCATTTATTCATTGATCTACTTACGCTTCCAAGAGAAAACTTGCCAATCAAATGCCATCACAGCAGTATGGCATCACGTCTCCTGGGTCCTCTGTTGATAGCATTACATGTTTCTGGCAGCACATTTAATCATCCAAACACTAATGACCTAGTTCTTCTTTTATTTATTCCAAAGAAACTTCTGTTGCAGCTGCTCAAAACGCATCACTTTTTGAGTGCCATTTTATTTGTCTCTGTAAAAGTTGGATGTAAGTTAGATAAATCACAATCACGCTAAAATGTACATGTCATATTCCTCTGACAGTCATAATAAACTCAATAGTATTTTGAGGAAGGACTGTTATTATATACTCTAAATTGTATTTTGTAGCAATATGGATGGAGCCGGCACACTGTTGGTGGAGGTGTGCTCTGATTGAAGCAAGAGCTTTTCAGTAACTTCAGACAGCTGAAATGAAATATTTTTTTAACATCCTCTGCTGCTGGAAACTGCACTAGTGCAGCCTATAGATTAGGAATAGAGTAGCTGAAAAGCTATTTTCTGTAAAGCGGAATTATTAGGTGAAAGTTATCCAGTCTAATCCATCAGTGTTTTAAGAAATCATCCTTACATGACAGTGATAATGTTGAGTTGTACTTAAAAACAGTTTGAGGGAGGTGGAGCTTCAACTGTATCCTAAGCAGAGATGCCCAGACTTCCCTCTCCCTAAACACCTCCAACAAATGGTGAGATAAAGCCCATTTCTTCTCTAATTTCCCCCGACCAGATTGTCTATTGTGGGATTCAAACCAGTGATCTCTCTGCTCTCCCACCCCCGGATTTAACCTCCACTCTCCTGCTGCCTTGTTTTCATCCACACACAAGTAGGCTCATTGTCCCACCCGCAGAGGGGAACATGAAGTGTTTGACAATGAAAAAAAACAATAATGCTTCTCCACACAGATTTGTTTGTGCTTCCTGGTGTGACAGAGAAAAACTTCCTTCCCTTCAAGCTGTCAGTAATTGGTTCCTCCTGTCAATAAAAGCTTTACATGTGTTTCATAGCTGACAACAGCACCTGTCCTCACATCTGATGCTTCCCTCTTTTCTCTCCCTCTACACACCCCACCCGTCCCCACCCCATCCTTCCAACACTGCGCCTCTCTCTTATACCCTTTTCTGTTTTTGGTGCTCTGTTCCTTTGTTTCAACCCTTTTTGGTTATTTCTCTCTATTTATATGTGGATCATTCTGCTGCTCCTTCTCCCTCATTACCTACTTCCATCTCCGTTTCAGTTTCTTAACAAGCTGCTTCCTGTCTGTCTGGTACAGCTGTTGATTACCTAATTACCTTGCCTTTCTCTCTCTCTCTTTCTCTCTCTCTCACACACCCCCCTCTTTCTCACTCGCACACCAAGATAAAGAGTGCTATAGTGCTAGTGCTAAATCTAAATCACAAGGTTGTGTGGCTGACACGTTTTTTTTTTTTTTTTTTTTTTTTTGCAAAAGAGAAGCTTGATTAGTGGATTTGTGTTTATGTACGAGTGACTGTCTTCATGCACGCATGCAAGCGGGTGTGCGTGTATGGGCATGGAGCATCTATTTTCAGCTCCATCCAGCTCAGTAATGCCATACTGTATGCTGCCAGTAAATTTACAACAACAGATTGAGCTCCTAAAGGAACATCATTATGACAGGCACAGCTGATTTACTGGTGACACTATTGGTAAATCTTTACATTATAATGTGAACATTTCTTGTCATTGTTGAGATAATTAAAAGAGAGGACACTAGTATAAGTAAAGGACAAACACATGGCGTGCAAGGTCATATTATATATTATGATATGGGGCAGATAAGCAGCTCTCCCTTAGCAAATGTGTGTTTATCAGTTAATAATTCTGCTAATATTTTTTGTGTGTCAATGTGTGTGTTAACCTCTTATATTATTAAGGAGTGATACACCTCTTTTGCCACATTAAGTCCTAGAGCAACCTCTGTCTTTATCTCTTGACTTGTTTTGCTTAGCGATTCGTTTTTATGGTTTAATTCATTTGCATAAACAAATGGTGAAACCTCCATTAAAACTCACTGTTAAAACAGATATCTTAGCCTTAGAGGAAAAATAATAGACAACAACCAAGAGAGGTGTGCATCTTGGTTCTGTGCAGAAAGGGAGAGAGTCTGTGTTACACTACTTTCCTGGGTGCGTGTGCCAAATATCTGTCTCATGTCCCATGTTTACAAATATTGGTTTAGACTGGAACAATAGGTTCAACTTAACAGAATTGTTTTTCAGATTGGATATTCCCTTAAGGATTTGACTTAAGCCTGGCCAGTGACGCAAATTAGTTCACTACAAGTAAAATCCATTTCCACCCCTCTGTCTCTCCGTCTTCCTCTCTCCTTTTGCAACCTCTTCTCTCCTTCTTGCATGTAATTAAACTCAAAGGGTTTTTGGTTTCTTTTTTATTTTTCTGGTGGCATGACACAATTTTCCCAAGAAAAATAAATAAATAACAGATGAAATAGGTCAGTCATTAAATGAAATGACAGGTCTATCCCATTTCCCTCTTTTAAAAAGCCCCCCCCCCCCCCCCTTCTCCCGCTATTGACTTTTCAACCTCTTTCTCTCGCGCCTCATTTTCGGTTGAAAAGTCTATCTCGCCCTCCTCTATCTGTGATTAACGGTTCTGATTATGTGTGCCAGGATACCCATTAGCTTGGACACATGCAACGGCCTCTGCCCTCTTTTTTTTTTTTCCATCGCACACTCACACAGTGAGTTTTCACCATAACCCACCAACATACACACAGAGGGAACACATGCTTCCACACACTGTCTTACACAGAGAGACTCTAATGCTCTTGAGACTAATTATCAGTCAGGTGTGTCATCTTATATTTATTTGGGCCAGTGAGGTGCTAACAAGCGTTTCTATTCCTCTATTTTGCCATCTGTCTGCCTTTTTTCATCCTCTTCCCTTTTCACTTCTGTCTAATCATTTTCTTCTTCTCTCTCTCTCTCTCTCTCTCGCTGTCTTCCTCCCTCTCTACCCGACAGTGCTGAGGCAAGGGTTTTACAGGTTGTGTTCAGTGTCAGATCCAATGAAAAACTGCCAGAGACATGGGGGTGAGAAAGAAGTGCTATACTGCATTAAAATCAGACTGAAACAGAGGTATGGCTTTGTGTCAGGCAGCTGCTGCGAGTTTTACCTCGTAGAAAATGGTCCCTCGCAGTAATCTCAGTGATGTAGTGGCAAACAAAAAGGTGTGGGAACTGTGACCTTCCACTGGTAGCTTTCACAAGACAAATAACCACACAAAGTCCAAAATAAACGAAACTCTAAGTGAATTCGTTAAAAGCGAGTTGCACCACAAGGCTTTTCCAAACTTAAAAGTCTGATCTTGATAACGCAGCTGGGCGATTTTGACGGTGAGGGTCATAATGTTGTTGCTAGACAACCACACAATCTGTGCATCTCTTGTGTGCCATTGTTGGTGATGACTGTCTCTGATACTGATCAACAGCAGCTACTCACATATCTTTAACAGATTTTAATCTCACAAGATTAAAGCCATCCAGAGGGTCATAAACACAGCCCAGGAAATAATTGGCTGTCCGTTACCTTCCCTGGAACAACTGTACAGCTCACGTCGTCCGGACAAAGCACAGCGTGTCCTCAGAGATTCCTCTCTTTCAGGCAGTGACGTTTTCAAACTTTTGCCCTCGAGCAAGTGGTGCAGGACAGTCAAAGCTCAAACAAATGGATTAAAAAACTGTTTTTATACTAGAGCGATAGCTGCGCTAAATGCCACCTGCTGCTAATCTCAAGTGCAATAGTGCCACTGTGTTTTTCTGTCTTTTCTTTTAGCATCGAACAGGCGCTATGATTTCATTGTACATTCAATGCAATGAGAATAAAGACATATACTGTATGTCTATGTCTATAAGGATCGTTATTCGATCGAATATTTCTTCCTGTGATGAGTGTGAGCGCAATATTTTGAGGTGTATATGAAATGAATTATCTTGGAAGTGTTTCTTCATACTATAACAAGAACACAATACCATGAACATAGAAATAAGGCACCATAAAGTTAACAACAAAGATCATCTGTGTCCATGTAAAGTTTGTATGTGGAATGATTTTTTTAACATGCAGGGAATTTGTAAATTGAGGTAACGTCCCTGTGATTGACCTCTATGTGTGTGTGTGTGTGTGTTTGTGTGCGTGTCTATTAACTGAGCTAGCTGGCAGTAGACCAAAGTGTAGCCCGAACTTCACCCCTAAGGCTAAACATTGCTTCCGCACTGATTAGCACATTAACATGTCCGGACAAATGGCCGTGGACATTAACATGGAAGCTAACAAAAAGGGCATTGACCAGGGTGTTTGGTGACATTTTATTCTAGTTCATTGTTAGTCGATGCTATGCTAAACAGAGGTAAGTGGCTGATAATGTGCTTTTAGAGAGAGTGGGATGGTAGGGTGCAGGATGCTGGCGTGTCAGATGGGAAATAAGAGAAAATAAAATAGACTAGTGACTTTAGGGGAGGGGAGAGGCGGTCGTTGTTCGACTCACTTACCGACTGTATACAGCACAACTGTATTGCATGCCTACACACGTTATTTATAATCAGTTTGTCTCTATTAAGCTATAGTTCTACAGTTTATGACTGTGTCCAATTTCTTTTTAAATACGCTGCCAGTAACACTGATAAAGTTTCATTCTTAGAGTTTTGTAGGAGAAGAAAACTTTACAAGAGAGCAATTTATACAATGGTGACACAGGTTAAGGCCTTTGTGATGAAAAGGGGATTTACGTTGATACTTTTAATCCGTCATGCCAGCGTGTTGGCTGCCATGCTCTCGAGCAAGGCATATGCCCTGGATTAATTACATGTGATCCCCGCAGACAGTCGCTGACTATCTGTCTCTTACTTCCCTCTGCTGCATTCAGTCAGTGCGTGTGCTGGGAGAAATACATGTAGTTGTATGTGACAGGCGTGCACACACACACACACACACACTACACGTGTAGTCAGGCTTATGCACAGGCATGCACTTTTGTTCCATCTTTGTACTTTGATTTAAAGGTTCATGGAAGATTTATCCTCCTACGGTTTCTCTATCGCTATGTCACTAACACACACATACACACACTTGTGCAACCTTTGAAACTTGTACTTATAAGTTCATGGGAGATTAATTCTCCTACTTTTTGGTGATACACACACACACACACACACCAGTGCTTCTTTTCAACTTCTCTTCTTTTTCCCCACTGCCTCTCTCTTAACACACAAGTACCCACATATATAACTGTATATCCAATAAATATAGGCATAAATATTCACACATACAGTACAGTAGGTATTTTTACCACTGGTTTTATTGGTTTTAACTTAAAATAAAATGTACCACTATGTGTTCAGACATAGACATGAAGAAGAATAAGAACAAAATTTGTGATATACCATTCTTTAAATTCAAGTTACTGTTTCTAATTCTCTGTATAAATTGCTTCTGGAGCCACAGAGACAATTTAAATAGAGTGTCCAAAATGTTTGAAGTTGGCAAAGTGTCTAAATATGACCACAAAAGATAAAAATCGATTAAAATGAATTCAATCTAGTGAATAAATGAACAACAGATGATCATAAAGTTAAATTAATAACTCTCTACAGCGACAAAAACCTTAAACCTGGACCAACATTACTGCCTTTGTGAAGTGAGGCTATAACTCAGAATATCAGACAATAAAAAAGGAAGGCACAAATATAGACGGCATATAGACGGTATGTTGTAGGTACACTTGCAACGAATTACAGAATTGTGTAAGACACCCACTCTCAATCCTATTTCTATTCCTTGTGTCTTACCCTCCCTCTTCCTGTGTCTTGTTCACATTGTGGATCTCTCAGCCTCTATCTGACTCCTCTCACTCTCCTTCTCTCATGAAATCTTTTATTATTATTACTGCTTGTTACCTGCTCTCTCACTACAACCAAGTCCTTGTTTCTCTCCGTCACTATCTTCTTCTCCTTAGCGCCCTCTGCCTCCTTTTTCCAATCTTTCTTACCCTTGCATTCAGATTTGCAAAGAACTCTCTGTTCCGCCTCCTAATTTTCTCTTCTTCCCTCTCGTTCCCTCTGCCCCCGCGTTCCACTCTCCTCACTTTCACTTCTCTCGTGCTGTCTTCCTGCCTGCCCTCATTTTTCAGCAGTAACTAATAGTGCTGGACCCACCACTTAGGCTCAGCAGAAGTTTGTGTGTGCGTGCGTGTCACATTTGTTTCTTTTTCTCCCAAACGAATAATACTTTTTGGGACGCTAAGCTTCATACTGGCAAGTCAGTGAAAATGTCATGTTTGAGTACTATACGTAGACTCTAAAAATAAAAGGGTTTGAGGTTTTTCCAACTGCGGGCAGAGGGAAACCCACAAAAGCACCATGTGGAATTAAGTGTCTTAAAGGGGCACAGAACAATTTCAATTTGAAAGTTAAGGCACAGAGACTGAAGACACAGAATACCTCCAGTATATACACTCACCGGCCACTTTATTAGGTATACCTCCAGTGAGCGGCAGTTCCGTGGGCACAAATGCCTTGTTGATACCAGAGGTCAGAGGAGAATGGCCAGACTGGTTCGAGGTGATAGAAAGGCAACAGTAACTCAAATAAACACTTGTTCGACGTGTTGCTCTTCTGCATACCTCGGTTGTAACGAGTGGTTATTTGAGTTACTGTTGCCTTTCTATCAGCTCGAACCAGTCTGGCCATTCTCCTCTGACCTCTGGCAACAACCAGCCATTTGCGCCTACAGAAATGTCGCTATGTCTACATGCCTAAATGCATTGAGTTGCTGCCATGTGATTGGCTGATTAGAAATTTGCGCTAACGAGCAGTTGGACAGGTATACCTAATAAAGTGGCCGGTGAGTGTAGTTCAGCTGTTTGATAAATACAAAATACAAATGTAAATGTGTTTAACTAACTACACAGCAAAAATCTAACGTTCTACGAGAGGCTGTGAGCACGTCAGTCGCCACACAGGACTGTTTCTGGCAAGCTGAAAGGTTCTTTTTTACTCTACTTCCTTTTTACGAAGTGAGACATGACAATATCATGAGGTTATTTCACAAAGTTCGCAGTAGATGTGGTAAAACCTACTTAGTCGGCAGAGTTCTTTTCTGCCAGAATATGTAACCTTTCAAACAATTATGTGGTTGGATTTAGGCACTCGCGGCCATCGCGGCACTTGGTTAAGGTTAGAGAAAGATTGTGGACTGTCTTAATAGAGAAAATGTTATTTCACACAAAACATGTTTATTAAACTTGAAACAAACTCATTGACCTTAACTCACTTAGCATTTTGACTCCTACTGATCACCCACGGGGCTTGGCTGTTGAACTTCTGTGGTCTGTGTTTTCACAGCTCATACTCTATGTGTAAAATATGTACAGGAGAGTCGTTGGGCTGAAGAAGATGCTAAAAAGTTTAAAAAGACTGTGTTCTGCTGCCTTTTCACTCCTACTAATTCTTCCGAAGTCAGGAGGAAGTGAGGTATTGATGGACAACAAATCTGCTTCCTACATGCACTTTCTCTCAGGCTGCCTGTGTGTGCAGCATTGATCTAAGCAAGCAGCTTCTATAAATTCAATCAGTCCCATCCATTCTCCGGCTGTTGACTTTTAGCTGCCTGGCTCCCAACTTGAGAAACACAGCTACTTTTATGGAGATAGGCCATTCATTTTCCTCTGTCTTTCTCTCCCTCTGTATTCCTCCCCATGTCTCTTCTTCGCTCGCACATTGACTTTTCATTTTTTTGCCTGCCTTTGTATGTCTGTGATTTGTTATTTATCTTTTTTTCTACTTGAGGACTGTGTTGTCGGAGCACACGGCTGCGTGGTAGCTTGCAATTTAAACCTTCAACAATGTTTCTTCTTTTTCCTTCAAAAGCTCAATGACAACAAAAGACACCAATGGCAATTACTATACTGCATTTTAAAAAGGCACTCTTTGAAGAGTGACCCTTTGACGAAGTGTATAAAACAAAGGCATTTGTATAAATACATATTAAAAGTCTAAGATGACAACAGCATTTCTAATATGTACTGTATGCTGTGTTTGCTGTGTGTGTTTTGTACTTAAAAGGAAAACATACAAAAGGGCTTAATAATAATAAAATAATAATAATTATAATAATTATAATAATAAGCTTATTATCAATCAAGCATTAAAAGCACCATAAAGTTCCATAAGTTCAAGAGCAAGTTGAACATGTCTCAACCTGTATTAAACTAGTTTTTGATCCGCGTCCAAAGATTGGCGTTTCCCCTCTGTCGCCTTTTTTCTCTCATACACACACTCCCACAAATATGCACACACACACACACTCACGTTTCCACAAATGCGATAAGGAAACGCCTCACTGCTTTCTCTCTCTTCCTCTGCAACCACAATAACATTCAATCACTGTCTCCGGCTTTCCCATTCTCTCTCCTTCCATCTCCGTCCTCATTCTTTTTTTCACCTTCTCATTTATGCCTCTCATCATCTTCTTTGTGTTCCACTCTTTACTTTCAGTTCCCTTTTTTTGCAAAGCTGACCTGCAAATCTTATGGAATCATGACCTGATGTTTTCCATTTAGGTTTCAATTGATGTCCTGTATTTTTGAAACACCCTATGGAGCATAACATAGAGAGAATAACATAAAAGTATGAACTGGGGGTCTGTGATGATGTAGAATATTTTATACATTGCAACAGTGTGTGAAGGTCTATTTTTGGAAAGTCTACATTTTTAAGAAGTACCAGTATGTATCAACAGGCCTGAGTTCACCGTTTAATAACCATTATCCAGTGAAACTGGCTTGAGCTCACTGAACACCATGCATAATATTTAGATGTAGATAGATTCACACATGAGATCCTTAACGACTGGTCACTAACTGTTGGATAATGAGTCTTGCGGCAGTATGAGTTGAAATTGCATTTTGTAAATGTGAGGGAAATGTCAGTCTGCAACAGAGTTCTGAGTTCACCCACAGGATAAAGAGCAAGCACAACACAATGTCACGTTCCCTGTTTAATACCAACTGTGAGGAACAAGTAGAGAATGTGCTGAGGGCATCTATCTACCAGGGGATAGATGCATAAGTTTTGGACAATTTAAACAATTTAATTTAATTTTCATTTGGAAAAAGCTGGATTTACTTTTAGCTCATAGGTTAAAAATCATTAACAAATTTGCTCTGTTTAACACCTGCCTGCAGAGCAAATTACCTTTGGCATATTAATGTTCATTAATGTGGTGTAGCTAGCAAATAACTTCCCTAAAGTGATATGAAATAATTTCATGCACCAAACATCGAGGAGGGGAGGCTCTACAGAAACAAGGTGAGAAGTGTGCTTCTCCTGTGGCAGATCTTACGGTAGTACTTAAGTCTAAGCATCCAGGGGCTGGAGGATGAATATGTCCAATGCGTGAATGCTTGTGGGGGCTGAGGAATATAAAGTGGGAGAAGGTGATATGACTGTTTGTATTTAAATGCCATTTGTGTTAGTCTGTCTGCCTGGAAGCAGTTCTCCGGTTTCTGCCATCTGTTGTGTGTGAGCTGCCGAAATTGTGATTCAGACTTATTTTGCTAGACATCTCATCAAAGAAAACCAAAATCTCCTCTCTGTCATTGTCTCTCTGTTTCCCACTGTCTCCTCCATAAAGTGACCTGTCTGCCCGCCAGTCTAATTGTCAGTAAGTGTTGTAATGCCAGAGTTGTCAACACACACAAAGTGTCCTAGCATTCACTTGCCAATTGACTCCAAGAACACTGTGGGAGTGCATTTGTGTATGTGTGTGTGTATGCAGAGACCTTTCAGAGAGGCTGCCCTATACGGGACAAGCAACGTTGACAGGAGCTGTCACTTAAGATACATAAATGCAAAACAAAATGCACACACACATAACACACAATCATGCACGAGCAATAAATCCTTAATGTACATTGGCTGCCTTCCTGTTTCTTTAGCTTTGAACCCCTATTCATTCCTCTTTCGTAATCCCTCCTGTTTCCACTTTCTCATTCTCTTTCTTGAATTTGACTGACGAGGTCGCCCATGTCAGCAGGGGAATCTAACCTGCGGGCTTGTTTCACACTCCGGCCAGACCACTTAGTTTCTAAATAAGGGGCTTTGGTTAAGGTGGGAGCTTGGCATGTAGCCTCTGGTCTCAAAGACCCACCCACAAACATACACACACAGACACACACAAATATGCACATGAACAGCAGCATGTGCTACATGCCCTATACATACATTTTAGTGTGTGTGGGAACTCTCACAGTTCTTCTACTAAATCACACTCTTTCCTCCTCTCTGTCTTTCTATCTTCTTCCTGGATCCAGGTGCCTTCCCTGCTCTTATTCCACTTTTTTCCCACTCTATCGCTCATTTTCCCTCTTTCCCCCACTATCTTGCCTTCAAACACACACACACACACACACACACATGCAGTCACACACCCCATCACCCCATCTCCCTCTGAGCTGTCAGGGAGAGGAGGTGGAGAAGCAAAGAGCTCGGCCTTCTGGGAGTTGGTGTTTTATTTTTTTAAAGGCCTGAGTGGGTCCTAGGTTTGCATGGCTGACAGGCTGGATTTGATACCTGGCCTGATTCAGTCACTCTCTCAGCTCAGCCCAGCCCAGCATGTCATGGCACAGCTTGGATGCCCCTGTGTATATTATAAGTGGCTAAATATACGCGAGGCACAGTCCCAAAAGGGGTGGTTCATTGGACGGAGGAGGCGTTGCGTGTATGGAGAGGAAGACATTAGACTTTATATTTCTGTAAGCTTCCATGAGGAATCTCTAATTGTGAGAGGTTTATCAATATATCATGAATCATTATTACCTCGTACGGAAGAGTTCTATCTAATAACCAACTTGTAAAGTATATAGTAATGTTCAGACAAAACAAAAGATGCAATTATTTATGTATTTAATCCTTGTGTTTCGGGTTGCCCTGTAAACCCAGTTTTCAGAGGCAGTTAGGGGCTCTTATGGGGCTCTAATTTCCCATGAGCATCTTTTAATTCGCTACTTTAGACTCTCCTTTTACCCTTCCTCCCGACTCCCTATCCATGTATCTCCTTAGCATATTTTAATAGTAGAATCTGATAGCAGAGGGGTTGGCCTTTTATCTCCGCTCTTCTCTTGCCCTCTCCTCTTCTCTCTGTAGTCTCTCTCTCCTCTCTCTCTTCTCCTCTAACCAGTGTTTTTCACTCTATTTGTTGTGATAAATGACTGTTAGATGTGATTTCCCCAGGATCATATCTCTCTCACGGCCACACACCATAATTAGACGGCATGATTAATAATTCATTCCTTCTCGTTCGGAGTCTCTCTCGGTAGAGAGAGTAGTAGAGTATTTTACTGTGTGTGCAGAAATCCATCATATCCTACAGTGTAAAGTCAAAGATTGAGACATTTTCCTTTGTGAAGCCAAAACAATGAAATAGTTGTGATAAAAACTATAAAAACTACTTCACTATAAAACTAATGAGCGAGAGTGAGATCGAATATTTCAATGACAATACAAGTGTTTCCTTTATTTGTGTGCTTTTGTGTCTGTTCATAATATCACCAAAACATAATTTGTTTAACTTTCAACACTGAAGAAGCATTAGCATGTGCACACAGTGCAGCATCCTCATCTGTCATTTCCTTTGACGCAACTGCAACTCCTCAGATGAGAAAAGGAGTCGTGTTTGTGGATGTGCCGTGTTTGAAATTTCATACTTTCAAAACCCTCTGTGCTTCTTTGCAACATGCACAACTAGGATCAACTTTTCATTCATAGAAAGGAGAAGAGGTTCTTTCAGCTGCGTCTCCTGCAGGCAGAGGTGTCTGGTGTCTAATGTGGGGTGTCTGCACCAAGAGTGGAAGATTTTTTATTTTCTTCCATTTTGAAGTTTAAAGAATATTTTGTAGGTGGTTTTAATCCCGTCCTCTTTTTTGTTTGTTTTGAGGTTTTAGTTTGAGTGAATTTCAAGTGCCTGTAGGTGTTTTGTCAGTGTTAAAGGTTTTATTTTGGGAGAATTGCTTATTATCTTTTTCAGCATTGTCTCTCTTTTTGAACAAGGTAACCCCTGGCTGAGGGGAATTGGTCTTCAGGGAGATTCTGGTGTTGTTTTCCTAAAGATAATGTGATATAGTGTATAAAGAGCTGTGAGTGTGTGTTCTTAGATGCAAATGCAACTTTGTCTAATTCATCAAATCCCCAATTTGTTCAGCTCACTTTTGATTCTTTGCAGCTCGCTCTCCTCTAATGTAATATGAGAGAAGAGTGTAACTTTTAAGGCAACAGCATCACATTCCCACAAAGGCATTTACTGTTTTAAATCTGTAATATGTCTCTGCTGCTCTCTTTCTGTCAGTCTTTAATATACCTACATCCCCTTTTCACATAGTTTTTTTACTTTCATATTCCTCAAGCTGTCCTTTCTCCACAGTTCAGTCAGTGCAGCACAACAAGAAAAGTACCTACCTCTTCCTCAAGCACTAACTCCTCTGTTGGAAATTTCACACTATGTGTTTATTTGGAAATGAATACCAAATGCCTTTTTGTCTTTATTATTCTGTCTGTCGTGGTAGTGGTCTCTCTCTGCCGTTCTTCTTTCTTCTCTGATATACTCCCGTCTCTCTGCCCTTGCAGTTTATTTTCTTTGTCTCTGTAACTTCAGCCACACTAATTGATCTCTTTACATCTCCCCCCTACATACAAAATAAATTAGATTCTTTATTTCCACACACAGATTGGTATAGATTTCTTATCCAGAGTGCAGGGAATATAATAAGTAAACATAACACTGGTCATTAAACAGTAGGGAGGCCACTGGAGAGAAGTTTTTAGTCTTGCCCATGTTTCATTTGGTGGGATTACAAATAAAATTTTAAAAAAGCAGACTTTATGCAGTCTGCTTTGCATATGCCACGGTTAATGTTCACTGTGGGAGTTGAGTCCCATTCAAGTAAAAAGCCACAAGACGCAGATTACTTAAAACCCGTGTGCCTCTTCTACCCCATTGTAAATCACAGTGTGGAGTGGATTATTGCTTTTTACAAAACACAGCACTGTGATAAAATGGCTAAATTTCCATTTTGTTTCCACAGTAAGTAGAGGGTACCTGGTGTGTAACTTCGACAACGGAGCTAGCAGGAAATTCCACTCTAGCAGTTTTGGTTGTAATCGACAGTAATTAAGTGTTAGCATAATGATTTTAATTGTTGTGTTTTTGTTTAACAACATCATCAAACACACAATGAGAAAAATCTAGGCTTTGCTCAAAGGTGCTGTTTTTAAGAGTATGACCCCTGACTTCTCAAAATGGGGTAAATGAAAAGAAAAAGGCATCGAATCAACACATAATAAACTAGAGCAGAAATACCATGATTATAGTCTAGATGTGCAATGGTCTGGATCCTTGCTCACCTTGCTACAAATAGCCACACGTTTTTTTTTCCAATAGAAATGGTCTTTGCTCAAATAAATTAAAGAAAGAAATCCAATTTTTGTCCCGACAGGGCCAAGTAGCCCATATCTCAAAAGGTGTGTCTTCGCCTCCCCGGACAAATATCATAAAAGCGCAGAAATATCAAAGAAGATGGAGAAAAGCAGAGATGGATGTGATACCTAGTGCTGCATTAAATCAATATATGATTACAGACACTGAGGAAAGGTTAGGGTTTGTGTGTGTGTGTGTGTGTGTGTGTGTGTGTGTGGGTGTGTGTGTGTGTGTGTGAGAGAGCAAAAAAGATCAAGACGGGGTATCAAGTTGGGATGGAGGTTGGGGTGACAGCGTGAAATGTTACATGAGTGACTTGCGCTGATTTTAAAACGTGTGTGTGTATATTTGTGGTGTTGTTGCTAGCCGTCGCTCTGCTTTGGCACCAGATTTTCCAAATACCCTCCACAGATCAATATTGGGTGGCTGTGTGCCTTGGTGTCTGTGTGAGAGAGACTTGCAAAGGCAGATTTATGTGCAATAGAAACCAATAAAGCATAAATCAGAGCGGACATGTACAGCCAGGTGATTTCTGTTCGCAAAGGTGGTTTTGTTTTGTTTTAGGTTGGTTTTAAATTCAGTCCCAGAGGAAGAATAAAACAAATTTACTTTACTGTGACGCTAACACAGAGAAACTTCATGAAAACTACGTCTTGCAATCATAACAACAACAAAAAAGTTACACTCTAAACCCCACTATGTTTCAACCTCATAGTTCATTTTTCCCTATTTTAGAGAAACCAGGACCTATTTTCTTCTTCTGAAGAAGAAGAAAAAGTGATTTTTCCTTTAGGAACAATCTTCGCCTGATCTTTAACAATGCAAACCAAGAAACCTCCTAGGCTTTATTTTTCCCTTTTTTAAAAGGTTGTCTTGCTTTTTAAACAGTTAAACTATATGAGTCCCAGCGCTGACATGCTAGGCCGATGATTACATGTAATGATGGAAGAGTACTGGAATTATGAGCTTGAGAAAGAAATGTTATTATTGGTACATAGAAATCAAAGTTTCAGTACATGATGTGCCTGAAAGGAGATGCAACATGATTGTTTTGCTCTCTATCATCACTCCATATTTGATTTCATCGTTAATTTATCTAATTGCACTTTTCCTCATTTTTAATCTTTGGATATAATTGTGCAAAAGTGCAAACAAACACCAGTCTGGAGGCAGGATTTTGCCGGAAAACGCCAACTGTTGTTTTTTTCTCACATATGAAAATCCTTTTAAAGGTGATAAGCAACAATCATGTAATTTTTATGAGAGTTTAAGTCACTTGCTTTTAGGACAGGGGTTGTGTGAGGTAACTTGGTGGGAGGAAATGTGTCGGACTTAATGAGATCTTTGGAGATATGTGCAAATGAATGACGGGAATTAGCTTGGTAATGGAACACCTTCTGTATCTCATCAAGATTATAATTCATACCTTGTTATTTTGCAGCAATTAGACAAACCAGAACAGTCCTAATGGACTTTAATGCTGAGAACATTGCTGAGATGTAAAATCTTTCATTACTTATTTTTCTGTCAACAGCTTGGATATCTTTTATCTATCCTTATCTATCCCGATGTTTGTTTCTCACTGTGTGATTCTCTCAAGTTAGCAACATTTAATTTTTATTACTTTAACAACATTTAATCCAATATAGTTAATATTAACTTATAACAATGTCTGTCCTTTTCATTAAAATGTTACATTTTACATGTCACGTCTGTGCTGTGGGACTGACGGAACAAATAATGTATAATGTTGAGTGGAAAATCTATAGCCCCCCTCGTAGTATTGTAATGCAAAATGCACATTAAGACATTTTTGTTTAGAAACAAAAAGAATATGAGACAAAAGTTCAGAAATGCAGCTTCAATTTACATTTTGATACATCAAACAAGATGCGGTCACTGTTAAATGTTCAGGAATGCACATTCTTCTCTCTATAATCTCAGCTAAATGTTTCTCTGTATGAAAAACACATAAACACAAAAACACACACACGGCACCTGGGAGACCACTAAAGTATGCACATACTGTGCATGCACACACAGGTGCAGACACACTTGTGGCCCTTCGCTGAGCCTCTCTTAAAAGCATTTGCATGTTGCATATTGCACTATACAATTGACAACGACCCCTGGGTGGGGGGTCTGTGTTTGCCCCCTCCTGTGCCCATGATGGAAAGAGCGAATGTGTGTCACTGTTAAAACTTGGGGAGAATAGTTCTTAAAATAACTGAATCATGAAGGGAGACACTGTGTGTGCAGTGTGTGTCTGTCGGTATATGTTAGACAGAGAGAGGAGGCAATTTGGTTGTCGAGGTAGGGGGTAGGTATGAACAACAAAGCGTGAATGACAAAAAGGGATGGTATAGGCCTGTGTGTGTGTATTTGTAGGTGCTCGATAGGGGGGATGTGCATGTCAGAGAAGGGCCCATGTGCAATCAGACAATCACTTGGCCATAGAATAGTCCATTACTTACCACCACATCACAGCTATGTGTGTGTGTGTGTGTGCACGTGCATAAGAGAGAGACAGTGAGACAAAGAAAGACAAGATTGTGTGCAAGACGGAGAAAAGGACAGTGAAAGCGAGAGGAGAATAAAACAACATGAAGAGACATAAATGTTTTAAAAAGACGTGCAGAAACAGAAGCACACACACACATACACACACATTACTGCAGATGCAGGTACATATACATATTAGTGGGATTCAAAGAGAGGGATACACAAGTCAGCAAAACTGTTCCACAATATAAAAAATGAGACAATGAGACCCGGTTTTACATTCTTGCCCAACATCATTACTGGATGATTAGACGACTGAAACAATTGGTTTTACGTTGGGTTTGGAGAAGTATTGTAGGAAAGACCAATTAAATACACTGTGGATGTTTTGTAGTGAATAGTCACAGATTCATTATTTTTAAAAATGGTAAATTTGCTACACTTGCACAGCAAAAAAGGCCTCATAGAAAATATAATGGCTAATGCAAATTAGTTGTATATGAGCATCTTTTCTAGAAGATAGGATTGGATGGTACTAGGTTAAGGTATTTCAGAAGCTGGATATACTTTGATATACTGTAGCCTGGTTGCACATTACAAATTGCAGTATAAAACTACAAATTAAAAGTATAAAAGTATAAAACTGTACTGCAAAAGCAACAACTATTGTAGGATTCTAGTAGAATAATAGTGGGTGTGTTAAGAAGTACAAATTGAAAATACTAATGAAAAGTACCAGAACTCTACTTGTACTTCAGTGCCACACAGGTTATAACTAACAAGACACTGTCACCGTCTACAGTGTGTCTGCTCAGTACTATTGATCCGTCCTCTTACATCCTCTTAACTCTCACCTTGAGGTGGTGTGTTGCTGGGTGTCGAATGCACATGTTCTAATAGATGGTGCAGCACAGGACTGAGGTGTATCAAATGTGTTTAATGTTTCATAAAACACACTTTGGACAACAGCTAGGCAGGGTGCAATCTTTCTGTCTGTGTGTGCTGTACACTGTGTACAGTATAGTGGTGTGTGTGTGTGTGTGTGTGTGTGTGTGAGTGAGTGTGTGTATGAGTCAGTGTGTATCTCCTTTGTTTCTGCAAACTCATTCCCCCAGAGTCCCCTCTGTCCTCTCAGTGACAACCTGAATGTATTCCTGACAGCTCGGACACACACTCAACACCCTTTCTTTTACACACACACACACACACACACACACACACACACACACACACACACACACACACACACACACACACACACACACACACACACACACACACTAGGATAGGTTGTCTTTTTTGTGCTTTACAGTCAAAACATTGTACTGAAGGAAATCCTGTTTGCAGTTTGTTTAAATACTGTTAGTTCGGCTCAAGTATTCATGCTTATATCTTTTAAAAATGCAAATAACCTGTGTGCCTGATGTGTAAAGAGGTAAAAGAAAAACTGAGTGGTGTGCCTGTTATTTCAGATCTTGCTAATACGATGCATGTCTTCTGTTTTTTATTTAGTATTTGTGTATTTTAGTTACTCAGTAGGGGTCACAGCTTGAACTGAAAATGTAATGAGGCTGTGTGTACTTACAGATGGTGTTTATATGAAAATACACGTGCATATATTGAATTTATTACTGAAGTGTGAAGTGTCTCACAGTACGTGCCACAAACCAATCACATTCCTGAACCTATTTTGAAAAACTCTTTTTGCAATGTGACTGATGAGAGCACAAACATTTTTAACCTTCTGTCATAAAATCCTTTTGTTGTGCATTACGGCATCAATGGCACCATTAACACGTAACTATTATGTTATATCACAAATGGTCAAGATCAGATATTAAGTATTTAGCATGTTACGATCGAATAATTAACTACAATGGGCTACTAGAGAGTTTAACCCATAAGGTTGGACAGTTTTGTCTTTTCGAGTGTAGTATGTGTTTTTATCCAGGTGTAATTAGGGTGTAGCATCTTGATTGGGTGTCACTTTAAGAAATGTTGGATGTTGAACATTGGTTCATTTAGTTTGTTTTATATCCAACATAATTTTACAGTCAATAGAAAGGGGTCTGGACTCTTATGGGTTAAGATAGCACCGGATTTCCTTTTCTCTCTATCATGTATCTTTTTCCATTTCCCTCGACATTATAGCTTTGGTAACTGATATCAGCCCAGATCTGACAGCCGGTCAGTCGAGGCTAAACCAGGTCAAAAAGATTCACCCGGTTCATGTGTTAGCTGGATGGATGGTTGTGTGTGTGTGTGTGTGTGTGTGCAACACATTTTGCACTAAGGTGGTAAATTAAAGTGTGAATAGTTGATGGACTGTTGAAGTGAAATACACACACACACACGCAAATGCACGTAATAATATGCACTGATATACACACTCACACACATAGTTTGGGGTTGTCTTAAGCCAAACTGACAGGGGTTGTCTGCGCCGGTGCGTTGCATCTTTGCGTCCTGCTGTCACACACACACACACACACACACACACACACACACACACACACATACAGTGAAGGTGAAGGTGGGTGATGGCTGTGACGGCGTGTTGTCTGCCTGTGGTTCCGCCTGGCATCGTTTCGCCTTTACTTCTGTCTTTCTCTGTCTCCCTGTTGCAGCTAACACGTCTCTGACAGCTGTGAGAGACAAAGAAACCGTGTGTGTTACTACCTCTATTTTGATGCTTGCATGTGTTGATTTCAGTCTCTCTCACACTTCACCACTTGCTGCATGTTCCATATTGCTTTTTACATGTCTGTCTGTCTATCCCATGTCAGATACTTCTCTATAAACCCTATCTCTGTCTCTCTCTGTGTGGAACATATATACACACACACCTGCTGGCAGCCACTGGCTGTGCGGGTGCTGAGGGGAAACGCTGTAAGTGACAACTTCCTCTGAGCAAAAAGAGAAAAATTGTGCCTTTGCCTTTTTTCTTGTCTTCCTCCCTTATCCATCTTTTCTTTCCTGCCTTGTATTCTCCCAGGGGATCTTTCCTCTCTTCTTGTCAGCAGTGCAAGTCTGTTGGTGTGTGTGTGTTTGTTCTCTATTGTCCTTAGAATTTCCCCTGAGATCACCACTTTCCTACGGTACACTTTAATAAGACAACCTGTCCTCACTGTGCTTGCTACACAGCAGCACATAGTGTGTGTGGGTGTTTATGGATCATATGTGTGTGTACTGTATTTTGCAACTTTGAGGGTGACTTAAAGGGAGAGATTTTCCTTCAGCTACAGTATCTTCTGTTTTTCCTGAGAAGGACAAACCAGGAAGGGGTCAGCAGCAAGGACCAAATTAGCTCAGATGCTCTGCTAATAACTTCATGTGTATGTGTGGGTGCAGCAGCTAGTTAGCTGTAAGACTTGATTGCACTGCTAAAGCAATGATGTATGTGTGTCAGTTCAGATACTATGTGTCTCCCTTGTTAAAGCTGTGACAAAGAGATGGATGGGTCCTTGACTACATCACACATTTACTTGTACAGCAAGGCCATTTGAGATGTCTTGGTGTGTGTGTGTGTGTGTATGTGTTACCCCTTGGGTCAATAAGCCAAGGCTCCTTTTCTTTCTGGCCAAGTATCAAAAGGAGTGTGCCACACACAAAAGCACGCTCCTACGGAGGCTAAAGTGTCTCTACATGCACACATATATAGACACTTGACAAAGAATAATAATAAAAAAAACTCTATATGACTAAGAATCACAGTTAGTTCAAACTACAACAGTCATAGTTTGAACTAATAAATCTAATGTCAACATACTGCTCACAAAGACAAATTTAACATGTTCCTTTTCACCATCCTTGTTAAGCACGTTAAGAACGTTTCTAAAAGTGATAAATGTGTATTAAATGCAAACTTCAGTATTAGATTATTCACATTTTAACCTGATATTGGTCTAATGGTGCTTGATGAAGAGGTATTAGCAAAGTTACAAATCATTCTAAGGTGGATAAAAATGTCTGTTCCAAACTTGACAATCCAAAAAATGTCAAGAGAATTTCAACCTCACTGGCACAAGAAAAAAAAATATATATTGAAAGTCAGTAGGATTCATCCACTAGGGACATGGCTCCTGACACTATCAGACTTAAAATGCAGAGAACAGGCAAATACAGTATGTAATACGATATTTACTATATGTAATACAGTAATAAAACAAAAAGGTGGAGGAATAAACTAAATCAGTGAAGTTGCAAACAGTCTTAAAACTAAATCATTTAACTAGAGGCTAAATAGATAAACAGAAAAAAAAGTAGTCCAGAAGGGCCAAACCACTTACACACGGTGTAAGAAGTCTTTTTATCTGGGTTTATAGGTTAAGCCAGGCCAGTCTCCCTATAGGCAGAGAAAAAGCCACCAAAAAAAAAAAAAAAAGATGTGTATATGTCAGTCTGTCTGAGTCCACAGCAACGCCGTGCATCAAGCTATCGATATCAATTATCTAGCTACACAGGTGAGTTGGGAATAAAAGTCCTTGTCCTTGATGTTCTGACTCTTTGAAGCATTTCAAGAGTTGTTTCGTAATCGATCGTTTAAATCTGTGTTTTGTGGTGTAAATACATCCATACATACAAAATGTACATTTAAATGATCAGAGTCTCCTGTGTTTTTCTGTTTCTGTAATATCAGCACATCATTAAAAGAAAGCAGTTTACAGCGGTGAAACTACTTCTGGATGACTACTACTATCCCCGCTGAATATCTTACCTGGGCTGACAACTGGTTGGCTCTCTAGTTGAAATGTAAAAGCACAAAGCATCCAATATTGCTGCAGGTAGTTTAATGTCCGATTCAACAGACATCCCAAGCAGTTGCTTTAATATTTCTGTGAGTGGGTCAACTCTCGCAACGCTCCCATGCTACTACAGCAAGAAACACTAGCAGGTTTGACAAACGTCAGTTCTCGACCTGGGAACGAGAACATGCGTTGCTCAGAGGTGGTAAGAAAGTGTAAAGTTCTGCAGTTGGTTTTGGAGTGTTGGAGAACAGCGTTCACGTGCGCATTTGTGTGCGAGGATGTGTGTATGAGTATGCACTAGAGGACAGTGCAATATTGGATTGGGGCCTTGTGGTTGGGACGGAACTAACACCTGAATGAACCTGTCACTGCAGACACATTGCTTTTTCAGCTCCAGTGATTACACTGCACCCAAACACACTCAACATTGTATGTGTGAGTATGTGTGAGTGTGCGTTTTTCTGAGAGAGAGAGAGAGAGAGAGAGAGAGAGAGAGACAGAGAGAGAGAGGGAGAGACAGAGAGAGGAGTGTGCCGTTTGTGCATTGCCTGAGTGCAAGTGTCTGTGAATGTAGGAGAGACAGGAACAGACAGTGAGCGTGGCAGAGCATTGTGTCTGGGTGTGTATGTTTCTAAACCTCTGCTGTATTTCAGGTTTCTCCATAGAAAATATGAAACAGGGCTGCTGCTACTCTGTCCTTTAAGATTAAACAACAAGTTGAATTTATGGGTACACACACACACACACACACACACACACTCAGAGGACCTCACCAAAAAATCTAAAATACGACCTATGAGGACATCATCACCTAATGTCACCGTGTCATACAAGGCCGTGGTAATTACTGTAATTATAACTGTGTTCACGTCAACATCCAAGTCATAATTACGACTGGGACCCTCTTAATTTCTACTTCAGATCTCTGATGTACAGAGTTCCACCTGGTGCCTATTAAGTACCTTTGTGTACACTCTCAGACCTTTAATGGTTATTTTCAGCTTTTTTAGATTACCTCTGTGTCATTGTGACTGTCAGTAGAAAAGAGCAACTTTCGATGACTAAAACTAAATAATTGTTTGCCATCACTTGGCCTGTGCATTTTAGGAACATTATGAGATTGCATGATGGCACCTGCTATGATGGTTAGCATAGCTTAGGTAGTGGCTTATTAAACTAATAGTAAAGCTCTGGTCATTCCTTCCTAAGTTTATACATGTGTACCTAGATAATATGATGTCAGTTTAAGTTTGCTATGAGACAGATGGGTAGGGATGGATGAATATAAAGGAAGCATGGTGGAGAGATTGGGAGGAGGTTAAAGGGAGCTGACACCCATCAGTTTTCACCCCTTAATCTATCTGTGTAACACACTGCTCACCCCAACTCCCTAGACAAAACCTCGCACACACAGAAACACACCAGATATCACAGGCTCTCAGCAATTGGCTTTGTCATGACCTTATCCCCCATCTATCTATCTGTCTGTCTATGTGTGTGTGTGTGTGGTCAAAGACAGAGGTATAAACCGTTGACTTGAGAATCAATTTACAGCAGCTTACCTTCTTTCTTTCTAATTCATGATCCACTCGCTGCTGTGAGGTGTGCGTGTTTGTCGGGTGGGGGGTTTGTGTTAAACACAGTATCTTTAAAGAATTGTATCAAACATGCAGTCTGAGGCATTTTTCTGTCGCTAAACTGTACCTACATCATTTTAAGAGCAGCTTTTCTTGGTGCTTTAGTTGGCTGTGGCGTGTGTTGAATGTTTGTCTCCAAAATTTCACCCAGGAGACCTTTTTGTGTTGCACTGACTGTGAACTCTTAAGTGGGTAGATTTCACTGCTATCTTGACCACGGAAAATGTCACATTGCAGATAGTGTTTTTTAGTTTTTTTTTATCTTAAAACACCCTGTGGGCAACAGCTAAAGTGTTACAAATGGAACATGATATTTGTCCGTGTGGACATTTGATTTGAGTTTTTTTAAAGTTAGATTATTACGTGTGAAATATGAATCAACCATATATCCTGAAAATTAAAGTTCAAGTCCTGCATGAAGTTGGGTTTAGGTAAGAAAAGCACTTATGTCAGGGGTTGAGAAAGATTTAGTTTGTGATGTGAATAACAAAACCCAACCATAAAAAACATTAATAAGTTGGAGTCACAAAACTCGATGTTGTACTGCAAAATCGGATATTCTGCAGAAAGTAATGTTATAGGTCAGATATTTTGGCAAAATATGTTGCCTCTGTGCATTTTATTGATATGTTAGGCATCAGCCTATTTTAACATTCAGATTCACTGTGAATATATGGTCATTATGTTAATAAAACATGTATTGATGTTGCAATTACAGACATATTTCTGATTGCAGTTTAATTGCTTGGAAACTAGATTGCATGATCAGGGTCTCCAGCACCAACTCTAACTACAGTATCACAAAGTCGGCACAAGCTTTGAAGAAGCAGATGCAAAGAATGGCTATGGTGATATTTTAGAGTGGGATGTGATTCGCACTTGCAGCTAATAGAATCAGGTAGCCTGACAGGCAAAGAGGGAAAGCAGGTAATGACAGTCTACAAAAGTTGTGAGGGCACGATGTGCGGTGGGAGTCCAAGTTGTCAAAATGACAGACACATTTCTCAACATACAGTACGAATCAGAATTAGAATAGAGAGCTTCAAGTGAGGAAAATATGTCCTTTTATAAGTTTCAGTGCCTTGAATCTGAACTGAATCTGCAGGTAGTAATCTGGAGATTTCACCAACAACGACTGTTTTTAATGATTTTTACTCGTAGCCACTTAAACATTGACTCTGTCGTGTTTATTTATTAATTCTACATGCAGAGAGACTTGCATTGCTTCACTAGTTGTTCAACTCACACTGATTCATAAGGAAATATTGACGATGAAATTTAAGGCAAATTGACGCTATCTGTGACAGAGCAACTAAGTTAACTTAAAAGTTATATTGACCCAAATAGACATTGCTATTGTGCACTGCATGCCGTTGTAGGAGGTCTTAAAATGTGAAATGTGTATTTCTGAGCCATTGTCGTCCTTAAGTTGTATTTATTTATTTTTACTTATATGGCACATTAAGTGGTTCTCTTAATGCCGTCAATTGCAGGATGTCACTATTACAATATTCCACAATTGACACAACTGTTCTGCGCGTGATGAATCTCAGCGGTTCACATCTGGAAATAACCTACAATAATTTGAATGCTGCATGCATATGCATGCATAAAAGGAAAATGTAAAATATATCGAGTATAACTGCCGTCAACAACAGACATCTCACACTCAACCTCTTTCTGTTTTTGTAGATTGGAAAGTCCATCCTATGAGGTGATGCAGCTGGACTTCGAGGTCGATAATGTGATCAACCTGGTACCAACCCAGACTCTACACTGGAACGTCGAGTACCCATCTGGCATGCAGACGTCTTCCAGGCATACGGAGAAAGTCTCACACCTCTACATCAGCAATGCTGATATACAGGGGATTGTACCACTGGCTGAGGTAAATGAGGACAAACGATAATATATAATCACAACTACAGATATCTGTACCTGTATATTGACATACCCAGCAGCACATGTTTCTGATCCTGGAATGGATATTTTCCTCCGCCATTTGCTTGCCATACTCTTCCTGCTGCCACCCGCTGCCAATCCACTTCCTCCAGGGTGATCAAAGCTGTAAAGGTCAGCTTGTTTACCCCCTCCTGTTGCTACAAGCCTCCTGGTCACACACACACAGCGGGTTTCACTCTCACAGGTTTCAAGATGGCAAGAAGCCTCATAAATATGGACATACACAGGTGCAGCACATACATGCAGACATGCATGCGGATTCACATACTGTACCAAGACCCGAGTGCAATCATCTACTAAAATTCACAGACATATATACAACAGCTACTGACACAAACACTTGTGCACACTTTAAGTCTTAAATATTTGCTTTCCAACTTGACCCATTACTCCTTCTACTTAGTATTTAGTGTAGTGTCACTTTGACAAGCACTGACACAATATCACAAATTGTTTAGCCCACAACAAAAAGAAATTAACTGTTCAAACTTAGTTATATTAGGCATACTTGGCAGTCATATTACCAGCAACAACTAAATTTAGCACTAATACAGTCTGACAAAGTGGTAATTTTAAATCAAAGCATTTAATCCTCTAAAAATAAAACTTTTCAAATTGATTCTTGCTCATTCTTGTCCCTTTTCTTTTTAGTTTTACTAAACACTTCCACAAACAGTGTCAATAAAACAAATTTAAGTAATTTTAGTGAATAAAAGCTTCAGTTTATGAAGATATGACAGTTGTGAAGTGCAGTAAAATAAAAATGTCACCTTTATAAAATCCAAATGTTTATATATTTTGCACTGTGCACTTTGCTTCATGGATTGGTGCCATCCAGATTTTTCTTAAAGGAAAAATTCATAAATTTAAATTTCAAGCTTTATAGCCAGAAAAGAGCATTTTTTTTTACATAAGAATGATGACTTTGAACTTGTATTTACATTTATTAGACAGGGTCAGGTGAAGGAAAAGATTGCTTAAAAGTCTTCTTAACTCTGCAGCTGTCCGTATCAGATGAAGTACTACCATTACTTCATACACCCACAGATCAAAAGAGACACATCCCAAAACAGACATTGCGGCTCTGGCTAAAGGAAACCAAGCCCCTCAGGCTAAAAAGTGAGGAGGAGGATGCTTTTCAAAATGCTCCCAGTTCCATTACCACTGAGGTAGAGCTAATCTGGCCTGATAGCCCTCCTTCAAACAGCAAAGCCCTAGTGAGAAAACCCAATTTTGTTCAGGGCTTCTGCAACCCCTGTCTCTTTCACACAGTGGAAAAAGCAAGCTTGAAAGCATCATCTCAAATGGCAGTGCTGTTGGGATTTTTGCTAGCTTTTTTCAAGGGGGCAGTGTGAATGGAGCAATGCTGCTGTACATCACTGCTCCATCAAATATTTAAAGAAACAATATGTATTATATTTACCTTACTAAATAATACAATGACTGTTATGGGTCATCGGAGATTAAAGAAACAACACAGGTTGCCAGACATGAAACAGCGCAGAGCCCACATAGATTTTAATACTGACACTGAGCTGGCAAAATTTCTCCTGAAGCACTTTGCTCCGCTTAAAGTTAACTCATTTTTGTGTACTGTGGCTATTAGTAGGGATGTTTCTTTAAAATAATTGAAAAGTTCATACACTTGCATTCATACTTTTCATACTGGTTCAAGTGCAGACAGTTTATCAGCGAGTATTTGAGACACAGATCTGGTGAAGTTATCCAAACTCGTCCTGGCTATCGTCGTCATGCTAACATTAAGTGCTGTCATTTACAGCAGAGGAGCAGCTCCTCCTCTCTGCTACTGTTCCTGTCAAACATATCAGCATTACTTCACCAGTTCTTAGTGTTATAAATTACATTAACAAAATATGACAAGATGAACTTATTTAGATTTTGATGAAAACTCTAAATTAGCTTATTATTCCAATTAAGTTGTACTTTTCAACAAGTATCTTGTGCTTTTCTCAGATAAACAAAGGTTCAAATATATATATATATATATATATATATATATATATATATATATATATATATATATATATTCATTGTATTCGCTTGTGTGACAGCTGTATTGTAATCTCTTTAATGAACTCTAATCTGGTTCATTTAACAGAAACATTTATTCTTTGAACTTTTGGTGTTTCAGAGGAAATGTGATGCCATGGATCATGTTTACTTGCAACACTTAGTCCACTACACAAATGTTACCTTCAAGTCCCACACTGACGTCTAGGGGAGTTTGGATGAATGAACTAGTAGGAGTTTGACATCAGTGACCGGGGTTCATATATATGTCATTATATACTGTATAGGCTACTAAGGTCTGTCTAAATTTAGTTTGTGGTAAATACTGAAAAAGTAAAAACACCCTGTCCTGTGTCCTGAGCAGTATTTAAGCAAGATAACAAGATTTCCCTCACGCTAATTAAGTGCTTTCACTTGCTTAAACATGATATTAAAGTTAGTGCCTCAAGTGGATAAGAAAATTGGATGGAACTCAGTCTGAACGGGACACTTTCCAGATGCATTAAGCGCAAGAACTTCATATAATTTGTAATAGCTGATTGTTACATTTTTTTCATTATGGAGTAACTTTTTACTATAGAGTTATTGCTTTGATCAGAAGTGTCTCTCTTTCTACAATCATTCATCTATAGTCTGACTGCATTTATTATCTTACTCTTAAAGCCTGTGCACCCACACACAAATACATATATTTGTAGCTGTCTATACACACCTACAAGTGCTGTTTCACTTTCTCTTCCTCCTTCTCCTTTAAGTAAAAGCAACAAAATAGCTGCTATTATAAGTCATTTGGGTCTCCTGATTTGTTTACCAGAACTACTGACCAGGTGTTGGTTGGTAGTTTAAGGTGTCTGTCAGTGAGAGGGGTCTCTGCGATAAGTCACAGAGATGAAAGCTCCAACTATTCGGGGGCCGTTGCGAGAATGAAATTATGAGTGAGAATCTTCAAAGAGAGCTGGATGTAAAAGCTTCCAGTCCCACATCCTCCTTGTTAAACTGTTTCACATCTGAAGATTGGAACAAAACTGCAAAATAGAAAATACAAGCATGTAACAAAATGTGAGACCTTTACAGCTGTTACATATTAAAACAGCCTCGAAACGAAGTATCACATGTAATTGCATCAGGAGCACTCAGAGCTGGCACTGAAACATTATTTCTATGTCTGATGTTTGGATAATTCAACTCTGCCTTATCATCTAACATCTTCCAAATCAAAAGTCAGCTTATCAATGCGAGGTAACAGCGAAAACCAGAACAATGGCTGTCATTACCGAGCCGCCTCCGACATTTTCCTCCTTATTCCACATATCCATTAAGGTTCTGGTCTCTTGGCTGAGTGGGAAAGAAAAGGGCCCTCTTCAGGAAACGAGGGATTATTAGGAGTAATTTGTCTCCTGCGGGGGCTGAAAAATTGGTTTCATCTTTTAGAGAGAAGAGAAGAGGTGAGGAAAGAAGAAAGAGTTAGGGAGAGGGAGAGAGAGATGGGCGAGACAAAAAGAAAGCAAGAGAGTGCTAGAAATATAGATAGAATGACAGAAAGGGACAGAAGGAAGACTTGAGAGAGAGGAAAATGACATTAAAACTGCTCATCTATTGTCCGGTAAGATTTCACGTGTGTCGTCTTTTCTAACGCGCACTTTTGAAGTTAATAATGCGATTAAGCGGTTAGTGACACCTTTTCCAATCATGTTCACATCCACTGCATGCTTTCTGCAACGTCAGACAGAAATCACAAGGAAGAAACACACAGAGCGGTATGAGTTATATGCTCTACCACAGTTTGTGTCCTTTATTTAGCAAAATATATGGAAATGTTATTGCACTGTACCAGATGCTGATTTCCTAAGCTGTGTCACTCCTGTCACTTTGTCCTGAAACAAACCATCTATAGGCTCATTCGCAGAGCCTTTGCTGAATAGAAGCAGTAAGGGAGTTTAAATTATTTTGCCTAAGGAGAACAGTAGGGTGGAGCAGACAAAATGCAAACGTGTCAGATTAGTGGGAATGTGAATTTCTTACTCTGAAAAGTGGACTAGTGATTGTCTTTTGAATGGCGGCTCAGAGCAGCAGCCAGTCACACTGAAAAGAATCGAGTCTGCTGCTGCTGCTTTTCAAACAAGAATAGTCCTTTTTATTTAACCCACACTACTCTCATATTTGATTCTGAAAATGTTTAAGGAGGGAGAGGGGCCAAAAATGTGCGGCGAGGGTTGGTTAATTTTTAAGCTGTGGCTAAAAACAGCTAAAGTACATCTACAGTTTACACAGTTAATCCAGCACTATTTGCTTCACACAATAAACAGCTTTGCCAGTTCCACTGTCGGTAGCGTATACAATTGTTTTGTCCCATTCTTACTACAGCATGTCCTACTCCTACTGGGCAGCTTGTGAATTTTAATTTTAGATTGACTATAACAAAGACAAGTGATTGAAGGCCCAGTTGCATGCACTGAAAGGTTGAGTATTTATGTTTATTGCATAGTTTAATAGAGGTTTCTAAAATGGTAAGGGAAGAATTATACATTACAAAAATGTCAACAGGGAGAAGATGAGCTAGTGTACGAAGTGGCAACAGAATTATCTTTAGCCAGTGACGTTTATTTTAAACATGCATCTACAGATAACATATAAGGCTTTCGTCTGATTATCTGTTAAGAAAGAGGAGTTAATGTAGAGTAATGTCAGTGTAATTTATGTAATATGGGTGAAAAAACTACTTTTACTACTAGTTTGAGAAGGACTTTTGAAGTTGACTAGACGACCCAGGTTTCAGCACCATGGACAGTGTCACTGCATGTGCTAAGCTGTAGCCTCAGAGTCCTACTGGGACCAGGTTTAGTTTTTATATTAATCCTGTAATTATTTAATATAATAAAAAGTCCTGCCCTCTGCATGGTTACATCTGTAAATCTTTGACTTTACCTGACAGAGATGAGGTTTACAGGAGGCCCATCTGTGTCATAAAACTAATGAGAGAAAATAATGGAGATAAATGGACAGAGGAAAAGGGTCGGAACAACATGTTATGTTAGCCAGGGGAAAACGGCATGAAAACGGAGGTCAGAAATGGACCTGCTACACTTCCCTCGCTCTTAGAGATGTTTTAGCAGCTGATAAATTGGATTAGTAATAATGTTGTTTTATGTTCCCTTCAAACACCATTACACACCCCAGCCTGGAATAAAGCACAGAGAGACTGAAAAGTACTTTTCCAACTTGATTTGAATACAATACAAAATTCAATTGTATGTTTCTACAAAGAAAAATACATACACTTTGAATGCTTGATTGAGCCTGTGCTCCTTCATAATAATCATATTAACGTATAGAGAAGAGGGACTGAGTGAATAAAGCAGGGTGTACTCTCTCTTCTCTTTATCTTCTTCTTGTCTGTCCTGTCTTGGAATCTAGTAGTTCTCTTGCTGTAACACTCCTCTGCGTCTCTCCCTGTCTTTCTTCCTCCTCTCTTCCCTTTCTGATGACTTCTTTTGCTGGTTTCATCCATCTCTTTCGCCCCCCTTTCTCCATTCTCCTCTACCAGCCTTTCCCCCCTTTTTGTCTCATCTCATCCTCATCCCTGCCCTCTTATTCTTTCTCCACATGGTTTCACCCCTCTCTCTGAGGTTTTCCTATGTAATTAATTCTTAATTGGAACACTTGTTTATCTTTGTTGCTTCAAGGTGCCTCTTGCACTCACTTCTCAATGAGTTGTGCATGTGCTTGTGCGTGTGCATGTGCAGACCTCTTAGCAGTTATTTTAAGTGGCTTCTTAATTTGCTTCCTCTCATTGGTTCTCTGTAAAAGGAAGTCAGTAAGTAGGAAGAGGAAACTGAGGAGTCAATCTGTTCGTAAGAGCTGACGCACACAAACAGAGTTTTCTCACTCAATTATAGATTTAACATTTTCACAGTCTGGGTGTTTATTAAAAACCACCTCACAGTTTTTTTATTTCTATATGTTTCCACCTATTGTTTTCTCAATTTTCCTATTTTCTTCGTGCATGTAGGTGTGTGTGTGAGTGTGTGTGTGTGTGTGTGTGTGTCAGCAGTGGCCTAAATACCCGAGGTTGCTCATTTACACTGACATTACGCAAGACACTGTGGATCAATCTTACGACCACGCTCCCCAGGTTCCTCTGTGTTTGTTTTAACTCACACAGCAGCTGGCTTTGTTGTTTAGAGGAAAACTAACTAGCACATGTTCTCTGATGACTCATAAAATCAACAAATCATAAACCAGAAGATGAGAGAAGGAAAGCAGGATGGGCCTGCCACTTTGACAAATCTCACTTCCACTTATTAGTTGGAGACATTAAGACATTTGCAGACATTTCAAATCATAATAGTATTTCATAATATTCACTCAGTGGATGCACACAGAGAAATCTTTCTCCATTAAACCTTTTCTCGTGAGAGTTCACAGACAATAAGTCTTTGACATTTCTGGGGTATCTTTTTTTTATTATATCTTGTATAATATCTTAACTAATGTAAATCTGTTATTCTGGTTATTAACCTCTGTGTCTCCTATTTTACTCACTGCTGCACGTCTATACAGTTTGCACAATAGGTAGAAAATCCTCTTTTTACACATGCCCCTCTACTTCTTTTCAGTTTTACTATTTGCTTGTTACCAGCCTTAGACTATCCAATTAATCAACACATATGACAAACTCTACGTGTGTGTGTGTGCGTGCATGTATTTGGGTCAGTGAGAACTTGCGTGTCCTGAGCTTTAGTTTCATTTCCATACCAAGCGGCTCTGGCTCTCTCCAATCACTCAGCAGAAATAGGGGGAAGAGAGAGAGAGAGAGAGGGTGGAGTGTGGGCGGAAAAGAGAAATAGATGTTTAAAGCTAGAAAAGTAAGTCAGGAAATGACAAAACGTATAAGTCTAGAAGAGGTCCCTGTTGTTACTCCCTGACTAAATGTAAAAAGAGAGAGAAGCATGCAAAGTCAAGTGGAGAAAAGACACACTTGCGCCTCTGTATTGAGCGGAATGAACTTTAAATTAGGTTGCACGAGATATGTGCCTGATACATAAATCACTATTAACATTTAATCCATAGGGTGGTTTTGACCATATTTCCCTGAACTTAACCAAGTGCTGTGACAGCTTCAACATAGCTATAAAGAAACTTGTTGTAATTCCAACAAGTGCATGTATTAAATAAAATGTCATTGTCATTTTGTTGACATGTTTTGTAATAATAAATATTAGACGTGCCATTTATGTTGTTTATCTACTTTTAAACAAAGTTTTTATAAAAATGAAATGTTATAAAAATAACTTGCGAGGAAGATGCTGGTGATGGTGGTGCTGGCAAAAACACAAGTTCTATATTCTTTCTGTTGTGTTAATGCCAGTATCAAACAGACTTTGATGTTGGCAATGCACATGTCAGGAGAGCAACAACATGGGGAAGAAATTAAAGTTTTACCAAAGTTAGATGGAAGGACGCGGCAACATTTGTATTTATATATGCTGTGTCTTAATGTACACAATGAACCTCATTATCTTCAGTAGTCTTTGGCTGGTTGACTGTATCAAAGTGCTCTCAACGTATGGTAAGTTATTGGGCCAAACAGAAGTTGTTTAATTTGAATTTCAGTATAATCTCATCATTTATGTGAACAATTGTGTTCTTTTTTCTTCTCTAAAATATTATCTCAGCAGAACAGTGTGGGTGAGGGATGACTAATCATGTGCCAAAGAGCATATGAAAGTATGCAGGTTTTTAATCCAACCAAGTACTACATTTAAATTCATTTTTAGAGAGAGAGAGCAGATACTAAAATGTGAAATTGCCCCTCTGTATTTAGTGGTTGCAATAAAAAAGCTGCACGAAACTCACTAAAATGTAGGTGAACGTGAGACAACTGCTGGAAACAAAACGAAAAGTGGGGGAAGACAAAAACCTCAGAGGCTTTTAGGTTTTTTTTTTTTTTTTCTTTTTTTTGATAGGATTTGCTGATTTGACTTTAACTTTTTTGGTGAACCACATAAGAAACTGAGAACAGCCTCCTTCATGCTCAGTTACATTTAATCCCACCTGGGAGCTGCTTAGTCTAACCACAAAGTCCTCATGGGCCACTAAAGCAGCTGTACTGGAACAGTTGGGGGCTGAGTGCTGTGCTCAAGTGAACATCATCAGTATTATAAAGGGGAGCGGATAGTCCTACAGAAACACCAACGCTAGCAACATTACTAGGAGAAATTAATAAACACAGAAGAGAGGAGAAATATTCTAATCCAGCCGCGAGCTAAACCTCCCCTTCATCTGAAATTAGTCTAGTTAGCTAAGTATAAGTGACGGAAGTGGGTGAGAAACAGACACAGAGACTGATATGATAACACAGAGGAAAGAAGAGAAAGAAAAACTAGTCCCAAATAGGCTGGATGGTGGGGTAGAAAAAAGACCACAAGAAGAAAGAGACAAGTGGGATAGAGTAAAAAAAAGATAGATGGAGGCAGGAAAGATAATAGACACAATACGAAGGGAACAGTTTGACTAATTAATAGGAGCAAAAGACGGAGAAGACAAAGGGAGAGAAGGATAAAGAAACAAAGAGAGGACAAAGAAAGAGGGAGAGAGAGAGAGTATGAGTGCAACAAAGAGAGAAAGATGGAGAGGCAGAGGCAGAGGAGAGCCCAGCAGAGGTGCAGAGCTCCATGTAATAGTCCTTTGAAAGTCCTGGGCAGCGCAGAGGAAGAGAGAAGAGAGTGAGAGACGTAGGCGAAGAGAGAGAGAGAGCGAGGAGACGAGAGCAGGGCAGTTCTAATGCAATTAGGAGTCTGGAAATTGAAAGTACAATTCTCTCTGGGATCTTTGCAAGAGTGGTGTGGAGTGTGTGTGTGTGTGTGTGTGTGTGTGTGTGTGTGTGTGTGTGTGTGTGTGTGCGCTCGCTCTGTTAGCTTTCATATCTACCAAATGTCTTCATCCCTTCTCCCTCCTGCTCCATCCCTTCATCTCTTCCTATCTCAATTTGACTTCCCAAAATTACTCTCTCCTTTCACAGTCCCCTCTCTCTCTCTCTCCATTTAATTTCTCTTTCTTTCCCTCCTTTCCTCACACTCTCTTCTAGCCTATCCAGCTCCATCCATCCAGTCCCAACCCCCCCTCCTCGTCCTCTCCTTGCATTTTTGCGTTTCATTAATTTGTGAAGAGGAAAGCAAAATGTCATCTGCTTTTTACATTTACATTTTGTATTTCAGGCATTCGGCTGATGCTGTTATCCATTCTGACTTGCCCTAAGTGCCACAGAAGCACACATTTCATTTCCCAGATCACTGAAATCGGAAGAAGACAAGTAATAAATGCAGGAATTAAAGTCAAAGCTTCTTAATAAAAGAAAAATAATGAAAGACAGTACTCTTTAATGTGTTCATTTTGAGGTCCTTGTGCCACAAAGTGTCACCTAACATCAGTTAAACACAGTTACAGCATAATGTGATCATTTCAGCTGGTCTCTTTGTCTGTGTGAGTTATAACCACCAATAACCACGAAAACTTAGCACGTGCCCATATGTGTGCTTGTTTAGGAGCAGTGGGACAAGAAGGACATAAGTTAAGCGTGTGCTAACTGCCCCAGCAACGGGCTGATTGACTCTCAGATACCCCCACAGGCTCATTAGGAGCTACAGTTATTGTTGTGACAGGCAGGCAGGTGGGACAGTGAAGGACAGCAGTGACTTTGGGTTAGGATACACTACACCGCATTCAACTCTGGGAATCCCAGGGAGGATGGTGACAAAGTTCTCCACCAGTTTCCCTCAGTCAAAGGAATAGAAAAGAGAGCAACAACAATGTAATAACAATAAGAGTAGTGCAATCAGCTCCGTCAATATATTCATAACCTGCTATTAGCGTATGAATCTTCAAGGACTTTAAGGTTAATGTTCTTCTGCTTGTAGCAGAGAATCTCACATTGAATCACAGTAAGAAGCCAAATAATTAAAAGTAGATGTTTGTTCATTTGACCGTGACATTTTCTACATTCACTGAGCAACACACGCGTTGACTAATCTGAAATGTTTGGTTTTATGACTGTTCCCTGCCTACATATTCCGTTTCACTGGCTCTAAGGCAGAGAGAGGAATCTGTGGTTGTGTTTCTGCAACAGCGCATCAGTACTTTTTAATTGGTGTGGATGAACGCATGAACCCAAAATGCTCTTTTTGAGCAATATCCTGCCTGAGAATTCACACAGCTACACACATTCACACTTGGGAGGTACCTGATACAATCTTAGTCTCACACTGTTGTCCACCCACCAGCTGGGTGTTCATTGGCGTGAAGTTATCAATTGGACATGTTTCATCACATGGTGTGCGGTTGAATTACTCACAGAAGGCTCAGCGGTATCTTCAGGAACACCCTCTTTTCCATGTCTCCTCACAGATATACAGTAAACAGTAAATAGATTAACGTCCACTTAAACATCATATCAAATCTACATCCAATTTTATCAGCATTACTTTACAAGTATTGCCAGATTAAACTGTAGAGGCAGCGTAAACGTGATTACATTTCTAACTTTCATTTCAGTTTTCATCATGAGTGCACGTATTTAACTATTGATCTGATGTGTGATGCCTGTTTTTTTTTTTTTTATATTATAAAAACGGAAAAATACACAAAATACCTACTAACAAATTGTTTGGGGTGGTAGTTGAGTCATTTGCAGCTGCTATTTGGTCATTTTCTGTCTCTTTGTGGTCATTTTGTGCCTCTTTATAGTTGTTTTGTATCTCTTTATGTCTATTTTGTAGCTCAAGAAAATGTGGGAAATATTATGCACACTATTACACTAACATCTTCTGATTCCACAAGGGGGGAAAATGTGGTTATAAAAGTCTTAAAATAGCTGCCAATGAAAGAGTGGAAATTTGGCACATGCTCAGTTAGTAATGATTAGTCTGAAGTCTTATAGATGACTAGAAACATTTCAGCATTTGGCCGAAGCCTGAAGTAATTACCCTGTCTATCAAATAGATTTGATGCTATCACACACATATACACTCCCAAGTATAAAAAATGACACAGACATACACTCAAACATACACACATCCACGCACAACTGTGTTGCAGCCAAATAAATGAGCCGGCACTCCTCAGGCCTAATAGTCTGGCTGTAATTAACATTGTCATAGTGATAATAGCCATTTATCCCTGACACACACACACACACATACACACACACATCCAAAACCTCTATCTTGTCTCGGCAGCTCGCCCAACTGTCACCTCCCTCATCTGTCTCCCTCCCTCCCACCTCTGCTCTTTTTATCTCCTCCTCCTCTTCAGTATTTGGAGCTCATGATCTTTCTTTTCCTGTTTTCACATTTCCCTTTTGCTCATTCCCAACTTCCTCTTCCCCTCCTTCTTATTTCACTTCGGACACTCAGTCGTCTGTTTCTTTCTTGCATAAAAGTTTTTTTTTCTCATTTTGACTTGCCGTGTTCACAGCGCTGGAAAACTAAATGTTTGTTGTTTTCAATTAGGAAATTGACATTTTCTCTAAGATGTTGAGACAAAAACAAATTTTTCTTTTTTTTTATTTTTGTCTTTTGCCTCAACAACAAAGACTGGCACAGCTGTGCCCAGCAGAGATTCAACAACAGGCCAACTGTGTTAAAAAGCTCCTAACTCCAACACCCTGCGACAGGCAGCACAGATTTTAGTCAGGTGAACATAGAGAACCAGCAGAAAGCAAGAGGAACATTGTTTTCACCAGGCAACAGGTGACCTGTTAGTCAAGTTTTAATGTACTTGACCTTTGATTGGTTGAGACTGAGCAGGTCACCTGCAGGTAGGACCTCACTGAGGGTGAATGGGAGTTTGCAGATTGTGAAAACTGAAAAATAAAACAGAAAAATGAGGCTGATGTTGTTTTGTTGTTGTTGTTTTTTGCAGGGTGATAGATATGCATCATCATCATACGTGTGCTTCTACATGCACACTGCTTCTATTTTTGTTATTTATTTTTTTACATTTATATATAACCACACCCTACAATATGCGTGCAGACACAAAGAATTGATGAGATATTGATGATACAGTAGTTTGCACATTAGAAAACCACTTGCAAATTATTTTAGTAAAGTGCATTGACTTTTGTGGCACCAGGCAGACGCTTTGCTAAATCACCTTATCAATGGAAGTCGAGGTTCATTTACTTCAACGATACCTGTAAACAGCAGAAGGGGACTTTGGGACTTTGCAAAGTGGTTTCTAGAAGAGAGAGAGGCCAGGAAATGGCAAGAAAAAGAGTCAGCATGTCTTCAGACATCAGAAACCTCAGTAGTAACTTAAGGTACTTTGATCAGTTTCAACTTGACAACTTGAAGAAATAACTAAATCATATGTGTTATTAAAGAAATTAAATACATATCACTGACAAAATATTTTTTAAGTATATTTTAATAAAGGCATTTTAACTGATAAACTGATGGATGATTTAACTAGTTTGGACAAAAATAACATTTCTAAATTCAGCAATAGCCAAACAGCCTAATTTCTCTGTTCTAAACTTTAACTCTTCTGAACTCTTTCCATTCTCTAAATCACTCGCCTCCGGGTAATGGGGAAGCTTAATTTCCTGCTGCTTTTTTTTTTTTTTTTTTTTTTTTTTCCCACCAAGAATACTTGAGCTCGGAGAGATGATAATGAAGATGTAGATCACAAAGTAATGTTTTCTCAATTGAACTGTTTTGCTCTGAAGTAGTTCTCCCTCTTTAGCTGCAGAGAAGAGCAGGGGCGAACAGGAAACAGTGATGTCCCTCAACAAAACGTTAAGTCACGGGCAAGGCAAGTCGGTACAAACAACTAACTGGAAAACTGTAGATTCAAATGAACTTCATAACCTGTATATGGAAATGATCACTGTCCAACTGATGTAAGTACCTTAGTACATGTGTGTATGTGAAAACGTGAGGTAGTTATAGACGGCATGTGCAGTACATCAAGGGAGTTAAATCTAAACTACTGTCCACACACACACACACACACTGATACACTCAATGTGTTTAATGCGTCTGTAGTAAATTGCAGCTAAGTGCCTTCAACCAATTTTCCTTTCACAGCTGAGCCCTGACACACACACACACTCTCTCACACACACACACACACATGCACGCTTTGAGAACATTTTGTACACGCACAGGTTGAACAGATGTAACACACACACAATGACCTGGAGAACTAATACCATTAAACAGAAAATAACAAATTGAAATTAGTAATTGTACTTAAGGACCAGGTATCTGGATTTGTGCTTGCGTGCTACATTATAGCACACATACTTTTTTTCTATACTCTCAGTGTCTCCTATGTATTTCTTCTCCTAAACTGACAACTGCCTTGTTCGACTCTACTTAAAGGAATTTCATTTCCTCTTTAGCACCAGCAACAGAGAGGCCATCCACAGTAGTTTACCGTGCATATATGCATGCACATATACATGTTATTTACATACATTGAATGAATAATACCTATAAACCAAGTTTATAACAGGGCAGCAAGACAACCAGACTTTGTCAATTAATGTGTGAGTCCAGCCGTAAAACTGAAATTGGAGCAGTAGCAGGGTTTCATTTTCACGCATTTACATCTTCAATGACTTTATTGTTTAATTTATGTCATCTATAATGCTCTAGAGCACATTTACGCATGTGCGACCTGTAATTTTATTTCCAACCATTTCCTGTGGCCTCTCGGTGCAGATGTGGAGATTCATGTTTCGTTATTAACGTGTTTGTTTGTCTGTCTCTCCCTCTCTCTCTCTCGCTCACACTCTCTCTTTGTGTCTTTGTGCACACTTGACACACTTCTTCTTGATACTTCATTTCGCTTTAGGTCTTTACAGAGAGCAGCACTTGTACACATATCAGCAGCACACATACACTCAGAGCTCACGATTAAGTATTTCACAGCTTTCCTCTGATCAAACACTCATTTCACAAATACATTTCTGTGTTTCCTCAGTGTTACTTAACCTCAGGCCCGTTTGTTTGTCTCTGCTTCTGTTAAGACATAGAGAAAGGTTCTTTGTCTTTGTCAGTCCTCACCTATTTATTCTCTAACTCTTCTTTTCTGTTAGTTTCTCTTTCCTCACTAATGCTTTCTGTTGCTGTTTTCCATCCGTCTGGCTTTTACTTCAGTCTGTTTCTTTCTCACACTCAATATCCCTCAAATGTGTATTGTAGCACAGATAGCAGTGGCTAAGAGATCTTTGTACACATTTTACATAGCGAACAGCGGAGTCAGCAGCAACAGCGATAATGGCAATTAGCTGATGCAAGTTCAACTTCAGTGCTCTGCCTCCTTCCATGACTGCAAGCAGATATACACGTGCAAACAGAGAAACGCAAACACACACAGCCTGTTACTGAGAGGTATGTGTTAGCATCTTGATATAGAAAAGGGGAAATCGTTATGCCATAAACAATTTTCTTAATTAGCTAATTGTTTATATGTCAATAGAGGGACTTTAATGTATTCTACAGGTCATTTAGTAGCATGGTTTCAACAGTCTGTGTGTTATTTGCTATGCACTTGTCATTACACACTATGTGGTTGTT